>NC_064614.1:574191858-574496941 GCF_023898315.1 Schistocerca nitens | reverse complement strand
GAGGCTCTTTCCTCTGCTCCATTTTGATGGGCATTTGTTTGTGTTGTATTTGAACCGTTTTCAATAGCAGGTATGTTGCTACTTTGCGCTCATGTATGATAGGTAGTATTTTTTGTAGTGACGTTTCCCTAACGTGACTTCTATAACTATGTAATTACTGGAAGTGCTAACTTCATGACATATGAATACTAAACCCAGATTCTAAAGCATATTTTAAAAAGCTGAAAAATGTAAAAAGAACGTTTAGAAACATATGGTGGGTAATAAGGATAATATTAGCAGATAAAATGATTGGACAGAAAAATTAATAAATAAGGAAGCCCACAGTAGACAAGAGATTATGTAAAAGGTACCGAGAGTTCTGTAATAGAGACAAACAAAATTAGTGGTGTGCAACTGATGATCAGTGCATTCGCGCCTGGCAGTGCACTGCAGAGCGTCTTAATGACTTTGTGATCACAGTGTATGAAGCGATGAAGCAGTCGGAAGTTAAGCAAGAGTATCCCTGTCCTTCTCAGAGTATAAATCGCTGATTTCCTGTCCTCTGAGTTTTTTTCGATTTCTATCACCTATTTCCGTTTTATAAACAATTTCCATCACAATTTCCATTAATATTACGTCCTCTGAATTGACAATTGAATTATACAGCGACAATTCGAAATTACCGTCGAAATTCGAAATTCCCGCCAATAGGGTAGGTGAGGAGGTGGAAGGGAGGGGGAGAGGGGGAGGGCGCGGGGACCCACTGAGGAAAACACATGACATCATCTGGGAGTGGGTAGGGGTGGGTGGGGACGAGGGAGGATGTGATGGTGGAGGTAATTAATTGATCAATATAATTAATTTGCATGTCAATTTGATATCAAAATTGCGCTCGTGCCTCCGTCTTCCTCCTACTACTGATTACCAAGCTTTGTGGTGTAAATTGTTACACCTACACTTACCGTGTTGGGCATTGGCTTTACAAGAATATTTATTGGAAGTAATTCACGTAACAGGAAACAAAACATTGTAGCTGATGCATTATCTAGACTGCCACCAAGCCTTTCTTCCCAAAAATGCGGAAACACAAGAAAAGTAACAGAGTAATGCAATAACTCATGAAAGACAAACACTACAGACAATACTACATTGACACATGCAGAAACATGAAAGAATTACAAGAAGGAGATTTGTGTTGGTGCAAGATGAGAACACAGTTAAAATAGAATAACGCAGACACTTTGGGTCAGACATTGGACACAATAACGTTTTTTCTGCAGGTGACATTGTAAGGCATACACTTGGTGTGTATACATTGCAGCCGAAAGTCTAGATAAACTTACGTGATATACAAATCATACCTGGGGATATTATGGTACCTCAAAGTGTGTAAGAAAACTTAACGTATTTTGTTACTTTCCCAATATGCGACAGAAAATACATCTATTATTACGTACTTGCGATATGTCAGAAAGCCAAAACCATCAGCAAAACTAGTAAGAATGCATTAATTCTATTTGCCTAGTAAACCACTTTAAATTGTAGCCCTTGACATCGTTGGTCCACATCCAAACGCCCGTGGAGGTATGAAATACGTTATTGCACTGTATGGCATTTTTTCCAAGTTTGTAAAGCTATATGATGCAAAGTCCTCTATGTCACACCAGTAATCAAAACAAAATCCCTAATGATTACATTTCCACTGTAGAAAATCCTCTCACTGTTCACAAACAGTGCATCTTACTTTACTGGCTGTAAATAGAGGCAAGTTTCGCAAGACTCTGGCATGCAAATAGTTTTAATATCATGCTTAACCCACAAGTAAACCCCTGCGAGCGGATGTTTCACGAATTCAACGTGTTTATATTCACTCACACCTATAGTCAACAAACGCGTTGGGTGCAGTCTCTTGAATGGCTTGAACAGGCAGTGAACCATCTCCCTATTTATGGCAAACAATACACTCCTGTAGATTTACTGTTGAATATCAGAGAAAGCAACGAATGGGTAGATCCTCTTCCGAAATTTCCTAGACAAGTGGAATTCTACAGAGAGAAGATAAGAGCCGCGCGGGATTAGCCGAGCTGTCTATGGGGCTACCGTCATGGATTGTGCGGCTGGTCCCGGCGGAGGTTCGAGTCCTCCCTCGGGCATGGGTGTGTGTGTTTGTCCTTACGATAATTGAGGTTAAGTACTGTGTAAGCTTAGGGACTGATGACCTTAGCAGTTAAGTCCCATAAGATTTCACACACATTTGAACTTTTTTTTTTTTTTTTTTTTTTTTTTTTTTTTTTTTTTTTTTAAGATAGGGCCTGTGTTAATAGCACTTACTCGCCAAGCACATTTTAGAAAAATCGCAGTGTGACAATATAATCTCAGAAACACGCAAAATTATGAAGTAGGAAATTGTGCCTTACTCAGAACTTACCAAAATCTTTCACAACCCAAACGAAAAAACAGCAAGTGGGCACTACTTTACGATGAACCGTATGTCATCCCTCGCATTCAACACCCAGAGTGTTATGCTCACAAGTCTCAGAACCAATAAGATTCGGGGTATGTGCCCGCATAAAAATATGAAGAAGTTTCAACGTACACAAATCCAATAAATAAATATTAAGAAATGTAAGTACCAGCTACGAGAATATTCATCGTACTGATCGCCGAATGAAGTAAAACATATGAAACATCACATATCCTGACTTTGTTTAGAAATGAGCATTAAATTTGCAACACACTTATGTAATAGTGGTACAAGATTTACCCTAGCTGTAATTGCATTCACCTGTCTGCATACATATACATGCAATGATTTGAAGAAAATATACTGTAGCACCAACTAGCAACTATCTACGATTTTCTATTTTCGTTATAATGTCAGGTATTTGCACCTGTATAGATATAAGATCCTTTCTCTGACTGCACTGTTCTATGACAGACTTACACGTTGCTGAATGCTTCATACGCTTAACGCATTTTAATACTATAGTGGTTATTTTGTGAAGACAGTAAAGGATGTTCATGAACTGATAAAAAACTGGGAAATGGAAAAAGGCCTGAGAATGACGTCCTGATAGACACTGATGGTACAAACTAGGAAACACTGTTTGTACTCTTGTGTATGGACACAAATCTCTCTAATTGTAGCGTCATGGGTATGATCCACGATGCCTGTTTGAGGGAGTAGTATGCTTCTTATTCTGAAATATGGGCTCTCAGACTCCCGCGCTGTGCACATTCTCTCTCTTGTAGTGCTGTTTGTTGAGCATTTCTGTGACACTCTCATTCTCACTACAAAAACGTGACAAATCGCTTATTTCTTCTTTGAATCTTTTCTCTCGATTTCGTTAATCAAACTTGGTGAGGGTCCAGACTGACGAAAAGAACTCAAGAGTTCGTTGAATGAGGTTCTTGCAAAGACGATTCCAGGGACTCATTGCATAGTCAAAAGTATCGAATTGTTTGAACTATTTATATGCATTGTATTAGATCGGTTTATATTTAGAGTCAACAGTGGTTTTTTGCACCTGGCGTTGATCATCTGCAAGTCTCTCCGCATTTCGTAACAAATATCTAACGATGTTACATACCTGTGCATAACTGTTTCGTATGGGAACAGCTGCATAAGCTTCATTGGCATTTCCAGTGAGACCGTTTAGGTACAGGCCATAACAAGACGACAGCAACCAACCTAAAGAGGTTGTAGAGTGTGTCAACGGGAACAAATAGAGGATAGGATCACATGTTCGGAATCTCCGTCCGATGACGCCACAGTCAACACATGCTACTACGCCGGCCACCCCTTCGGCAGCAAACATGAGTTTCCACGCTGACTGACTATAAGTAGGATTTCTCGTAAATGGGCAAATGGGCCTATAAGCATTTCGGAAGTTAGTTTCACAGCTTCATCCATACTCTACAAACCACTGCGAAGCGCGTAACGTGGTGTATGGCTTCTTCACGCTTCATTCAGGTATGGAATGGGGGAAGAATGTTTAAACGCCTCTGTGAGCGCTCTACTTAATCTAGTTTGTCCTCGTAATCAGATAAGCTTGAGAATCCTAGGTCTGAAAACTGCACGTTAAATTTAAACGAGTTTTTTGTATGTATTGGACCAACACCTTGCGTGAGCCGTGCTATACTGTAACTTCTTACGTTGAGAGCCGCGAAAAGCGTATTTTGTGCCATAGCATCATCTCTAATCAACATTTGTGCTTTACACAATTTTAGGAGTAGTATCGTCATGAAAAAAATCGTCCCTCCTCCTCCCCCCTCCTATTTCAGTGTTTATCTTCGTGAATAAAAGTGTATTTTTGAGAATTTTCGGTAGTTACGAGTAATGGGCGTAATTTATTTCGCAGTATATCAGAGTTTGTGATATATACGAGTGTATGTTGTCTGTATTTGTCGTAAATTAACGCTACCTTAGACTTTGTAAGCAACAATAGCCTTAAAAAAGTTTCAGGAAATCAGTACCTTTATCCCGGTTTTCATGTTTCTTTAATAAAAACTTCATTATACACATATATTGTTTCAATTCTTAAATGGAATTAATAACACATATAGGTTAACAGATCCATAAATTAAAATAGAATTGCCGGCCGCGGTGGTCTCGCGGTTCTAGGCGCGCAGTCCGGAACAGTGCGACTGCTACGGTCGCAGGTTCGAATCCTGCCTCGGGCATGGATGTGTGTGATGTCCTTAGGTTAGTTAGGTTTAAGTGGTTCTAAGTTCTAGGGGACTGATAACCACAGCAGTTGAGTCCCATAGTGCTCAGAGCCATTTGAACCAAAATAGAATCAACATGCTCATTTCAGAGTTATATATTCCCAGTTGATTGTAGGATGGTCAAAGTCTCCTCCGACACACACACACACACACACACACACACACACACATATATATATATATATATATATATATATATATATATATATATATATATATATATATATATAAAAACAGTGGTGCCTTGTTTTACAGAGGAGTAAACACGTAATTTTAATAGCACTTAAAATTACGTGTTTACTCCTCTGTAAAACAAGGCACCACTGTTATTGCCGAACAAATATATATATAGGGTGGTCCATTGATAGTGACTGGGCGAAATATCTCACGAAATAAGCATCAAACGAAAAATCTACAAAGGACGAAACTCGTGTAGCTTGAAGGGGGAAACCAGATGGCGCTATGGTTGGCCTGCTAGATGGCGCTGCCATAGGTCAAACGGATATCAACTGCGTTTTTTTAAATAGGAACCTCCATTTTTTATTACAAATTCGTGTAGTACGTAAAGAAATATGAATGATTTAGTTGGACCAATCCTCGATGGCTGCGACAAGTCTAACATCAGCGACCTTGGCGGGTTAATGTATGGTGCAGCATTATGGGAGGAAGGATAATTGGCCCCCATTTTATGGATGGCAATCTACAAATGGCGAAATGTATGCTGATTTTAAGAAATGTGTGTGAAATCTTATGAGACTCAAAACTGTCAGTCCGTAAGCTTACACACTACTTAACCTAAATTATCCTAAGGACAAACACACACACCCATGCCCGAGGGAGGACTCGAACCTCCGCCGGGACCAGCCGCACAGTCCATGACTGCAGCGCCTCAGACCGCTCGGCTAATCCCGCGCGGCTATGCTGATTTCCTACGTAATGTTCTACCGATGTTACTGCAAGATGTTTCACTGCATGACAGAATGGCGATGTACTTCCAACATGATGGATGTCCGGCACATAGGTCACGTGCGGTTGAAGCGGTATTGAATAGTATATTTCATGCCAGGTGGATTGGTCGTCGAAGCACCATACCATGGCCCGCACGTTTACCGGATCTGACGTCCCCGGATTTCTTTCTGTGGGGAAAGTTGAAGGATATTTGCTATCGTGATCCACCGACAACGCCTGACAACATGCGTCAGCGCATTGTCAATGCATGTGCGAACATTACGGAAGGCGAACTACTCGCTGTTGAGAGGAATGTCGTTACACGTATTGCCAAATGCGTTGAGGTTGACGGACATCATTTTGAGCATTTATTGCATTAATGTGGTATTTACAGGTAATCACGCTGTAACAGCACGCGTTCTCAGAAATGGTAAGTTCACAAATGTACATGTATCACATTGGAACAACCGAAACAAAATATTCAAACGTACCTACGTTCTGTATTTTAATTTAAAAAACCTACCTGTTACCAACTGTTCGTCTAAAATTGTGAGCCTTATGTTTGTGACTATTACAGCGCCATCTATCACAAAGCGAAAAAAGTGGTCTAACTAAAACATTCATATTTCTTTACGCAGGCCTACTACACGAATATGTAATAAAAAATGGGGGTTCCTATTTAAAAAAACGCAGTTGATATCCGTTTGACCTATGGCAGCGCCATCTAGCGGGCCAACCATAGCGCCATCTGGTTTTCCCCTTCAAGCTAGGCAAGTTTCGTCCTTTGTAGTTTTTTCGTTTGACGCTTATTTCGTGATGATCCATTGATCGTGACCGGGCAGGGAACCCAGTGGGTACACACCTTTCAGTGCCCCTAGTGGTGGACGAGTATGTCAACACTACCAACAAGTATATAAAAAATAGAGGGAAACATTCCACGTGGGAAAAATATATGTAAAAAACAAACGAGAAAGCGCTGGTAGATAGACAATAAAAAAACACACACACACAAATTTCAAGCTTTCGCAACTCAAGGTTGCTTCATCAGGAAAGAGGGAAGGAGAGGGAAAGACGAAAGGATGTGGGTTTTAAGGGAGAGGGTAAGGAGTCATTCCAATACTGGGAGCGGAAAGACTTACCTTGGGGGGGGGGGGGGGGGAAAGGACAGGTATACACTCGCACACACACACATATCCATCCGCACTTATACAGACACAGCTGTGTCTGTATATTGGATTGGAATGATTGGATTGGGTTGCGAAAGCTTGAAATTTGTGTGTGTGTGTTTTTTATTGTGTCTATCTACCAGCGCTATCTTTGTATATATATATATATATATATATATATATATATATATATATATATATATATATATATATATATATATATATACTTATCGCGAATGGACCCAGAAGGATCACGCAAAGCTTTCTGACGTCGTTTCTTCCATACTTCTTTCATTCGTTCTCCATGTTTTCTTTTTCTTTCTTCTGTCCATTTTGTTCCTGGTCTCTTTAGTGCTTCCTTCTCCGACAATACATTCCACTTTTCCACCTTATTTCTAAAAGTTTTTCTATCTTTGACATCTTTAAGTTCAATATTTGCTTTCTGTAAATCTAATTTTACTTGGCTAATCCATGGTGTTGTTGATTTGACTTTTTCTATGTAAGTGAGAATTCTGTTGGTGAGTCGTGTGGGGGGAAGTCTAGTGACATGTCCATAAAATTTTAATCTTCGCCTTCTTATGTCTGCTGCCAGGTTTGATATAGTTTCTGTGGTTCTTCTTGATTGTATCCGGTATCCTTCTTCTGTTAATTTTGGACCTAAAATCTTTCTCATAATTTTTCGTTCCTCTTTTAGTATTTTTTCTAAATCACATTTTGTGTGGAGTGTGAGCGTTTCACTAGCATATAGTGCTGCTGGCTTAATTGCTGCGCAGTAGTGTCTGATTTTTGTGTTCGAGGAGATGCATTTTTTATTGTATATTTCATGTGTCATACCATATGCTCTCTTCATTTTCTGTTGTCTGATCTTCTGTGCAACTTTCTCTCCTCCGGATGGCTCCAAAATTTCACCTAGGTATTTAAAATGTTTTACTCTATTTATTTTTCCATATTTTGTGTTCAAACTGTGTATATGGAATTTTGTACAGAAAAATTCTGTCTTTTGAAACGAAATTTGGAAACCTACTTTATATATATATATATATATATATATATATATATATATATATATATATATATATATATCGATCTTTTTGGTAATAATGTTTCCTTTTCTATATTAATTATATATTATATACGTTAGAGAAATGTGTAGCCTGTGCCCGTCAGAATGTTCATTAAAGTATCGTATAAAATTTGATGTAAATCGGTCAAGCACTTTTTAAAAGTTTTGGTAACAATCTTTTCCATTTATATGAGGGGGCGTTCAGTAAGTAATATAAAACTTTTTTTATTGGCCAATTTTAGTTGAAAAAATTAGGAATTTGTTGTGGGGCGTCATGAAATAAGTCCACTTCAGCCCCTATAGTTCCGTGAAATTCCGAATGGCGGCGGCAGCCTTCAAAATGGCGACCGTAACGGAGGTGCGTTCCAAACACAGAACTGTGGTTGAGTTTCTTTTGGCGCAAAACCAGAGTATCGCCGCTATTCATAAGAGCTTGTAGAATGTCTACGGAGACCTGGCAGTGAACAAAAGGACGGTAAGTCGTTGGACGAGGTGTCTATCATTGGACTAAGGTCACGCAAACTTGTACGATTTCCCGCGTTCCGGGTGGCCGCACACGAGTGTGACTCCTAAAATGTTGAAACGTGCGGACACTCTCATTCGAGGTTATCGACGGATCACAATCAAACACCTCGATGCACAATTGGAAGGCTCTGTTGGCAGTGTTGACATACTTGTGCACCGCTAGGTGCGCTCGAAGGTGTGTGCCAACTCGGTTCAAAAATGGTTCAAATGGCTCTAAGCACTATGAGACTTAACATCTGAGGTCATCCCCTAGACTTAGAACTACTTAAACCTAACTATCCTAAGGACATCACACACATCCATGCCCGAGGCAGGATTCGAACCTGCGACCGTAACAGCAGCGCGGTTGCGTAATGAAGTGCCTAGAACCGCTCGGCCACATTGGCCGGCCCACTCGGTTCCTCTCCGGCTAAGAGAAGACCATAAAGTGCAACGAAGGAAAATCTGTGCGAAATTGCCCTCGCGTTTCGAGGACGATCGTGACACATTTTTGGTCGAACATCGTCACAGGCTTTGAAACATGGGTTCATTACTTCGAACCGGAAACAAAACGGCGATCCATGGAGTGGCGCCACACCACTTCTCCTCCGAAGAAAAAGTTCAAAGCCGCGCCATCAGCAGGTAAAGTCATGGTGGCGATCTTCTGGGACTCTGATGGGATTATTCTCTTGATGTTCTCGCCCATGGTGCCACGATGAACTCTGAAGTGTATTGCGTTACCATCAGCAAATTGAAGAAACTGCTTTAGCGTTTTCGTCGCCACAAAAATGCAAATGAACTTCTTCTAGTCCGCAGCTCGTGGTCGTGCGGTAGCGTTCTCGCTTCCCACGCCCGGGTTCCCGGGTTCGATTCCCGGCGGGGTCAGGGATTTTCTCTGCCTCGTGATGACTGGGTGTTGTGTGATGTCCTTAGGTTAGTTAGGTTTAAGTAGTTCTAAGTTCTAGGGGACTGATGACCTTAGATGTTAAGTCCCATAGTGCTCAGAGCCATTTAGCCTACTTCTTCTAACTAGGCCTCATAGATGTCTTCGCACCCGAGAGAAACTCGCCAACTTTCATTGGACTGTTCTTCCTCATCCACTCTTCAGCCCGGATCTCGCACCTTCCGACTTCCATCTATTTGGCCCAATGAAAGATGCACCCCACGGGAAGGAGTACATGGATAATTTGGGAGGTTATTGATGTACAGGGTGGCGCAGGGGAACGGGAAATTTTGAACGTTACAGTTGGCAGCACTGTAGCGCCGGCAGATGTTCGAAACTTTGCACAATTGATGTGAACGCATTGCCATTTAGTAATCATGGAGAATTGGACTGGTGCGGAACGTGCAGTAGCTGTGAGAGCGTTTTACAAAAATGGTGATAGTGCGACTGCCGCGCAGAGAACATTTCGACAGCATTACCAGCTTGGACGTCATGGACGTGTCCCATCTGCACATGCGACTACAACGTGGGTGCGTAATTTTGAAGAAACAGGATCTGCCTTGAAAAAGAAACCTCCAGGTGGCATTCCAGCGGTACGTACCCCAGAGAACATTGCAGCTGCTAGAGCTGCAATCGAGAGAAGTCCTCGCCGCTCCGTTCGACAGCATGCATCTTCGCTAGGGATAAAGCGACGAAGCTTACAAAGAATACTGCACGAATTAGACTTCCATCCCTGTAAGTTGCAGATGGTGCAACACTTACATGAACGAGACCCAGCGTCACGTATGGAGTTTAGTAGCCAGATATTGGCTAAAATCAACGAGGACGCGAATTTCCTTGATAACTTATGGATATCAGACGAAGTCCATTTCCACCTGAACGGATTCGTGAACAAACAGAATTTTCGTTATTGGGCACAGGACAATCCTTGTGAGTTTCACCAGCGACCACTACATAGCGCCAAGGTCACAATATGGTGTGCTGTATCATGTCATGGTGTTATCGGCCCTTATTTTTTTGAACGTGAGGATGGTAGTGCAGTGACAGTAACATCCGCTCGATATGTTGAAATGCATGAAACATTCTTTACACCGAGACTGTACGAGCTTAACCTTAACGTCGAAAACATGTGGTTTCAGCAGGATGGAGCCACGTCACACACTGCTCGACAATCGATGGCAGCAGTTCGTCAATTGTTTGGAAGACGCATTATTTCACGCAACGGTGACATTGCATGGCCTGCGAGATCCCCTGATCTTAGTGTGTGCGACTTCTTCCTGTGGGGATATCTTAAAAGGCAAGGTGTGCCGTACACGTCCTGCAACAATCCATGAACTGAAGGAGAACATTGAAAACGAAATCACTGCAATTCCCCAAGATTTGCTACACCGCGCATTCCAGAGTTTTCATAACAGGCTGTTAGAGTGTGAACGCCGAATGGGAGCACATCTTTCCGATGTCATCTTTAAAAAGTAAAGAGACACTTTTGGACATTTTGATTGTAAAGACATACTGAATAATGGCATACTGAATACATTCACTTTCGTTAATAAATTACTAGTTTTATGAATTTATTCATGGAAATGACGTTATTTCGAAATTTCCCGTTTCCCTGCGCCACCCTGTAGTAAGAGGTTGGCTCTGATATCGACCTGTAGAACGGTACCTTGCGGGCATAAATACCCTCCCAGTACAGAGGACGGAGATTATGTTGAGAAATAGGGTTTTTTAGCCAAAAGAGTGGAGAATAATATGGTGTATGGGAATCCTGAATAAAACCAACCTTCTTGCAGAAGAAAAGTGTTGCATTACGCCCCTCATACATCGGACCTGGCAAAGCTTTGTAATTGCTAAATATGTATAGGAATCAGATTTACGTCCTAATGCCCTTTTCCTCCATCTCTCTGTCCATCTCCTCCTCGCCCATATCTTTCACCATATCCTCCTCTCCCTCTTTCCCTCCATCTCCTCCTTCCCCCTCTCTATGCCCATTCCCCTCTCTCTGTCCGTGTCCTCTTCCCTTCTCCCTCTGACACTGAGCCTTCGTTTGTTTTTATAGCTAACGCAATCTTGACTGCGAATTGAAGTTGCTTAACATGAATGGGTAAACTGGTTGGGGTTATTGGTATACGGGATGTAAGAGACCTCTCCCGCGGCTGGATCTGTTAGGATAATAACTTCAATGACAGTATTTGGCACAGTTTTAATCTGCAAACGGATTGGATTACAAAGTTTCAGATGATTCAAAAAATGGTTCAAATGGCTCTGAGCACTATGGGACTTAACATCTATGGTCATCAGTCCCCTAGAACTTAGAACTACTTAAACCTAACTAACCTAAGGACGGCACACAACACCCAGTCATCACGAGGCAGAGAAAATTCAGATGATTCAGATTCCATAGTAGTGCTCTAACCATAAGACTATTGGCCATAAATACAATTTCACTGTTTTCTGACACAAATTACGAGGAAGAAGACAATATAGTACATAGTTCTGTGTACAAATTTTTGTTTAAATTTATATGTAAGTGGAAAGAAGATATATGGGAGTTTGAGCAGTGTTTAAATGAGCTGCTCTCAGAGCTAAAACAGACTGGAAGAAAGAAAATGAAACTGCATGTTTTTACAGCACAACATTTACATTCTCACAGTCTGTTTTGACGTTTAAAAAATATATATCTGCGCACCCAAGAGAAACTCACAGACTTTCATCGGACTGTTCTTCCTCATGCTGACAAATTTTTCCCGTTATACAACGTGATTCACGAAGATATGTAAATATTTTTATATGTTATTCACAAGTAAAACCAAAGAAAAAAGTTCATATAAACATAGGTCCGCAAATGTTTAGTTACGGAGTCACGGCTAGTAAAAAGATTTTGCCCGAAATTTTGCAACTTCGCTAATATGAAGCCATCGCAGAACTGTATGAGGTTAAAGTAAAGCACGATTTCCATTTATTTTGTTGTTATTGTCCTGATGAATCTAATAAAACATGTCCCAGATGTGTATCTGCTGTAGTTTTCCAGGACATCCAGAGAAGCAAAGCTTATTATATAAGTAAATTTGTTTACTTTCCATTAAGAATGTAGAAACGTTCGTGTCATTTTTGGCAACCGTTAGTGAGTTGTTTCAGTCGTTTCCTAACCTTGAAACGAGTTTGTTTTCTGTAATGTTCAGTGAAAGAACATAATAACAACAGTGTATTTAAGTGAAACCGCATAGTAAGTGTTATAGTTTGCAGATTATGTATGAAATAGGGATGCCTTTAAAATTTACGGCAGAGGAATACGCCGATATGGTGTTTATTTATGGCAAATATGATGATAATGCTACGGCTGCAGTTAAAGAATATCGCGTACGTTATCGAATTCGGAGGATTCCGAATGTACGAACCATTAGCGGAGTATTTCGAATGTTACGTGAGACAGTTCTCCACCTAGCGTTCATAAACAATAGGAGCGCTCGATACATGAAGACGATGATGAGGATATTATGGATGCTGTTCAACGTAGCCCGGGTACCAGCACACGGCGTGTCTCTCAACGATTAGGCATTTCATAATCTAAGGTATGGCGTACGCTGAAGTACAATAATCTGTATCCTTACCATAAACAAAACGGGCATCATTTACATCCGGGAGATCCTGCTCTTCGCTTGGAATTGTGCAACTGGTTAAATACTAATCGGCAGTTACACGAATACATTGTATTTACTGATGAGACACAGTTTACTCCAGATGGTATAAACAATTTACATAACGAGCACGTATGGTCTGAAGCAAGCCCACATGCAACAGTACAACGCAATTTCCAGCAGCGATCTGGCATAATGTGTGGTGTGGTATAGTCAACACACACTTTATTGAACCATTTATTTTCTCAGGACGTCTAAATGGCGAGACGTACTTACAATTCCTTCAAGAATTTATGTCCCGCTCGCTCGAAGATGTTCCATTTGCTACGCGATTTCAAATGTATTTTCAACATGACGGTGCGCCTCCACATTTCACCAACGCTGTTACTAAACATTTAAATGAACATTTTCCCCAGAAATGGATTGGTCGTGGTGCTACACGTCTGTGGCCACCCAGATCGCCCGATTTAACACCAATGGATTTTTGTGTATGGGGATGGATGAAAGACATAGTTTATGAGGACAAAGTCAATACACGTTAGGCATTACTTGCTCGCATTATGAATGCAATAGACGAAATTAAGAACACCCCTGTGACACTGAAACGAGCTACAAAACCTGTTCATACGTGTGCAGCTAATGCATTGAGCTCGGTGGAAACATTTTTGAATATTTATTGAAATTGGATTGTGAAATTGTATGTACATTGTACAACTTCCTTAACAGTGAGCTTTGTTTTTTCCGGTTTAACATGAATTCACGTGTGCTATGGTATTAATAAAAGCAGATTATCTGACTCATTCATACAGTTTCAGTTAACGTTATTACTATCATTTTTCCAAAATTAAATTCTCTACAACTTCTGTTGAAAATTTTGTGCAATTGTCTGGAATTTAAAAAACAAATTGGTCTAAGTAGTTAATAAATTAAAAATTTTACGAAATTGCGTGTTTTCTTCTCTGGATGTTCTGGAAAACTACTGCAGATAAACGTCTGGGACATGTTTTATTAGATTCACGGATTAATACCAAAGAATTAAAGGAAATCGTGCTTTACTTTAACCTCATACAGTTTTGCGGGGGTTTCATATTAGCAAAGTTGCTAAATTTCACGCAAAATCTTTTATTAGCCGTAACTCCGTAACTAAACATTTGCAGACCTATGTTTATATGAACTTTTTTCTTTAGTTTTACTTCTAGAATAACATATTAAAATATTTGCATATCTTTGTGAATCACCCTGTATGCTATATTAAAAATATGTAGCCTATGCCCGTCTATATGTATCTTAGAGTATCGTATAAAAATTTGAAGTAAATCGCTCAAGAAATTTTCGAGATATTTGCTAACAACGTTGTCCCAAATGAAACAAAAAGTGAAAAATGCAATTGGCCAGTGATGCACCTGTCAGGATCTCACACGATGGGCAGCAATGCACTATCCATAAATGTAAGCTAACGTCGCTTTCAACATAAAGTCATGTTTTTTAAATGGTAGATGTATGTTTTTTTACGGAAATGAAAACTAGAGGTACAGTTAGCGATGACAGACTTGTTTTCACTGTTATAAACCTCATACCTTCTGAATATGTAGGCTTTAAAACATGACAACGATTCCACATTTCTGTCGTAATGCGCAGAGCAAGGGTTGCCTTATAGCAGGCTCCAGGACGGTGGAGGCAACCCGAATTAGGGCATTACAACAGAAATGTGGCATCGTTACCATTATTTTAGATTCAAGTGTTTCTGAAGGTTTAAGGTTTAGAGAAGTGAAACCAAGGCTGCTATCACCAATTGCACCGTTTTCATTCCAATAGGAAAAAAAACGAAGCATGTGCCATTTGAGGAGACTTGCTAGTTAAAAATGTACAAAAATTTGAAAAATCTTTCTGTTCCATAGAAAAGAGCATTTCACGCCGTTTACAAAAATATATAGTTTATGGAGATTTGTAGCTAAATTTAGTTTGCACGTAATATTGTATAGGAGTCATGTCCCTCCTTAAAATGAGTCAGAATACGTAATATGTTCGTCTTTTCCTTAAAGCAACGTCGAATAAGACACATCATACGATTCAACAATCACTTGCAGAAATTGGGTGTATAGGCATACTACACACGCACAAGCATTCCTTGCTGTTATGAATGCTAGTAAGCCTAAATAAAGGTGTCTGGCAAACAGAAATCTTCCTAGGAGGTATCTCAATGGTCTCTCAGGGAATCCAAACGAAAGCTTTAACACTGCATACGAGGGCGAATAACGCGAACTGTGTCTGACGGGCTGACAGGTTTGAAGACAGGTGTAATGGATGCTGTAATTACTTTCAATGATGGGGCAATTTCTAGGATTCATATTCTGAAAAAATTAGATATCCAGGCTAGAAGGAATATGGGTCAAGCTCTGTTATTGACCGACTCCGAGAAAACCAAGCGGAGAGAGCTGCAGAAGCTGTTACCATGGACACTACGATAAATAAAAGAATGAAGGAAAAGAGTGGAGGATAAAGAAACAAGTGACCAACAGGAATATGGAACTTGAATGTTTTGAAATAGAATAGTGCTAAGATAGTAAGTTCATGAATCTTCTTTTGTGATTTACCGGAAACCTGAATTTTTTCATTCAGGTACACTTTTCTCCTAAGTGACTGAATTTAAAGTCACCAAAATTGCTACACGTAATTAGAATGACCTTCTCTACCTCTCTCTTCACTATTTTTAGAACATACTAAGAAATGTTGATGATGTGTATAATTATCGATCTAATTTTTTAATATATTTCTCGGAGTAAAATAAATGTTGTATATTTTTCGCAGATTAACAACAGGAGAGGAAATTGGAGGCATAACATACTTCTCTGAATGTTGTCTGTAGGCTGACTGTTTTTCCAAGCTGTGCAGTCAGCGGTACCAAAGAAAATAGTACCTCAGTTAAGCAGAGTTCTGTTTTGTAACCTTTTATAAATATTGTTGTCTACATCACAATATATATATATATATATATATATATATATATATATATATATATATAAATGATATTTTTTCAGAAATGCTTTCACTAATAAACCTAATTGTCTGTACAACTTTTGAGGTACTTCTGCTCTATAGATCCGTAATACTGTGAGGGGGAAGAGAATGTTAAAAACGCAGTCCGTTCTGGGACGCCTCCGCTTAAAAAAACGTAACTTAGTGTTGAAAGTAATTTTTATGTACATGTAGAGGTTGTGCATTCCTGCCTATTTTGTGAGCCCCTGGCATAGGTGCATCCATGGCCAATTGCATTTTGATTGATTTCAGAAATACATCAGGTGCCAAACCTACGTCCATTCGAACGTTGATTAGAATTTCATGTAAAAATTTGACTTCTCGAGATTTTTGTTAACAAGCTTTGCTGTTTAAATATCGATTCTAAAAATTTGACTTCTCGAGATTTTTGTTAACAAGCTTTGCTGTTTAAATATCGATTCTATCTGAACGTTCAACAGCAATTTGCATAAAAATTTGAAATAAATTGGTCAAGAACTTTTTGAGATTTTTGTTAACAACGTTTCATATATTCGTTCATTAGCAGCTGGTGTAAAAATTTGAAGTAAATCGGTCGGGAACTTACCGAAATTTTCGGTAAAACCATAAACAACGATTTGTCTTTGTGTAATAATATAGATTTTATATATCTATTTACAGACCACATATATTAAAAATATGTAGCCTATGTCAGCCGAACCGTATTTTCGAAGAGCCTCCACACATGAATCGCCCTCTCCTTTGGCATGATAATATCAGACGCAACGAGAGCGCAACGATACATGTAACAATCCGACGTCTCGGATTCTCTGTCATCGATCATCCTCCGTACTGTCTCGATTTGGCCTGCCCCATCTGATTTTTATCTGTTTCCAAAACTTAAAGTATTAGTCCGAGGACTTCACTTTGATAGTCATGAAGCGGTGCTAGCGGAGGTGATGTTGTGGCTCCGTCAACGAAGTCAAACATTCTACAGTGACGGTATCAACAAAATGGTCTCTCGAAGGGAGAAATGTGTTCGTCACCAGGGAGACGATGTTGAGAAATAAATATGGAGACTTGAAGAATAAAGATTTAGAAGGTTAATAAAGTTTCTTTTCTTTAAAAAGCTTTAAGATTTTTTGCATAAAAAGTTCGGAGACATTACTTTTCAGCACGCCCTCGTAGTTATCAACACACGTTTGCCACCGAGGGGGTAGCATAGCATCTTTGACTTAGCATTGTTGGATAACGTGTCTGGACATGGTTCCTCAACACAACCTCGTGCAGGTGGTGATCGTTTTGTTACATCGTGCACATCGCTCACTTCGAGCTACTCCAGATGCTACATTCGCCTCTGATGATGCCTCCTTATTAAGAGTGATATAGAGAATTTGTTTTCTATGACGCCTGGATCCAATTGCATCGCTGTTACGATACTCTACGCACGTGTTTGTGTACTAGGTAACGATTCAGACCAGTATGGAAGACTTTCTAGAAGTCAATAACAACAGAGGCAACTTAAACTCCGCAGTCCACTTGTTGTGGATGTCAGGACTGAACAGAG
This sequence comes from Schistocerca nitens, assembly GCF_023898315.1. NCBI lineage: Eukaryota > Metazoa > Arthropoda > Insecta > Orthoptera > Acrididae > Schistocerca > Schistocerca nitens. Next base: position 574,479,408 of record NC_064614.1, on the reverse strand, counting down.
CGAGTTCTGTTTCGCAGAAAACCATGCTGATTCCTACATAGGTGTTGTGGGGATAGAGAAAAGTCATCATATGCGAGCACATTATATTCTACAAATCGATGTCGGTAACGTAGGTCTATAGTTCTCAGCGTCCGTCGTGCGACCCTTGTCATAGATTAGAATGACATGCATCGTTTTCCGGCTCCGTTCAGGGCGCCACTAAAGGCACTGGTTATCTCTCGTGTACAGCTTGTAAGAGCAGGAGGTAAATACAGCTCAAGAGTACCGCTGAGGTGGCAAGTGTACGTTCTTTGCTGTAATATCGGGATACAGCAACGTGTTACGAGCGTGTCAGAATCTTTTCGATGTGGCAGTCGCCTGGGACTTCCTCGTGGCTAGATTGTGGAAGCATTGCGCTAGGCCATAACAGCAATTCCAAGGAAGTGGTAAGACATCTATCTAAAATAGATGTTCGAGATTGCTGCCATTTGCGGCAAATGAGTTCTAATAGTGTTTCCTTTCTAGCCAAAAATTATTTGGGGACCCTTCGTCAATACACGGTCCACTGAAATTCAACAGCTGCAATCGTCAAACGCTTAGTGTGGTCCTTATCTCCAATCCATGTCTATCTCGATGAAATTTTGCATGTCATCCATTAATTTATGTGTACATAAAATAATAGCTGTCCTATACACTTTCTTGTCGCACTCCTGACGATACCCTTATATTTCATGAACACTTGCCGTCGAGGACAATATACTGGGTTCCATTACTTAAAAGTCTTCGCACCACTCACATGTCGGGGAACACACTCCGTATGATCGTACCTTCGTTAACGGTCTGCAGTGGAGCACCGTGTCAACTGCTTTTAGAAATCAGTTGCCCTTCATCCATAATTCGCAGGATGTCACGTGAAAAAGGGGTAAGCTGGGTTTCGCACGAGCAATGCTTTCTAAACCAGTGCTGATTTGTAGGCAGAATTTTTTCGGTCTCAAGGAAATTTGGTGTATTCCAACCGATAATATCAACAGTAAACGTATGGTAAGGAGTTTGTTCTGTAATTTTACGGATCAGTTCTTTGCTTTCTTTTATGCAGCTTATATACACTTTTATGGTGGCAGGGGTAAAATACAGGGAGCGAAAGGCTATTTACAATTTGTACAAAAAGCAATTGGCAGATATAAGAGTCGAGGGACATGAAAGGGAAGCAGTGGTTGGGAAGGGAGTGAGACAGGGCTGTAGCATCTCCCCGATGCAATCTGTATATTGAGCAAGCAGTAAAGGAAACAAAAGAAAAGTTCGGAATAGGTATTATAATCTATGGAGAAGAAATAAAAACTTTGAGGTTCGCCGATGACATTGTAATTCTGTCAGAGGCAGCAAAGGACCTGGAAGAGCAGCTGAACGGAATGGACAGTGTCTTGAAAGGAGGGTATAAGATGAACATCAACAAAAGCAAAACGAGGATAATGGAATGTACTCGAATTACGTCGGGTGATACTGAGGGAATTAGATTAGGAAATGAGACACTTAAAGTAGTAGAGGAGTTTTGCTATTTGTGGAGAAAAATAACTGATGATGGTCGAAGTAGAGAGGATATAAAATGTAGACTGGCAATGGCAAGGAAAGCGTTTCTGAAGAAGAAAAAATTGTTAACATCGAGTATAGATTTAAATGTCAGGAAGCCGTTTCTGAAAGTATTTGTATGGAGTGTAGCCATGTATGGAAGTGAAACATGGACGATAAATAGTTTGGACAAGAAGAGAATAGAAGCTTTTGAAATGTGGTGCTACAGAAGAATGCTGAAGATTAGATGGGTAGATCACATAACTAATGAGGAGGTATTGAATAGAATTGGGGAGAAGAGGAGTTTGTGGCACAACTTGACTAGAAGAAGGGATCAATTGGTAGGACATGTTCTGAGGCATCAAGGGATCACCAATTTAGTATTGGAGGGCAGCGTGGAGGGTAAAATCGTAGAGGGAGACCAAGAGATGAATACACTAAGCAGATTCAGAAGGATGTAGGTTGCAGTAGGTACTGGGAGATGGAAAAGCTTGCACAGGATAGAGTAGCATGGAGAGCTGTATCAAACCAGTCTCAGGACTGAAGACCACAACAACAACATACACTTTTCTCAGTTGCTTGGGACTTTGTGCTGGGTGGAAGATTCGCTATAAGCGCAAATTACGTAAGGAGCGAATGCCGTGAGTACTCTTTATAAAACCGCATTAGATTCCATTTGCACCTGGCGACTTACTTGTTTTCAATTCTTTCAGTTGCTTCTCTACACCGGGTATGCCTATTACTATATGCTCCAAACGGTCGTCTTCGCGACGGTCAAACTGCGGTATGTTTGTACGATCCTCCTGCGTGAACGATTTCTTAAACGTGAAATTCAAAACTTCGGCTTTCCTTTTGCTTTCCTCTATTGCCACACACCAGACTGGTGAACGAGTGACTGGATAGAAGCCATCGCCTTACCGTCTCAGAATGATTGAGCAACACTTCACGGACATTAAATTAAGGTGCTAAGCAGCCAACCAGGTCGCCTGTCCTCAGTGCCATAGAGCTCATTTCGGACGCCATCGAGTGATGTATGTGAGCACGTGGGATCCAGACGCCATCAAACTCCGTGAACCGAGGACGCCGGTTATGTTGTTATGGATCATAAGCCCTCCGTGTCTCATTCAATCGACATGTTGAAAGGTGGCTACACTGAGCCACAGCGCCAGAGATCGCTAGAGAGCATTGTTCCGCCGCCTCCACGGGCAGTCATTATTGAGATGTGCTAGAGGTCAGTGCTTGGGGAGAGCTCGTAGTAGTCAGTTCGTGTTCAGATGTGCTAGTAGGGAGTGCTTGCTGAGATGTGGTACTGAAAAGTTCTTGTTGAGATGTGGTAATAGCGAGTCGGTGTGGAGATATACTGTATAGAGTGATTTTGGTCAATATATGAAGGTAACGAAACTTGATTTATTTTTCATTATTTCCATGTTTTAAATAATGCGTCATTACAGGTTCAGTCAACAAAGCATCTGGCTTGTGTTCTTGTATTAGAGTGTAATTCTGGTTTTCTTGAGTAATTATGGTATTTCTATTTTCTTTAATTAATTCAGTATAAATGATATCTAAAATTTCTTGTGTTGTTGAAGAAGAACCGTGCCAGATGCGTACGTTGAGTCATACTCCCACACACAGAACAGTTACACTTGTGCTTTGGTTTCGTAGGTTTTATAGTTGCTGGGGACTTAATTAATTAATTGTGTTAATGAAAATTTCCATTTCATTCCTTGTTGTTGTTCTAAGCAGTCAGATTGCGTAATAATAACAGTCAGGGCCAACCGTTTACGAGACTTCGTAAACGGACAGACAGCTACTAAAGCAAAAATTTAAAATTATTTTCATTTCATTTAATTAAGCCCCCATGCACGTGGCGACCACTGCTTCGGATCGTCCCTTGGAATTCTTCTGATTGTAAAAATAGTAGGCAGTAGTATTGTTGTAGTAATTTGTAGTTTAGTAATTGTAGTCTATATTGCATGTGTAGATTTGGTAATTGGCATTCTTCTAATGGTATTTTTCAAAATTTTTGTTGTTGTCTTGTCTATGGGTTTGACAATTTAGTGCAATTATTTCAATTGTTCGATTAATCGTGTTTGAGGGAAACATTTCGTGTGAATGGTATTGTTGGAGATAAAGTGTCATTGTGTGTAATTTCATATAGTGACGAGTTTTGTATGTTTTGTAAATGATTACGCGGTCGATGAAAAAGGCAAAAATGATGGACAGTGAGAATGACGAAATTGTTGACATGGCGAACTCGCCAACACAGGACAACAGTATGATGAATAATGGAGTTGAAAACAATGTAATAAGTCGGGAAAATAGTCCGGAACCATTTCAAAATTTTTCTCAATCAGAAAATTCTCAGAATACGAGATTAACGATAGAAAATTCGGGAATAGTATTGAACACAGATAGCTTTACAGCTATGACGAACGAAACTGGTTTTGCGGGAAATGTTAGGGGCGAAAGGAATTTCGAACAAGTTAATACGGAGCAGTTGATGGGTGTAATATTAAATTTGGGATCTGAATTAAAAACAGTGGTAACACGGTTAGACTCACTGGGGTCACAGTTGGGATCACAAATAGGAACAATTAAAACAGAGATGGAAACAATGGAAACACGGTTTGACTCACTGGGATCACAGTTAGGATCTGAATTAAAAACTGAGAAGGAACAATGGAAACACGATTAGACTCACGAATAGGGACATGTTTCAAAAATATGAAAGATGAATTAAAGAAAGAAATCAGAGAAGAAGTACAACCGATTTTGAATGCTCACAATAATAGATTAATTGCAGTAGAGATTAGACAAAGGGAACAGGATAGAGAACAGGAAGAGAGAGATCGCGTGATAGTACAGAAATTTTCAGAGTTAAATTTACAGTGTGCACACGATAAGGAAGAGATATTTGAGAGAATCGAGGAATCCGTACCAAATGACAGAATAAATAATCTAACACAACAATATGAACAGTTAACTACCAAATGTATCAACACTGAAACCCGAGTCGCAACACTTACGGAAGACGTAAGTAAACAGAAAGAAAAAATAGGTGACTTAACGGAAAGAGTTGAGGAGATTTCAGATAAATTGACAAGTCTTAGTTTAAATGGGGATAGAGATTCAGATGATACAGCTCCATTACCATTTGCAGAAACCGAAGAGTACCAGAACATAAATAAGCATGTTGAAAATCAGGGAAAATTTAATGAACGCGTTAAAAGGGAAGTTGAGGCATTACGAAAGCAAGTCAAACAAATTGAAGGCGAAATCGTAGGAAAAGACAGCAGAAGAAATTTAGAATCACAGATAGCAGAGGGCTTTGAAGAAGATAATTTGTTTCATTTACGGGACGCAACAAGAGAGCGCCAGGCGCGCGAACTTGACAATAAGCGACATTCAAACTGGGACAGACGCGGTAGGTCTTTGTCGCCACGAGGAGAAAACTTTGACTATAAACACTTTTTAACTGTTCGGAAATTTAAGATGTTTCGCAATTCTAAGAATGACATACATCCATGTGCATGGTTAGATCAATTTATGTACGCACTCCCACCAAATTGGCCACTAAGTCACAAACTGGAATTTATGTGTGGATATTTAGAAAACGAACCGGCGACGCGGATGCGCGCACTCATTAGGGATTGTAATAATCTGAATGATTTTTATCATGCATTTCTATCGTCATATTGGTCCGAAAACACACAAGACAGAGTCAAACATAGTCTGATTATGCAGCGTAATTTTAAACAGTCTGAGTTCCGCACGCCGGCAGAATACTTTGAAGACATGATTCGAAAGAATCAGTTCCTGTCCAACCCTTATAGCCCGACTGAATTAATTCGCATTTGTTTGACTAAGTTGCCACAATCCATAAGACAAATTGCTTTAGCCGGAAGATGTAAAGACGACATTGAGACTTTTAAGACTTTGTTACAAGAACTTGAGTATGACAACGACGACGGGACTTCTTGTAACTTTTTCAGTAACAGTAATTACGATAGATTTTCAGAGAAAAGGGATAGTGATCGGAACGGGCGTTATATGGGTAATTTTGAGAATGACAGACGTAACAGACAGGACAATAGATACCAGCCTTATGACAATAACAGACGTTCCAACAGAAATTACACAGACAATTATAATAACGGTAATTCTTACCGGAATGATCAATCATACGGAAACAGTAATCGGTATCATCAAGACAGAAATTATTCATACAATAATAGAAACTCTTACTACAGAAATAACCAGGGTAGTAGGTCTAACAATAATTTCAGAAGTGACAGTCGAAATTACACAAGAAGTAGCTATGCAGACAGACAGGAAAACAGAAATTTTAATAACAGACACAACCAAGAATTTGCATCTAACAGACAGGAAGGACCTAATTGGCATCCTCCGCGTGACAGAAATTCAGAGAGACAAGTGGAAATAGTAGAAATTGATCCGCGAAATGTCGGGAATAATCAAAGACGTGACGCAAACAATCGACAATGACTAGCAGCTTCGGCCTCTGGCAGCAATATAGACGGTTCAGAAAGTAATGACACTACGACTTTACACTACGTACGCCTGGAAGACATGAGAGACATTTTGCTAGATGAAAAGGAAAATAATGTAGATGCATTTTTACATCCTGTTATTGAAGTATGTGTGGGTAAGAATAAGTTCACTGCAGTTTTAGATTCTGGGAGCCCATTGAACGTCATTAGTGAATCAGTTTTTCGTATATGTGAAAGAACTATTGCCTGTCCTGTGTTACCTATTTCTAAAACTACAATTCGAGGAGCGATTTCTGGAAAAGGTGTGGAAGTTAAACAACAGACCAACCTAAATTTCATTTGTCAAGGATACGAATTGTCTGCTAATTTTATTATTGTTCCATTACTCAGTACACAGATTATTTTAGGTATGGAGTTTCTTAACGCACATAAGGCAATTTTGAACTTTAAAGAAGGAAGTGTGAATTTGAATGTTGCCGGAATGCCGAAATGTTTGAAATTTTTCGAGTGTTTAGCAAGATCTGAATCAGATACAAAATGTTTAAGGTTTCTTACTTCTGATGTTTTCGTTGAGCATTATGACGACAGTGTGTTTATTCATGACAATGACAATAGATACAGAGACGCGATGGAGGATATAATTAGTAGCGAAGAATTAATTAATGAAAAGGTTAAAAAAGCTGAAGTGCCAGATGACGTTGCAAAAGAAGAGCTGCACCATATTTTGACTTCACATGCTACAGTGTTTAGTCATCACACAGGAACTATACAAGGCTTACAATATTTATTTAAAGTAAAAGAACACACACCATTTCGCGGAAAAACGTACGCTATTCCTTTGGCTTACAGAGACAAGGTTAAGAATGAACTTCAATACATGTTAGATCAGGGCATTATTGAGCCAGCAGTCAGCCCTTATACCAGCCCATTACACGTTGTTCTTAAAAAGGATGGGTCAATTCGTTTGGTTCTGGATTCCAGACAGATAAATAATATTATTATTCCTGAAACTGACCGTCCACAAAATTTAGATGAACTTCTTCAACATTTCCATGGAATTAAAGTTTTATCCACGATTGATATGCGCGCAAGTTTTTGGCAAATAGAACTCCACCCTGATTGTAGAAAATATACTGCCTTTTTAGCCTTTGGTAACTGTTACCAGTTTCGGAAATTGCCGTTTGGACTTACTGTATCTTCTGCAGCATTCATTCGTAGTTTAAATGAAATTTTACCTGTTTATCTTCGTGACAATATTACTTCATATGTTGACGATATTCTTATTGCTAAACGTTCTTGGAGTGAGCATAACAAAATTTTGGATTCATTATTACGTATTTTTGCACGAGTTGGCATGACAGTGAACTTGGAAAAATCTGAATTTGGTCGTTCTCAGGTGAAATTTCTCGGTCACATTATTTCTACAGAAGGTATTCTTCCCGATCCAGAGAAACTAGATGCTATTCGTAATTATGCTGTTCCTACCACAAAACGTGATGTTCGTAGTTTCCTTGGTGTTTGTAATTTTCTTAGACGCTTTGTTAGATTGGACAATTTGGCCACACCTCGTTTATGTGAACTATCTGGAAAGAAATCTAATTGGTGTTGGGATGAGGAAGCTCAATCAGAATTTGAACAACTTCGTGATGCTTTAGTTGCTGCTCCACTTCTTTCACATCCGGATCTATCTAAAGATTTTTGTTTGGCGACGGACTCATCATACAAAGGCCTAGGTGCACATTTATTTCAAGAGATAGAAGAAGACGGCGTTGTAGTACAGAAGACTATTGCATTTGGAAGTCGTGTTCTCTCTAAATCAGAGAAGAATTATTCGATTACGGAACTTGAAGCTTTGGCTGTTGTTTGGGCTTTCACAAAATTTCGCACATTTTTGTTTGGTCGACATACTAAGGTTTACACTGATCATCGAGCTCTGGAATTTCTTATGTCGACAAAATTAACTCATGGAAGATTGTCACGATGGGCGTTGTACCTACAGGAATTTGATTTTAGTATTGTTTACATACAGGGATCTTCAAATATTGTTGCTGATGCTTTATCACGTGCACCTATGGGTTTGAAACAAAGTGCTGAAGAGGACTGCAAAGAAAACCATTATTGTTTGATGTACATTCAAGGTGTTGCGTTTGAGAACTTTATTTCGTCTTCGCTCCAGGACATCGCTAAGGAGCAAAGTAAGGATCCAATCTGGAAGGACATTAAGGAGAAGTGGAGGAGAAAGGAAAGCGTAGCGATCAGACAGTATTATTTAGTTCGCAATGACATTCTTTTCAAACGAAAATCGGTCGACAACTCTGTTTGGTTAGTTTGTATTCCTGATGAGTGGGTCAATAAATTGATTTGGTACACACATTTCAGTTATGCGCACTTTGGTCCCAGAAAATGCTTTCATAAATTACGAGAAAATTGCTACTTCAGTAATATGGAAAAACGTATTCGATCTGTTCTTGCCAAATGCAAATTATGTCAACAGGCTAAGCCGCCAACTGTTTCTCACAGAGCACCGTTGTTTCCTATCATTCCAGCGAAATTAAAGGACATGGCTGCAGTCGATTTGTTCGGTCCAGTGGTTCGTTCTACTAATGGTTTTGCGTACATTTTCGTAGCAGTGGAATTGACATCAAAATATGTGTGTTTTACACCTTTACGCAAAGCAACAGCTCGTTCAGTATCTAATGCTTTCATCAAACATTTTCTTAAAGAAGTTGGTCATGTTGATAAGGTCATATCAGATAATGGATCACAGTTTCGCTCTAAAATTTGGCTTCGTACTCTACGGCGTCGTAAGATTAAACCAATTTTTATTTCACTTTTTCACCCTCAATCTAATGCTTCAGAGAGATGGATGAAGGAAATCAATAAATTGTGCCGTCTTTATTGTCATCAGAATCACAGAACTTGGGATCAGTATCTTCATATTTTTCAAAACATTATGAATGAACTTCCTAATGACTCAACTTCTTTACCGCCTCTATTGATATTAAAAAACAAAGCACCGTCAAATCGCATTTCTGAAATCGTTCCTTTTCCGCCTTCACGAAAACTGCGGCATTCTGAAGTTGTGAACCTGGCTCTGCAAAATATTGCATCTGCAGCTGCTAGAAGAGAGAAATCAGCTAAGCGTCCTGGTCGTTTAAAAACTTTGTCAGTTGGTCAAAAGGTATTAATTAAGTCCCATCGTTTATCTCACAAAGGAAAAGGCTTGTGTCGCAAATTTTTTCTGCTTTATAACGGTCCATATAGAGTTCGCAAAATTATTCATGATAACACTGTTGAAGTAGAAACTCTTAAATCTCGACGCTCTAAAGGAATACATCATATATCGAACGTTAAAATTTTTGTGGAATGATATAATTTTGAAACATTTTTGTGGAATGACATACTTTAGAGAAACTAACAGCTACATGTAAACATGCGGAGAGTACAAGGATACCGCGCTGTGTTTTGGCGGCGGCGCGTACTCAAAGCAACAGTCAAGTCGGCGCGCCGCACAAGGCAGTCGTTGACCGCAAACAATCACTTCTTACGTCACGCGCCTACAGCTGATCGAGCGCCCAGTGTGCATGCACTGACAGCCGTAAACAAATACACAGTCTAATTTCTCGGATTAAATTCAGTATAAAACTATAGTGATTTGGTAAATTATGTTATTAACGTTCAGTATTTTTCAGGATACGGTTGTGTAAAATATTTAAGACCTTCAGGTAAATTCTGTGCGTGTCCGACGTTAAGACGACTTGCTTTGGAGAAAATTTTCAGGAAGAATGTCATTTCGAAGAAGAAAGTAATAGACAAAAAAAGGTAACGGTTAATTGAGTTTATTTTTCAGGTAACATAATTCCACTTAGGTACGTACTTTAGACGTAATTTGCTGCTCGCGATTACGTGACTCATACTTTGTGCTAAATTTTATGTTCTATGAATTTACTTGTGAAGCGACGTGCTTGTGTACATTTACTGATTTTGACAATTATTGATTAATGAACAGTGTTATTACTTGTGTATATTATGCATCGCTTGGCTGCTATGCTTTTTCACTGATGTCATATTTTTTTTATTATGTGCCTGCTGTGCTTATTTATTTAAATTATAATTGTCACCTGATTAGTTGTGCTGTTATGTATGTAGGTTACACTTTGTGATTTATCTGCTTGCGCCTTCATGTGTACTTATTAAGATTACATATGAACATTTATTTGCTTATGTCGATGTGATGCTAATGACCTGTTTATTGTGTAAGGCATGTTTGCTGCTGTGCGTATGGATTGCATATTTACACATTTCTGTTTTGTTGTCATAACTACTCTTCAATTTAGTATATAGAAATGCTGATATACTGTGTACAAATATAGAGTTTAGGTTACACTATGGTATTAATTATAGATTGTTCGCTTGGCAGAGCCTCGTTGTAGGAATTGTGCTGCATCCACTTGTTGACATTCTGTTCTCTACTGGTATATTTACTCGCTATTGCATGTTTTGCATACGGTCAGTGCCTTATATTTTTAAGATAAGAAAATGAACTGCTATAATTCGACGAACGACATTAGTAAAAGAAAGTCATAGAAGTCACATGAGCTGAGGTTTTATGGAAGCTGTATAAATTTATGCTAATAGGAAGGAAGCTGACGACATGACATACCAACACTAGGTTAGACCATTGACAGTTATTACACTGCATTTTTCGTGAACAATTGAAATAGGAAGTGACACTTGACACAAAAAAATACTCCACATGTTTGCTTCTGCTATGATTCTTGAAGTGGTGTACACACAGTGAAATATTATGATCATTCACACTCCGTAATCGTACTTAATTACTGAGAGTTATTCGAACTAAGTCTGTTAGAGGTCATGTATGCATTTCTTTTATTTAATGATGGACAAGGAACCAAAATGTATCTTATAATTTATAATGAGTAGAAGATTTGGGTCAGATGGATTATACAGAGGTTGTGTGTGGACACTGTGTCTTCGGATTGTATGGGATGATGAACTGAAGTTTGCACTAGGATTTTATCTGTACTTGTTCGAGGAGACTGACTAGAGGAAAGAGTTGTTATGGAAGTGAAATGATATTGGTGCTGAGGTTTATATGTATCGACGTATTATTGAGGTATTGAGATTATGTGAAGTTGATGATTATTGGAGTTTCGTGGACAAGAGGTAAGGTAAATGAGGTATTAGTGAAGTATTGAGATTAGTGATGATTATTGGAGTTTTGGTGGATAAGAGGTAAAGTAAATGAGGAGCATATTGTTTTTGTTGGTTTATATGGAACAAGGAGGATGAAGATGGCAGACTAGAACACTAAAGTGGAAGGAAGATTGTCTATACACACACTTTGTTAAATCACTAAGCAGTATACACTTTTTTTTGAAGAGAGGAAGTATTTGCATATCTTGGCTTCCTGACAGTTGTTCAGCAACAGTACAATTTGATCTGGCTTGGCAAACATTGGTCTTGACATGATGACTATGACGTTGACTAACTATTATTGACTGTTATACATTGCTGCCACTACTACTTGATACACATGATGAACATAAAATTTTGACAGAATTGCATTTACACAGTTAACACTATTCAATTACACAGTAGTACTTAATGTGGATGAAAGATGAGTGGATGTGTTTTGTGTGTTTTCCTTTTATAATCCCAGAGAAGTGATCCCAACCTATCTCCTAAATATTATTTCACTTGTTTGTTGTGGCTTGCACTGACACCCATAAATATTATAGGTTAACTGTTATTGTGTACTGTAATAGTTAATGTGACAATTACCTGATATATTTGTGTGTTTATTATGATTTGTATGTTTAGTGTAAGAGCATTGATAATAATTTGTTAAAGAAATTGTATGTGCATTCAAACTACTGTTCATGACTGAACTGTCTCAGTAGTTATGGTGAATAGTATGGACTGTTACTTGCACTTTTTCTACATGATTGGTGCCACAAGGACATGTTTAATTTCTGCTGATGAACTGTGTGATCAGTGATTGTAAAAAATTATGGACTGTTACTTGTACCTTCTCTACATGATTGGTGCCACAAGGACATGTTTAATTTCTGCTGATGAACAGTGTGATTCGTGATAGTGATAGTCCATAAAGACTGCGGTCTGCACCTGCTCAACATTGCTGGGTGCCACTGATGGATTGCTTCTACTGAAATGAAGTCACCTGTTGCTGTGTGCACCTGATCAACATTGCTGGTGCTACTAATGGACTGCTTCTACTGAAAAGATGTCACCTGTGCTGTGTGCATCTGCTCAACATTGCTGGTACCACTGATGGACTGCTTCTACTGAAAAGATGTCACCTGTTGATGTCTGCACCTGCTCAACATTGCTGGGTGCCACTGATGGATTGCTTCTACTGAAATGAAGTCACCTGTTGCTGTGTGCACCTGATCAACATTGCTGGTGCCACTAATGGACTGCTTCTACTGAAATGGTGTTACTTGTTGGTGTCTGCACCTGCTCAACATTGCTGGGTGCCACTGATGGATCGCTTCTACTGAAATGAAGTCACCTGTTGCTGTGTGCACCTGATCAACATTGCTGGTGCCACTAATGGACTGCTTCTACTGAAATGGTGTTACTTGTTGGTGTCTGCACCTGCTCAACATTGCTGGGTGCCACTGATGGATCGCTTCTACTGAAATGAAGTCACCTGTTACTGTGTGCACCTGATCAACATTGCTGGTGCCACTAATGGACTGCTTCTACTGAAATGGTGTTACTTGTTGGTGTCTGCACCTATTCAACATTACTGGGTGCCACTGATGGACTGTTTCTACTAAAAAAATGTCACTTGTTGGTTTTGCACCTGTTGACCATTGCTGGGTGCTACTGCTGGAACTGCCAACTGCTTATTCTTGAGCTATGGAAAGCGTTTATGTGAATATTTGTATAAACTGATTTTTTGTGTATTACTGTTTGTGAAAAGTTATGAGACTCTTACCTGCACATATTCGTCATTGCTGACGCTATTGATTGAACTGTTTAACCACATAATACTTGTGTAAACTGTTATGTAAAGTCACATGTATGAAAAAATTTGTATTGCTTACTGTATTCTATATAATAGGTTATTGAAAGGTCAGTGCAAAGCCAAAATTTTATCTAGTTATATGATATTTACGTATTAATATTATCTTTTATTTTTGTCTGTATTTTTTTGACGAATTTGGTGGTATTTTCACCACCAATGCTGGCAAAAATACCATCAAATTCTAGCCGTGGAGGAAGGGCATATGAAAGGTGGCTACACTGAGCCACAGCGCCAGAGATCGCTAGAGAGCATTGTTCCGCCGCCTCCACGGGCAGTCATTATTGAGATGTGCTAGAGGTCAGTGCTTGGGGAGAGCTCGTAGTAGTCAGTTCGTGTTCAGATGTGCTAGTAGGGAGTGCTTGCTGAGATGTGGTACTGAAAAGTTCTTGTTGAGATGTGGTAATAGCGAGTCGGTGTGGAGATATACTGTATAGAGTGATTTTGGTCAATATATGAAGGTAACGAAACTTGATTTATTTTTCATTATTTCCATGTTTTAAATAATGCGTCATTACAGGTTCAGTCAACAAAGCATCTGGCTTGTGTTCTTGTATTAGAGTGTAATTCTGGTTTTCTTGAGTAATTATGGTATTTCTATTTTCTTTAATTAATTCAGTATAAATGATATCTAAAATTTCTTGTGTTGTTGAAGAAGAACCGTGCCAGATGCGTACGTTGAGTCATACTCCCACACACAGAACAGTTACACTTGTGCTTTGGTTTCGTAGGTTTTATAGTTGCTGGGGACTTAATTAATTAATTGTGTTAATGAAAATTTCCATTTCATTCCTTGTTGTTGTTCTAAGCAGTCAGATTGCGTAATAATAACAGTCAGGGCCAACCGTTTACGAGACTTCGTAAACGGACAGACAGCTACTAAAGCAAAAATTTAAAATTATTTTCATTTCATTTAATTAAGCCCCCATGCAATGTAAAATGCGTATTATAGCTGACGCAGTCTCTCTCTCCCTCTCTGTCTCTCTCTCTCTCTCTCTCTCTCTCTCTCTCTCTCTCTCTCTCTGCGTGTGTGTGTGTGTGTGTGTGTGTGTGTGTGTGTGTGTGTGTGTGTGAGAGAGAGAGAGAGAGAGAGAGAGAGAGAGAGAGAGAGAGAGGAGGGAGAGAGTCGTGGTCCCATGTTGTACTTGTTTTATACCTCATTTGACATGAAAACTACAGTCACCGATTCATTTCCTCTTGTTTGTCTCTAATAACGTAACATTAGACTGAATCAAAATGGAAAAGCACTGCAAGGTGGCACACGTTGAAGCACGAGAAGAGAAGGGGAATCGTTGACGATAGCGCTTCCCGTAGTCTTTCTAATTTAGACTTTATGAGTTTACGTACATCGTTCTTAGGTAATCCTACAAAACGACCCAGAGTCAAGAACAGAGATGTTACTCTTTCCCGTGCAGTCTAATAAACCTTCTTAAATCGAGAATTTCTGTCTGGAGTTCTAGCTGTTCTCTAGGAACATTCGATTTCAATTATGATCTCAGAAGAAAACTGCGCTAGGAACGAATTGTTGACGGGAGCAGAGAAACTAGCTATTAAATCGTAGCTTAATTTCTTGATAAGGATATCTCGTTCTCTGCAAATCTAATAGACGAATCGTTTGCTTCGTTCTGCGGCGAAGGGAGACTAAACTTCATCTCTCCTAGAAATGCATTTTCGTTCATGTGATGTCATCACTTTTTCCACTGCAGACTAGATTCACGGCTGTCATAAAATCAAAGAAACAACAATGTTATCAACCACTTATAGTACTTTTTGTATGTCAATTCTCATGACTGAAGGTTTGTGGCACTTCGGACGTTCACTCACTTAATAAAATGAAACACCCGCAGCCGTCCTTTTGGTGTTATTTATGATATGGCAACCAGTTTTGGTGACTCAGTGCACCATCTTCAGGCCTTAACTGACGCTGAAGGGATGAACTCCAGTCGTATACACTATTCCATCAGTGGCCTACCTCTATGGACTGGTTTCCGTACACTACTGTAACAGCGATGTTGGTAGCTGACGGCTGCAGACACAACGCTGTTACGTTAGTCTATGGAAGCCAGTTCATAGCTGTTGGCCACTGGTGGGATCGTGTATACGTTTGGCGTTCACCCCCTCAGTGTCAGTTAAGGCCTGAAGATGGTGTGTTGAGTTACGGAAATTGGTTGTCACGTAATAAATAACATCGAAATGAACGCTGTGGGTATTTCATTTTATTACGGTTGCGTACGTTCAAGTTGGTGTTGTTGTTTTGCGTAATTCTTCTTGTAGTGACCTTCATCATTACAAAAACAGTAGAATATTTGTAAGCTTACAGGGAAATCTTGTTAATAAAACTTTGCCTTACCCCTCCTGACTCGGCAGCTCTTGGAACCTGTCATCTAACTGATGTTGTATCATGACAGTGTTACGTAAAATATGTTTCAAAATCCGACTGATGGCGAAGAATGTGACGTTACAAATCACTAAAGAAAGGAAGCTCTCTCAGAAAGCAATGACCGAGCTGTATGTAACACAGAGAAAATAGTCATATCGTATTCTCCAAATACCTCGCACCAGGGAACAGGCTACTTCGTGAATTTTAGAAGTCGCATCTCTCCTCTTATAGGCATCTTCTAGGACTGGAAAACAGCTGTACTGCTCCGTTATTTTTCTTTAGCATCTACAGAGGGGTTCATAAAAATGTAGACACTCTCTGATAGTTAATATCGTTGGAACAAAACGACATCACGTTGCAGTTTTCGCGGTAGCGTTGCCTATTGTTTTCTTAACAGATCTTGGCGCACATTTTCCTGAAGATGAAAGTGCAGAAATGAGTGGAGTAAGATCGTCGTTTGAGCAAGCCAATGCCTTATTGAAGTGGTACTGGTACGGAACTGAGGCACCAACACGTAGAACAATCTATCACTCCGGATAAATCGGAAGCATTGTTCGGGGTGTACGTAAGGAAAGTCCAGCTTCCAGCGCTGCTGCGTTTCAGCATCTTACGTCACATCAAAAATCTGTGAGGCAGGGTGCACGTGAAAGCGAGATAAGCTGATGGAGCGTACGACGAATTCTGTAGGTTGCAAAGTGGAAATTGTGTGCCACAACATCGCTGCACGCTATGAACGATGGCGACTCGGATCGAAGGATGGAGAACTGCGTGTGGTTTGAAGGCACGTTTCGCGAGGATGAACGCTTTGCAGGGACGGTTACCTGGTTTGACGAGGCGCAGTTTAAACTGAACGGTACTGTAAACCGCCACAACTGCATGTCCTAGCCTCCTGAAAATCCTCACGTTCACGTGAACAAACATGTTAATTTACCGGATGTTAATGTGTGGTGTGGTATAGTGTGTCATCGGGCGGTTTGATTGGCTCATTCTTCTTTTAAGGTACCGTAACTGGTAAGGTGTATCTTCATATGCTACAAACAACGATTTTATCTGCCATCCGATAGGTGTTTGCAAATGAAAGATTTTACTTACAACAAGACGGCGCTCCGCCTCACTACCACAGAGATGTCAGAGCCCACTTGGATGAAAATCTACCTGGACGGTGGACAGGTCGAAGCCGAGCTGTTGAGTACCCACCACGGTCTCCAGACCTTACACCTATTTACTTCTACTTACGGCGGACCTCGAAAAATGAAGTTTATCAACATAAGCCATCTGCGCTGAACGAGCTACGAGAAACCGTCGAGGCGTCCTCTGTGGCTATCACACCGGCAACACTGACAGCCGTAGTTTGGCCAATAGTTCAGCTCCATCGACTTTCTTTGGCTGCTAATGGGGTCACTTTGAACACATAAGATAACATTCCCTCAGTCCAATAATTGTAACATTATGTCACTTTGTTCCATTACTATTGACTATCAAATAGTGGCTAAATTTTTCTGGACCCCTCAGTATTTGAATAGCGCTGTACTGTGTGCGAGGATGTTATATTACACGAGAACTGGGTACCATTTATTTTAAGCGCTTTGTATTCTGTGGACCAGAGCAATCACACAGAAACAACCGAAGTGAAGAACAGTAATAGATACGAAAACGTTTGCTATCGAATTTCTTCAAGTAATGAGATTTAGGCATAATAATTTTTTAATCCAGATCGTCAGAGCAAGGAGTTAGCATACTAATTAAAAGTACACGGATGTATAAAAATATGGAAGCATCAAAAACACAACACTTTACCATGCCTAATACGTTCTAGGAAACCGGCTGCCATTCAAAACAGCTTCCAGTCGTCTCGGAATGGATAAATACGGGACCTGTATGGTTCTCTTTTGAATCTTATAGCATTCTTCCTGCAAAATAGTGGCAACAAGTTCGGGTAACGTCGATGGAGGTGGATAGCGATCACGCACTATTCTCTCCGAAGTAGACCACAAGGGCTCAATAATACTGAGATTTAGTGACGGTGGGGCCCAGGGGAGATGCGACAATTCATCCTCCAGTTTAAAAAACCAATCCTGGACAGTGCGAGCTGTGTCAACAGCAGGTCTGTCGTCTTGAAACACAGCATCCCATTGGGGAACAAACTTTGTACCATGGCATGGCCAGATTAGTCAAAATGGTCACTTAGTCCTTGGCAGTAATATCTTCAAGAGAAACTATGGGATCTGTGGAATACAGTGATCTCTATACTATCTGGATGTTGAACTTCAGCTGTCTGATCGTGCCAGCCATAGATGTTCATATTCCGTTTCTTGCCAAACTACAACATGGCTGCTTAGACGTGTCACTAGAACACGAAATGAAAATACTTTTCGATTCCTCCCCACACGAGCCTGTTACATTACATGTTGACGTAAAGTTCAAGACAAGAAATAAGTTCGTCACCTACAGCCCGATGCAGCCGGCCGTTATGGCCGAGCGGTTCTAGGCGCTTCAGTCTGGAACAGCGCGACCGCTACGGTCGCAGATTCGAATCCTGCCTCGGGCAGGGATGTGTGTGGTGTCCTTAGGTTAGTTAGGTTTAAGTAGTTCTAAGTTCTAGGGGACTGATGACCTCAGATGTTAAGTCCCATAGTGCTCAGAGCCATTTGAACCCGATGCAAATTTGTTTGCCAAACTACTGTACAACGGGCGGACGATGCAGAGCACACGAATCTGCAGACACGCTGCAGTTCTATACTCAGAGACCAGATTTCTACATCCAGGTTGTATAGAGATCATTGGTGGAATACCACGATATGGATTTCCAAATCGTCACCGAACCACTGCATTGTTTCATTCTTGGGACCTAAATTCGGCCAGAGGTTGGAAACAGTGTGAAACAAGACTCATTCGAACAAATGGCATTCTTACAGTACTCCATAGTCCAGGCTTTATGGCTTCGGCACCACGTTTTCCTGTTAAGGGTATTCGTATCACTGATGAATGCCCTTGGAATTCCAGCTCGACCTATAATTCCCTAGTTATGCAGGTAGCTTCCTGTTGTTTTGGTGCTGGCTGAGTTCACCAGTGCGACATTGAGCTCTATAGTGCTTTTTGCTGCTGTCATCATCTAAATTTTCGTCACAATTCTCTTCAATGACTGACTCAACACACACTTTCGCCTGCGCTGTGACTTAGCGGATGATGTTTCATCCTTTCCCGTATGAGACATAAACCTTCGATACGAAGCCTCTTGAAAAACCAAACATTTCGGCTCCCTTGGTTACGGAAGTATCCATCATAGGAGCACCAACAATTTTTTGTCTTTCGAATACACTTGGCTCCGACATAATGCGCTTACAACTACACCGGACACTGTTCTGAACACGAATGACACCTGCAACCTATTGAGACCACTGCGCAGGTGCCGTTCGTGGTCAAATACAACAGCACAACCTGCAGGCTTGGCTATCTCTGCATTTTATGTTCAAACATGAATTTCTCTCGGTGTTCCCTTACTTTCGTCCAGCTCCTACATACAACATTTTCATTCGCTAAAAAATTAAAATCGTCTCCGCTCTACAACTGAAGGAAACTATAAATACATTGTTTTTCTGCCAGGGTTCCTTTTCAGACACTTGCACCGAATCGTCATTACAAATTACTAATCATTACTAATTACTAATATTTTCATTAATTCATAAATAAAAAAAGAAATTAAAATATTGGCCAGTTTTATTACTTGCTTCTAGGAAATCGGAAACCGACAATTCCAGAAAATATGTTTTTGAAACATGACAAAATTGGAATTTAACTCTCCTTAAGACTCACAACAACATATAAAATTCTTGCAAAAATTATGGTGACTGAAATGATTTAGTATTACCGAGTGCATTCCGTTTCGTAGATGTTTAATGTCCCTTCCACGACGACGTCATTAGAGATTGTATTTTGAGGCTGAGCATCTGCATCTACATCCGTGCTCCGCAAATGACTGCGAGGTGCATGGTAAAGGGTACATCTCATGTCCCAGTATTAGGATTTCCTCCCGTTACATTGACGTATGGAGCGCTAGAAAAATGACTGTTTAAATGCCTGTATACGTGTTGCAATTAATTTAATCTTGTCCTCACGATCCCCACGGGAGCGACACGCAGGGAACTGTAGTGTATCCCTAGAGTCATCAAGGTCATTATGTTATATACTGAAAGTAATAATGTTATTTCTAATGCGGAGGTAGAGGGCAGCTGAACGAACTATATGGAAAGAGACGAACAAGCGACTATAGATAGCCGCAGGTAGATTCGTGAGGAAAGAGAAATGAGGGAAACGTGGGAGACTGAAGATGCCACGATAATTTGATTTGATGGACTATGCGAAACCACTCTAGTTACTGACGCATTTATTACGTGCACTGCTAGTCTACGATGTAAAAGCATTTAGCCAGCAGGCAGAAATAAGGTTTACATTTAGACGACAGTATCTGTTTGGAGATTCCATCTGCGCTTACCACAGCACACCTGATCCTAAAATCCAATTTAAGTTTCCGAGTATACAGTATTATGCAGCTAGGATAGCTGCACAGCTCCTTTAAAAACTCTTCGAGAGTACGGTAGTTAAATATTATTCGTGTGCTAGCGCCATTCCTCTGCATTAACGCAGCGGCTCCATTACACGATAAAAATAGAATCCTGTTTGCCTCCAACAGCCCAGATTTATCGTCAGACAGCTTAGATCTGCTATACAGTGATTCGTAGCTTTGATGAAGATACACTAATTTAACGTTCTGGAGAAAATTTCAATCTTTCTAGGATCGAGACTAATGATTTAGTGTGTTTATTTTTCTGTTCGTAGCGATATTCAAAGCACTATTAGAATGTAACATTTCCGTATAGAATGCTTTGTTGGTCATTAAGTCAACATTAGTGATAGAGTTTGCATCAAAACTAACACTTCATCTACACTGAAGAACCAGAGAAACTGGTACACCTGCCTAATATCATGTAGGGCCCCCGCAAGCATGCAGAAATGCCGCAACACGACATACCGTGGACTCGACTAATGTATGAAGTAGTGCTGGAGAAAATTGACACCATCACCATGAATGCTGCAGGGCTGTCCATAAATCGGTAAGAGTACGAGGGGTTGGAGATCTCTTCTGAATAGCACGTTGCAATGCATCCCAGATATGCTCAATAATGTTCATGTCTGGAGAGTTTTGTGGCCAGCGGAAGTGTTTAAACTCAGAAGAATGTTCCTGGAGCCACTCTGTAGCAATTCTGGACGCTTGGGGTGTCTCATTGTCCAGCTGCAATTGCCGAAGACCGTCGGAATGCACGATGGACGCAGGTGATTAGACAGGATGCTTACGTATGTGTCACCTGTCAGAGTCGTATCCAGACGTATCAGGGGTCCCATATCACTCCAGCTGCACACTCCCCACGCCATTACAGAGCCTCCACCAGCTTGAATAGTCCCCTACTGACAAGCAGGATCCTTGGATTCATGAGGTTGTCCCCATACCAGTACACGTCCATCCTCTCGATACAAATTGAAACGAGACTCGTCTGACCGGGGTACATGTTTACAGTCATCAATAGTCCAATGTCGGTGTTAATGGATCCAGACGAGGCGTAAAGCTTTGTGTCGTGCAGTCACCAAGCGTACACGAGTGGACCTTCGCTCCGAAAACCCATATCGATGATGTTTCGTTGAATGGTTCGCACCCTGACACTTGTTGATGTCCCAGCATTAAAATCTACAGCAATTAGCGG
The DNA here is from genome assembly GCF_023898315.1 of Schistocerca nitens. NCBI lineage: Eukaryota > Metazoa > Arthropoda > Insecta > Orthoptera > Acrididae > Schistocerca > Schistocerca nitens. Next base: position 574,458,141 of record NC_064614.1, on the reverse strand, counting down.
AAGGGTTGCACTTCTGTCACGTTGAACGATTCTCTGCAGTCGTCGTTGGTCCCTTTCTTGCAAGATCTTTTTCCGGTTGCAGCGATTTCGGAGATTTGATGTTTTACCGGATTTCTGACATCCACGGTACACTCGTGAAATGGTGGTACGGGAAAATCGCCACTCCATCGCTGCCTCGGAGATGCTGTGCCCCATCGCTCTATAATAGCAGGTTCAATCTTGATAACCAGCCATTGTAGCAGCAGTAGCCGATCTAATAACTGCGTCAGACAATTGTCTTATATAGGTGTTGCCGACCGCAGCGGTGTATTCTGCCTGCTTACATACCTCTGGCGCTTCAGTGTAGTTTTCGTTGGTTTCCTTATATCGTTTAAGGAGGATGCCGACTTCCTTCTCTATCCATTTTCAGATTGGGCGAATGCGATCTCTCTGATGGCTTCGATGTCATCAGGATGTCGAATCTTTCTTCCCCCTTCAATCTACTCAGATCAAGCGCAGCAGAGCCCCGTTCAAAAATGGTTCAAATGGCTCTGAGCACTATGGGACTCAACTGCTGAGGCCATTAGTCCCCTAGAACTTAGAACTAGTTAAACCTAACTAACCTAAGGACATCACAAACATCCATGCCCGAGGCAGGATTCGAACCTGCGACCGTAGCGGTCTTGCGGTTCCAGACTGCAGCGCCTTTAACCGCACGGCCACTTCGGCCGGCGCAGAGCCCCGTCTCACTGTTGCAGAATTTAGTTTTGATATTTCAATCGTACCTGTGAGCGACAACTCTTTAAACCATTGTTGATGGATAATAACATTTTCCCACCATTGCTGTAAAATGTCTTCAGAAACTTTGGCTTTCGTTAGTTGGTGTAATAAAATAAGGGTTTCTGAAGAAAGTCTACAAACATCTCCGAAAAAATTATGTGAAACTCCAATAAGTAAACTGATTGGGGAACCGAATATACAGTGCTCGGAAATTCCTTTTACAGATTCTAGGACCTGTAGAGGGGAGTGACTAGGTAATATTTTCAATAGGAACTCATTTCCAAGACGATTTCAATTCAGATGTTTAACTCATCCATTTATGCTTGAGCAAAAAAATGGCTCTGAGCACTATGGTACTCAACTGCTGAGGTCATTAGTCCCCTAGAACTTAGAACTAGTTAAACCTAACTAACCTAAGGACATCACAAACATCCATGCCCGAGGCAGGATTCGAACCTGCGACCGTAGCGGTCTTGCGGTTCCAGACTGCAGCGCCTTTAACCGCACGGCCACTTCGGCCGGCTATGCTTGAGCAGTTGAATTAGGTTCAAATGGCACTGAGCACTATGGGACTTAACATCTGAGGTCATCAGTCCCCTAGACTTAGAACTACTTAAACCTAACTAACCTAAGGACAGCACACACATCCATGCCTCAGGCAGGATTCGAACCTGCGACCGTAGCAGCAGCGCGGGTCCGGACTGAAGCGCCTAGAACCGCTCGGCCACAACTAATTGAATTATGCCTGACGCAATACGATTATTAGATAACAGTTCGAAAGGAAACATAACGAAATATCCATTTATCAGTTAAGCACATTTGTTGGTATTAGCACTTACAAATTACGTGCTTACATTATTCCAAAACGAAAACCAGCATACTGTTCGCACAGAACAGTACTGATGCATTACAACAGCTTCTCGATGTGGCGATCACCAACGGTGTTACAGATACTGTACCTACGAAGCATGTTCTGGTACACTCTCCATCTCACCTAGCGACTCTTGAGTTTATAGCGCAGAGGCCGGAACTCGTGTTAGCAGATATCCTCTGTCTGTATAGGAGTCTCGTAAATTAAAGTTTGCATACGACCCCAGAAGAAGCAGTACACATCCATATTGTCTGCCCTGCTGCAACTAGAACAAGCAACTCTAAGACTTTTCTCTTTCCCTCAGCAGGCGTGGACACGCTACACATTTGAAATGAAACCGTAGTAGAACGGAAATGGTACTTTTCTCGACATAGGTTCCTGTTCAAAACATTATGTACTCATCCCCCTCTACAAGTCACAGAGGTCTGTAAATGGAATTAACGAACACCCTGCAGAGAAACTGATCTTCGTGAAAAGGAGTAAACAAACGTCTGTGCAGCAGAATCGCAGTTGCTGCAGACACTCGGTGCACTGTCACTGAGTTTAAAACAAAGTTTTCGAACTGGGTAAATTCTGCTGATATTAATACAATACTGAATCTACATTTCTTCTGAATGGTTTTGAGCTGATATCTGCTATACTATTAGTGCAGCGTATGTCTTATATATTTCATATCTTTTTCATTCGTTATTTCTTGATTAGACTCGTCTTGTAGCTGTGCGCAGAGTACTGTGCGGCGCTACGCGCATGCGCCTGCCCTTTCACCGGTCGACCTCCGCCTGCTGCAGCTCCGCTAAATTCAGAATTAATACTGAGCGTAATTTCGCCGGAGATGCGGAGGCGTATTTTAGCATACCTCCAGAAGCTCCGTAACAGGTAGTTATTGCGGCGGCCCGACGCTCGCCTACACCGAAGACTCCGCAGGCGCCCTGGGCGCTGCTGGATGTAACCGCATCTCGGGCTGTTGCCGAACTGGTGAGTTAGTGTAGTCAGGTGCAAGGTTAGGAGGTGTGGCTGAAATATGCTGCTGAAGTTATCTTATACCACCTGCACTAAGGCAAATATGTTAAGTCTGCTGCTTATGCCATGGGGGAAGTCTCTCTCTCTCTCTCTCATTCGGGCATCCACACGAACACATTGAGAGATACAGGGAAAAAGGAATCACTAATGTAGGTACCTAAAATCTCAACTGATGTGCAATTTTTCGATTACTGTTATTTCGTTCCCATGGTCAGTAATGAACTTACAAAGAGTAATTACGGCTTTTAACCGCCAGAGATACAATTTTTGCAAGGTAAAGGTAGCAGAGCAATATGTTTTAGAGTTATGAGGTGCGACAATAAAGTAATGAGACTGATGTGAAAAAAAATGTTGCTTACCGTTTTAGTCAAGTTTAGTGTTGTTTCCTTCAAAGTAGTTCCCTTCTGATTGCACACACTTTTTCCAGTGCTTCTGCCATTGGTGGTACCATTTCTGGAACTCATCTTCTGTAATATCCTCCAAGACCCACGTCACAGCTTTTTGGACATCTTGTGTTGTTTGAAAATGGTGTCCCTTGACCGCCGTTTTGACTCTTGGAAACAGAAAAATGTCACACGGAGCGACATTGCTGATAAGGTGGCTGTGGTAGTACTGAAATTTGTTTTGAGGTTAAAATTTGATGCCGGCCGAAGTGGCCGTGCGGTTAAAGGCGCTGCAGTCTGGAACCGCAAGACCGCTACGGTTGCAGGTTCGAATCCTGCCTGGGGCATGGATGTGTGTGATGTCCTTAGGTTAGTTAGGTTTAACTAGTTCTAAGTTCTAGGGGACTAATGACCTCAGCAGTTGAGTCCCATAGTGCTCAGAGCCATTTGAACCATTTTTAAAATTTGCTGTACTGGGATGGCATATTATCCTGATGCAGAATGCAGTTATTATTAGACGAACCGTTTCTCGATTGATGTTCAGTTCTTCTGCAATCATTTTCAAAGATAATCTTCGATCAGATCGTACGAGCTCACGCACCATGGCCAAGTTGACATCCGTCCGTGAGGTTGATGGTTGTCCACTGTGGTTTTCATCTTCAACATTCGTTCTGCCGTCACTAAACATTTTATGCCAATGAAAAACTTGAGATCTTGACATAACCTCTTCTCTAAAAGCCTCCTGAAGCTTACCGTAAGTTGTCGTCGCGTTTTCACCCAATTTAACGCAAGAAGAAATGGCATAGAGTTGCGTAATATTATGCGGTTCCATTTCCATGACGACAGACACAAACACGTGTTAACTTATTACAGCACAACTCACGACTGAGCAGTTGCATCGATGTGCCGCTTGGACTAGAAGCAGCTTATAGACCAACGTCAAAGATAATGTGCCTACGCAGGCCTGCAGGGTTGCCACATCTTGCAAAGAAAATCAGTTTCATTACTTTATTGTGGCACCTTGTACATCTGGCCGACTGTTGTCTTAGCCTGACACGCTCTCGGTTTAATGTTCGAATCACTTTCTGTAGCGTATCAGGTATAAATATTCATAGGTAAATTGCTTTGCTCTAAAACTGCTTGTTTAGTGACATGTAATCTGAAACTGTGTGACGGAAAACGATTAATAAAAATCGCAAATCTAGTTGCATCACAGTGCTTCTGTTCTTAATAAACTGATGAACCCTGAATATTAAAGTGATGAATACTACAAATCATCTTGCTATGACACTCTCTGAATGTGGCCTACGTTTTTTGGAAGAAGAAGGGGGTGTTACAAAGCATACCCCCATCGAAAACTTTCAATGTCTCGTGGAGATTGCGACAGCTACACGATTTTCTGATACATTAATTGATTCACATTACTATGCATACTATTAAATACTAGACATCTGTGTGCTCAAGTTTTTAACTGAGCGAGTAATTACAACATCACAACTACCATGATGATTGCCACATTGGTCAAAGGTCTGAGATCTTGATCCCAAACTTGATTTCATCACGTATGGCACCTTGTAACTGCTTTTATCATAGACAAATTGGTATATGGCTGTTAAACTGGTATATGAAACATTATTAGCATAAAATTATGATTAGTGAATAAGGATTTTTGCATGATCATAGCATTAGTCTATCTTGTGATGCAAATTCAATGTGTTGTTGTTGTGGTCTTCAGTCCAGAGACTGGTTTGATGCAGCTCTCCATGCTACTCTATCCTGTGCAAGCTTCTTTTTTATTTATTGTTCCGTGGGACCACATTAAGGAGAAGTCTCCATGGTCATGGAACGAGTCAATACATGAAATTATAACACGATAGAGGAAACAGATAAGGTGAAATATAAGAAACATATACAGGCGACAATTCGTAAATTTAAATAAAGAAAATCAACAATGTAACACTAGAATTTGCTTAATTTTTCAGCTCTTCCAGGAGCTCCTCGACAGAATAGAAGGAGTGAGTCATGAGGAAACTCTTCAGTTTAGACTTAAAAGTGTTTGGGCTACTGCTAAGATTTTTGAGTTCTTGTGGTAGCTTATTGAAAATGGATGCAGCAGAATACTGCACTCCTTTCTGCACAAGAGTCAAGGAAGTGCATTCCACATGCAGATTTGATTTCTGCCTAGTATTAACTGAGTGAAAGCTGCTAACTCTTGGGAATAAGCTAATATTGCTAACAACAAACGACATTAAAGAAAATATATACTGTGAGGGCAATGTCAGAATTCCCAGACTATTGAATAGGGGTCGACAAGAGGTTCTCGAACCTACACCACACATAGCTCGAACAGCCCGTTTTTGAGCCAAAAATACCCTTTTTGAATTAGAGGAATTACCCCAAAAATAAAACCATATGACATAAGCATATGAAAATATGCGAAGTAGGCTACTTTTCGTGTTGAACTGTCACTTATTTCAGATACTGTTCTAATGTCAAATAAAGCAGCATTTAGTTTCTGAACAAGATCCTCAACATGGGCTTTCCACAACAGCTTACTATCTATCCGAACGCCTAGGAACTTGAACTGATCCGTCTCGCTTATAATCTGCCCATTCTGTCTGATAAAAATATCGGTTCTTGTTGAATTGTGAGTTAGAAACTGTAAAAACTGAGTCTTACTGTGATTTACCATCAAATTATTTTCCACAAGCCACGAACTTATTTCATGAACTGCATTATTTGATACTGTTTCAATATTACACACAAGATCCGTAACTACCAAGCTGGTGCCATCAGCAAACAGAAATATTTTTGAATCACCTGTAATACTAGAAGGCATATCATTTATATAAATAAGAAACAGTAGTGGACCCAGCACCGACCCTTTGGAAATGCCCCACTTAACAGTGCCCCCTTGCGACTGAACATCACTACCACTCTCAATATTGCGGAGAATTACCTTCTGCTTCCCGTTCTTAAAGTAAGAGGCGAACCAATTGTAAGCTACTCCCCTTACTCCATAATGGTCCAACTTCTGCAGTAATATTTTGCGGTCAACACAGTCAAAAGCCTTCGTTAAATCAAAGAAAACACCTAACGTTCGCAGCCTTTTATTTAATCCGTCCAAAACCTCACAGAGAAAAGAGAATATAGCATTTTCAGTTGTTAAGCTATTCCTAAAAACCAAACTGTACATTTGACAGCAAATTATGTGAATTTAAATGCTCCAGTAACCTTGTATATACAACCTTCTCGATAACTTTAGCAAACACCGATGGCATAGAAATAGGTCTATAATTGTCAACATTATCCCTGTCTCCCTTTTATCTCCCAGTACCTACTGCAACCTACATCCTTCTGAATCTGCTTAGTGTATTCATCTTTTGGTCTCCCTCTATGATTTTTACCCTCCACGCTGCCCTCCAAAACTAAGAATATGCCCACCAACCTATCCCTACTTCTAGTCAAGTTGTGCCACAAATTTCTCTTCTCTCCAATTCTATTTAATACCTCCTCATTAGTTGTATGATCTACCCATCTAATATTCAGCATTCGTCTGTAGCACCACGTTTCAAAAGCTTCTATTCTCTTCTTGTCTAAACTACTTATCGTCCACGTTTCACTTCCAAACATGGCTACACTCCATACAAATACTTTCAGAAACGACTTCCTGACACTTAAATCTATACTCGGTGTTAACAAATTTATCTTCTTCAGAAGCGTTTTCCTTGCCGTTGCCAGTCTACATTTTATATCCTCTCTACTTCGACCATCACCAGTTATTTTGCTCCCAAAATAGCAAAACTCAATAACTACTTTAAGCGTCTAATTCAAGCGTCAAGTTCGATATTACTTTCAAAAACTTGTTCATTCACAACAAGCATACACAGGTCCCAGAAAGATGGAACATTCATAAAAATAGTCAGCCATTCATCAAAATATTATCACAAAGAGATGACAAAGTTCACTGACCTAAGACACATCCTCTGATGATATTGGTACCGTAGGTCGACGTCACAATACCGCTCCAACGGCTCAACAAATGTGGCGTATTAGTTACGAAAACACTGAAATCAGTATGGAGGTTGCTCGGTTTGGTTCTGTCAGCCAATCACAGTACAGAACACGTGACTGAAGCTCACTTCACTCTCAGCCACAACCTCGATCACGTGTCCTGTGCTGTAATCAGCTCACATAAGCAAACCAAGCACAGAAGCATTTTGATTTCAGTGTTTGTGAAGCTAGCGTGCCGTATTTGGTGATTTTCGTATTTATACTTGAATACGAGTATTACGGAAATACGCGGTTTCAGTGATACACCACATTGAAGATCAAGATATTTCACTTTTGGTATGGTTTGTTGTGGTAAAGTGTCGGGGAAAGTGATGTTGGCTTGCGAAACCTTTAATTCTCCGAATTACGGTTCCGCCAATTTCATGTACGAATAGGCTGCAGTGTTCCAGCTAATATTATGCCATTAGGTTTAAAACACTTGTCCCTGTATTCGCTTACTAAAAAAAGTTAAAAATGTTGGTCATTACTGAAACACCAATAGTGTGTATACTTCACAACATTAGTTAATCAACGCATGTGAACTTAATGTGTTGTTGAAATTTAAGAAACAGACATGAGGAGAAACCAGTGCAGTTTTTAACTAAACATATGATTATCTGATTTCTCCTGATCAGAATCTCACTCTTCATGAGTATCACAGCATCTATTCTCTCTCTCTCTCTCTCTCTCTCTCTCTCTCTCTCTCTCTCTCCCTCCCCCTTCTCCCCTCCCTCTCTCCTCTCTCCTCCCTTTCCCTCTCTCCGTCTACGTTCATGACGTCGTTTTGTTAACATATTACACTCCTGGAAATTGAAATAAGAACACCGTGAATTCATTGTCCCAGGAAGGGGAAACTTTATTGACACATTCCTGGGGTCAGATACATCACATGATCACACTGACAGAACCACAGGCACATAGACACAGGCAACAGAGCATGCACAATGTCGGCACTAGTACAGTGTATATCCACCTTTCGCAGCAATGCAGGCTGCTATTCTCCCATGGAGACGATCGTAGAGATGCTGGATGTAGTCCTGTGGAACGGCTTGCCATGCCATTTCCACCTGGCGCCTCAGTTGGACCAGCGTTCGTGCTGGACGTGCAGACCGCGTGAGACGACGCTTCATCCAGTCCCGAACATGCTCAATGGGGGACAGATCCGGAGATCTTGCTGGCCAGGGTAGTTGACTTACACCTTCTAGAGCACGTTGGGTGGCACGGGATACATGCGGACGTGCATTGTCCTGTTGGAACAGCAAGTTCCCTTGCCGGTCTAGGAATGGTAGAACGATGGGTTCGATGACGGTTTGGATGTACCGTGCACTATTCAGTGTCCCCTCGACGATCACCAGTGGTGTACGGCCAGTGTAGGAGATCGCTCCCCACACCATGATGCCGGGTGTTGGCCCTGTGTGCCTCGGTCGTATGCAGTCCTGATTGTGGCGCTCACCTGCACGGCGCCAAACACGCATACGACCATCATTGGCACCAAGGCAGAAGCGACTCTCATCGCTGAAGACGACACGTCTCCATTCGTCCCTCCATTCACGCCTGTCGCGACACCACTGGAGGCGGGCTGCACGATGTTGGGGCGTGAGCGGAAGACGGCCTAACGGTGTGCGGGACCGTAGCCCAGCTTGATGGAGACGGTTGCGAATGGTCCTCGCCGATACCCCAGGAGCAACAGTGTCCCTAATTTGCTGGGAAGTGGCGGTGCGGTCCCCTACGGCACTGCGTAGGATTCTACGGTCTTGGCGTGCATCCGTGCGTCGCTGCGGTCCGGTCCCAGGTCGACGGGCACGTGCACCTTCCGCCGACCACTGGCGACAACATCGATGTACTGTGGAGACCTCACGCCCCACGTGTTGAGCAATTCGGCGGTACGTCCACCCGGCCTCCCGCATGCCCACTATACGCCCTCGCTCAAAGTCCGTCAACTGCACATACGGTTCACGTCCACGCTGTCGCGGCATGCTACCAGTGTTAAAGACTGCGATGGAGCTCCGTATGCCACGGCAAACTGGCTGACACTGACGGCGGCGGTGCACAAATGCTGCGCAGCTAGCGCCATTCGACGGCCAACACCGCGGTTCCTGGTGTGTCCGCTGTGCCGTGCGTGTGATCATTGCTTGTACAGCCCTCTCGCAGTGTCCGGAGCAAGTATGGTGGGTCTGACACACCGGTGTCAATGTGTTCTTTTTTCCGTTTCCAGGAGTGTATTTGCACAATACGAAGGCTTATAGTTAATGATGCATGATCATTCTGTCACCACAATATTATGTCGTCGTTGACGCTGAGGTCTTTTAGCTAATTGAAATAACTATTGACATACATAGGATTGCAAATTTTTCTCTTAAACTTTGAAATATTCACCTTTGTCCAAGGTGGCTTCATGTATATAAATATACACTGCTTTGCAGAACTTAAGAACGAGATAGATAAAGCAACTTAACACGTAACCCACTTGGTGGAAATGAATGGAAGTATGGGAGCATGTCACTAGAGGACTTCAGCCGTGCAAAGATAGCTGGACGTCACGTGACGTGAAGTCAGCCAAATGAGGCTGAGCACACAACAAGAGGCACTTGAAAGAATGGGAAAAGACAGCATGTATCAATTAGCGAGCAGTTACGATGCGGTGTTGTGGTGTTCTTCATTACATCATTGTTGAGAATCAACGTTTGGATGGCTTCAAACGGGGAGGAATCATATGGAAACTGGAAGAAGGACGAAATGTGATGAGTGTAGTCCAGGAGTGTGGTATTCATCACAGCATTGTTTCACATGCGTGGGGTGCCTTTAGAGCGCATACACTGCTGCCCAGAGTAGACGAGGTGATCGACCACTGTGTAACTATAACGATAGATATACGTTACATTGTGCAACAGGCAGGAATGTATTCACGTCAGACAGTGGCTGCCACCGCATCCACATGTAACAGGACGGGATGGCATGCAATCTCATGCTCCACAGTGGCATGGTGACTGCATGGGGATGGTCTCTTTGCCTGACGACCACTACATTGTGTTCTGTTGATAACCGCACATCTGCAGCACCGTTTGCATTGGTGCCAAGAGCATAGGGACTGGACCAACTAGGTGTGGAGTCGCGTGCTCTTTTGGATGAGAACGGATTGGGTGTGAATAATATTTCTGGACGTGCACTCATATGCGAGAGGTAGGAACAGATAATGCACCCAGCAACATAGTCGAATGTGATCGTTTTGGTGGTCCAGGTGTTATGGCGTCAGGGTGCGCACTGATGCATTGGTGTACTGAACTCCAAAGCTTTGAACACGGTACACTCACTAGTAACGTTATTGACACAGCACTCCCTCCCGAAGTGCGTCTTTTTAGGGGAGAATCGTCCTTGACTTTATTTTTATAAATGATAAAGCGCGACCACATCGAACACTACAGATAGAGAAGGATATTTGAACAATGGTCTGGCTTGTCTGTTCCCCCGCTTTTTATCCCATCGAGCATGTGTGGGATGTGTTGGGGAGACATATTGCAGCACGTCCACATGCACCAATGGTTGTCAACCGCAATGGTGCAGGAATGGAACGTTCCATCACAAGAACCAGAAGCAGCTGCTGTGTAAGAGCACACGAACACCCTAACTTTCAACGCCTTGTGGATTTATTGGTTATTTTTTAATGCTGTTGAGACGTAAAACAGATGCTGGAATCTAAAGACACAGAACTTAAATCTGCTGCGCTACTCCTCCTCTAGACTCTGTGAGCACACATTCAGTTGTGAACGTTTTAAGGAGCTTTAGCGCATGTGCAGCTCGCGTGACGTAATTCCCTTATGGGCCAAATTCATACAGATTGGATTAACAACGTGCATGGTTCACGATGTGCACAGCTATCCCTGCCACTCAACTAGAAGTTTACGTCAGTGCCACCAGATGGTAGCACACAGCAACAGAATTCTCTGTTTGCTCGGCATAAATCGCGCTAGATGATAGCACACGCCTCAGATATTCTAATTCACTCACTATACAGGGTCGTCCATTGATCGTGACCGGGCCAAATATCCCCCGAAATAAGCGTCAAACAAAAAAACTACAAATAACGAAACTTGTCTAGCTTGAAGGGAGAAACCAGATGGCGCTATGGTTGGCCCGCTAGATGGCGCTGCCATAGGTCAAACGGATATCAACTGCGTTTTTTAAAATAGGAACCCCCATTTTTTATTACACATTCGTGTAGTACGTAAAGAAATATGAATGTTTTAGTGGGACCACATTTTTCGCTTTGCGATAGATGGCGCTGTAATAGTCACAAACGTGTAAGTACGCGGTATCACGTAACATTCCACCAGTGCGGACGGTATTTGCTTCGTGATACATTACCCATGTTAAAATGGACCGGTTACCAATTGCGGAAAAAGTCGATATCGTGTTGATGTGTGGCTGTTGTGATCAAAATGCCCAACGGGCGTGTGCTATCTATGCTGGACGACATCATCCAAGTGTCCGGACCGTACGCCGGATAGTTACGTTGTTTAAGGAAACAGGAAGTGTTCAGCCACATGTGAAACGTCAACCACGACCTGCAACAAATGATGATGCCCAAGTAGGTGTTTTAGCTGCTGTCGCGGCCAATCCGAACATCAGTAGCAGACAAATTGCGCGAGAATCGGGAATCTCAAAAACGTCGAGGTTGAGAATGTTACATCAACATCGATTGCTCCCGTACCATATTTCTATGCACCAGGAATTGCATGGCGACCACTCGGAACGTCGTCTACAGATGTGCCACTGGGCACAGGAGAAATTATGGGACGATGACAGATTTTATGCACGCGTTCTGTTTAGCGACGAAGCGTCATTCACCAACAGCGGTAACGTAAACCGGCATAATATGCACTATTGGGCAATGGAAAATCCACGATGGCTGCGACAAGTGGAACATCAGCGACCTTGGCAGCTTAATGTATGGTGTGGCATTATGGGAGGAAGGATAATTGACCTCCATTTTATCGATGGCAATCTAAATGGAGCAATGTATGCTGATTTCCTACGTAATGTTCTACCGATGTTACTACGAGATGTTTCACTGCATGACAGAATGGCGATGTACTTCCAACATGATGGATGTCCGGCACATAGCTCGCGTGCGGTTGAAGCGGTATTGAGTAGCATATTTCATGACAGGTGGATTGGTCGTCGAAGCACCATACCATGGCCCGCACGTTCACCGGATCTGACGTCCCCGGATTTCTTTCTGTGGAGAAAGTTGAAGGATATTTGCTATCGTGATCCACCGACAACGCCTGACATGCGTCAGCGCATTGTCAATTCATGTGCGAACATTACGGAAGTCGATCTACTCGCTGTTGAGAGGAATATCGTTACACGTATTGCCAAATGCATTGAGGTTGACGGACATTTGAGCATTTATTGCATTAATGTGGTATTTACAGGTAATGATGCTGTAACAGCGTGCGTTCTCAGAAATGATAAGTTCACATAGGAAGATGTATCACATTGGAACAACCGAAATAAAATGTTCAAACGTACCTACGTTCGGTATTTTAATTTAAAAAAAACCTACCTGTTACCAACTGTTCGTCTAAAATTGTGAGCCATATGTTTGACTATTACAAAGCGAAAAAAGTGGTCAACTAAAACATTCATATTTCTTTACGTACTACACGAATATGTAATGAAAAATGGGAGTTTCTATTTGAAAAAAAGCAGTTGATATCCGTTTGACCTATGGCAGCGCCATCTAGCGGGCCAACCATAGCGCCATCTGGTTTCCCCCTTCAAGCTAGACAAGTTTTGTTCTTTGTAGTTTTTTCGTTTTACGCTTATTTCGTGAGATATTTGGCGCGGTCACGATCAACGCAGCACCCTGTACACTGTAGTAACATTAGATCGGACGTCAGTATATCTTAAAGTTGAACTGGCAGTTAACCTATTTTGTGGGTTTCTGAATGAGTTATAATATGTTAAGTTATAAATTTTATCAAACGCTAATCCATTTTAGGCGCTGAGAATCTTAAGGTTCTGAAGCACATCACCATCGATTGTGAGCCTGTAGCATTTATTCATGCTTCTGAAATCTGTTAATCTCAGAGTGGCCGGACACGGTGGCCGAGCGGTTCTAGGCGCTACAGTCTGGAACCGCGCGACTGCTACGGTCGCAGGTTCGAATCCTACCTCGGGTATGGATGTGTGTTATGTCCTTAGGTTAGTTAGGTCTAAGTAGTTCTAAGTTCTAGGGGACTGATGACCTCAGATGTTAAGTCCCACAGTGCTCAGAGCCATTTGAATCATTTGATCTCACAGTGAGTCAGGTTTATCTGTGCTTTAGGCCCACATTGTATATATGAAAATTCACGAAAAGCCGTATGACTGGTTTCTCTGATGGCCACTTACATGTGGGATCGCCAGCAGTGTGCTTTAGGCCGTTATGTATCTCAGCGCCTTACTTGTATTCTAGTCAAGCGACCATGTTGGTAGACATTACCACTTGATTGGTCCTGTAAGGCATGGCTGTGTGCTGCGTGCGGCTGCCTCGAGTCAAATGAGCGTGCTGCTGCCATGTCTCCGCAATATCCTTTCTTTCAGGAGTGCTAGTTCTGCATGCTTCGCAGGAGAGCTTCTGTAAAGTTTGGAAGGTAGGAGACGAGGTACTGGCAGAAGTAAAGCTGTGAGTACCGGGCGTGAGTCGTGCTTCGGTAGCTCAGTTGGTAGAGCACTTGCCCGCGAAAGGCAAAGGTCCCGAGTTTGAGTCTCGGTCGGGCACACAGTTTTAATCTGCCAGGAAGTTTCATTACCACTTGAGTTTAATCATTTCCACAAACGGCACTTTGTGTTTGAAGTTGGTTGTTTACTATGCGGAAATCGCCTTTCATGTGCAGTGTAAGTATTAACTATGTTGTATCTGCTTTAAATGCTAGCAGGAAAGTAAAGGTGTGAGGACGGGTCGCGAGTCGCGGTTGGGTGGCTCTGTCGATAGAGTACAGTTAACAAGAAAGCGTAGAGTTGGCACAAGTTGTTTTGTGAGTGCAGCTTAAGACTACCTGATTTTCTGCATAGAACTAAATTCGTGAACTAATACATCTGTTAATGATCTTGTACATTGTTCGAAAAAATGGAGAACCACGAAAACTCCCAGTTACACAAAAATGCAAAATGGAGAGGTGCGAAAGCTAACGCATTATTTCGATATTGCCCTAAACTGTATTTCATTAAGTACAAAACAACAAAGTTCCACAATTCTTTCGCTAGATATCGTATGCATCTTGTTATTATTATTGGCAGTGACTGTAATTGTATTGTTGATAGGCATAACTGTTATACATCAGATGCTATTAATTTCACACTCTCAAATTTATCTGAATCTAAAACTTTGTGGACACCCAGAATGTATACTCATGAGCCACCACTGACAAGATCTCCTTCCAACCTTGTAGCCAGCATGGGAGCACGTTGCAGAGCGTGTACTGCCTTCTGTGTTGATTGCAGACACTATTTAGAACCATGTTCCGCCTTTTGTAGCAGCCAGGGGAGCTTCGTAAATCGCGGTGCCTTAGTGCAGTTATTGTCTTTGAATAAAGTACAATTTATGGGCGTCTCGTTGCGTATTTATTTTAGTTAACTTCTGTACTGTACCGAAGCTGGTTCTCTCTAGGTACCAGGTATACCGGTATGAAAAGACCGTTAAGATATAAATGTGGCGATAGGGAACATTTGTTGTGAACGAGCCTTAATTTTTTTTGTTTGGTTGGCATGACATCTGTCAAAGATATTTAGTATACATGAAGTCATGGAACAAACAACATCAGATGTTTTCATCGTGTTAACAATATCGAACCTGAGTTCTATTATGTAGCCATTTTTGATACGCCTTCTTTTTCCTTTTACAGGCTGCCTTGACTGTGTCATTCCACCAAGCTGTTTGCTTCATCCTACCTTTACACACTACTATTCCAAGACATTCTTTAGCCACTTCTAGTACTGTGTCCCTGTACCTTGTCCATTCCTTTTCCAATGACTGTAATTGACTACATTCAACTAACTGGTACCTTTCTGAGATCATTGTTATGTACTTGTGCCTTATTTCCTTATCCTGAAGTTTCTCCACTCTTATCCTCCTACATATGGACGTGACCTCCTGCACTTTCGGCCACACAATCCCTATTTCACTGCAGATTAAATAATGATCAGTGCCATCAAAGAATCCCCTGAATACACGTGTGTCCCTCACAGCCTTCCTCAATTCCTGATCTGTTATTATATATCAATGACAGATCTGGTTCCCCTGCCTTCCCAAGTATACCGGTGAATGTTTAAAAAAGGAGTTTGTGATTACTAAGCTCATACTGGCACAGAAATCCAAGAGTTGTTTCCCGTTCCTGTTGGCCTCCATATCCTCTCCAAATTTACCCATAACCTTTTCATAGCCTTCTGTTCGATTTACAGTCCTGGCATTAAAATCACCCATGAGTAGAACACTGTGCTTGTCCTTTACTCTAACAACTACATCACTGAGTGCCTCATAAAAACTATCCATCTTATCTTGACCTGTCCCTTCACAGTGCGAATATGCTGACACAATCCTAATTTTCTTGCTAGACACTGTCAAATATATCCACATCAGACATTCGTGTACATACCTTATTGCGACTACGCTGGGTTCCATTTCTTTCCTGATGTAAAGCCCTACACCCCATTGTGCTATTCCTGCTTTGACTCCTGACAGGTAGACCTTGTATTCTCCCACTTCCTCTTCTTTCTCAACCCTTACCCGAATGTCACTAACAGCTAAAACGTCCAGCCCCATCTTACTTGCAGCCTCTGCCAGCTCTACCTTCTTCCCAAAGTAGCCCCCATTGATATTAATAGCTCCCCATCTCATTACCATTTGTTTGCCAAGTCGTATCTTAGGAGTCCCTGGTTTGTCGGTTAGAGGTGGGACTCCGTCACCTCCAAAGGTCCGAGGCATTTTGCTCTGATTGTTGCTAGCATCATATTTAAAATACCAGGGAAGCAGGTTGCTAACCTTACTTGCCCCGAGTCCCATTGAGTTTTACCCCTAACGGTTGAGGGACTAACCGGTGGATTTGGTAGTCTTTGCCGTATGAGCACAAAGGTGACCACGCCTCAGAATATGTCCGAAATGCCCAGCCTTATTCCAAATTAACTGGTATCCCGACTGTCGGGACCACTTACTTGGCCACTCATACGTTGCCCGTGGTTCATGAACTAGGACATGACTACAGGAACCCACACCATGAACCAGCCAAACAGATAATTGCAGCATCCAAGAAGAAATCTTGGGAAGACTTTGGAAACAGGTTGGAGACTTTGGGTCAAGCTGCTGGAAAACCATTCTGGAGTGTAATTAGCAGTCTTCGAAAGGGAGGTAAGAAGGAAATGACAAGTATTTTGGACAGGTCAGGAAAACTGTTGGTGAATCCTGTGGATTGCTTGGGCAAATGGAGGGAATATTTTGAAGAGTTGCTCAATGTAGGTGAAAATACGATCAGTTATGTTTCAGATTTCGAGGTACAACGGGATAGGAATGATGATGGAAATAGGATCACATTTGAGAAAGTGGGGAAAATGGTCAATAGATTGCAGTGCAATAAAGCAGCTGGGGTGGATGAAATTAAGTCGGAACTCATCAAATACAGTGGAATGTCAAGTCATAAATGGCTACACAGGATAATTGAAATGGCCTGGGAGTCGGGACAGGTTCCATCAGACTGGACAAAAGCAGTAATCACACCAATCTTTAAACTTGGAAACAGAAAAGATTGTAACAACTACAGAGGTATTTCTTTAATCAGCGTTGTGGGTAAAATCTTCTCAGGTATTGTTGAAAGGAAAGTGCGAGTATTAGTTGAGGACCAATTGGATGAAAATCAGTGTGGGTTTAGGCCTCTTAGAGGTTGTCAGGACCAGATCTTTAGCTTACGGCAAATAATGGAGAAGTGGTACAGGGAACTGTATCTACGCTTTATAGATCTAGAAAAGGCATATGACCGGGTTCCTAGGAGGAAGTTATCGTCTGTTCTACGAGATTATGGAATAGGAGGCAAACTTTTGCACGCAATTAAAGGTCTTTACATGGATAGTCAGGCAGCAGTTAGAGTTGAGGGTAAATTGAGTTCATAGTTCAGAGTAGTTTCAGGGGTAAGACAAGGCTGCAACCTGTCTCCACTGTTGTTCATACTACACTCCTGGAAATTGAAATAAGAACACCGTGAATTCATTGTCCCAGGAAGGGGAAACTTTATTGACACATTCCTGGGGTCAGATACATCACATGATCACACTGACAGAACCACAGGCACATAGACACAGGCAACAGAGCATGCACAATGTCGGCACTAGTACAGTGTATATCCACCTTTCGCAGCAATGCAGGCTGCTGTTCTCCCATGGAGACGATCGTAGAGATGCTGGATGTAGTCCTGTGGAACGGCTTGCCATGCCATTTCCACCTGGCGCCTCAGTTGGACCAGCGTTCGTGCTGGACGTGCAGACCGCGTGAGACGACGCTTCATCCAGTCCCAAACATGCTCAATGGGGGACAGATCCGGAGATCTTGCTGGCCATGGTAGTTGACTTACACCTTCTAGAGCACGTTGGGTGGCACGGGATACATGCGGACGTGCATTGTCCTGTTGGAACAGCAAGTTCCCTTGCCGGTCTAGGAATGGTAGAACGATGGGTTCGATGACGGTTTGGATGTACCGTGCACTATTCAGTGTCCCCTCGACGATCACCAGTGGTGTACGGCCAGTGTAGGAGATCGCTCCCCACACCATGATGCCGGGTGTTGGCCCTGTGTGCCTCGGTCGTATGCAGCCCTGATTGTGGCGCTCACCTGCACGGCGCCAAACACGCATACGACCATCATTGGCACCAAGGCAGAAGCGACTCTCATCGCTGAAGACGACACGTCTCCATTCGTCCCTCCATTCACGCCTGTCGCGACACCACTGGAGGCGGGCTGCACGATGTTGGGGCGTGAGCGGAAGACGGCCTAACGGTGTGCGGGACCGTAGCCCAGCTTCATGGAGACGGTTGCGAATGGTTCTCGCCGATACCCCAGGAGCAACAGTGTCCCTAATTTGCTGGGAAGTGGCGGTGCGGTCCCCTACGGCACTGCGTAGGATCCTACGGTCTTGGCGTGCATCCGTGCGTCGCTGCGGTCCGGTCCCAGGTCGACGGGCACGTGCACCTTCCGCCGACCACTGGCGACAACATCGATGTACTGTGGAGACCTCACGCCGCACGTGTTGAGCAATTCGGCGGTACGTCCACCCGGCCTCCCGCATGCCCACTATACGCCCTCGCTCAAAGTCCGTCAACTGCACATACGGTTCACGTCCACGCTGTCGCGGCATGCTACCAGTGTTAAAGACTGCGATGGAGCTCCGTATGCCACGGCAAACTGGCTGACACTGACGGCGGTGGTGCACAAATGCTGCGCAGCTAGCGCCATTCGACGGCCAACACCGCGGTTCCTGGTGTGTCCGCTGTGCCGTGCGTGTGATCATTGCTTGTACAGCCCTCTCGCAGTGTCCGGAGCAAGTATGGTGGGTCTGACACACCGGTGTCAATGTGTTCTTTTTTCCATTTCCAGGAGTGTATTTATGGATCATATGTTGAAAACAATAGACTGGCTGGTTGAGATTAAGATATGTGAACACAAAATAAGCAGTCTTGCATATGCCGATGATTTAGTTGTGATGGCAGATTCGATTGAAAGTTTGCAAAGTAATATTTCAGAGCTAGATCAGAAATGTAGGGACTATGGTATGAAGATTAGCATCTCCAAAACGAAAGTAATGTCAGTGGGAAAGAGATATAAACGGATTGAGTGCCAAATAGGAGGAACAAAGTTAGAACAGGATGCATATTCTCACAGGATGGCAACATAGTGAAATAACTGGAAGCGAGGTGAAGCAAAGCTAATGCTACGTTCTACTCTCTTCTGCAAGAAAGAAGTCAGTACCAAGACTGAGTTATCTGTGCACCGTTCAATCTTTCGACCAACTTTGTTGTATGGGAGCGAAAGCTGGGTGGATTCAGGTTACCTTATCAACAAGGTTGAGGTTACGGATATGAAAGTAGCTAGGATGATTGCAGGTACTAGTAGATGGGAACAATGGCAGGAGGGTGTCCACAATGAAGAAATCAAAGAAAAACTGGGAATGAACTCTATAGATGCAGCAGTCAGGGCGAACAGGCTTAGCTGGTGGGGTCATGTTACACGCATGGGAGAAGCAAGGTTACCCAAGAGACTCATGGGTTCAGCAGTAGAGGGTAGGAGGAGTCGGGGCAGACCGAGGAGAAGGTACCTGGAATCGGTTAAGAATGATTTTGAAGTAATAGGCTTAACATCAGAAGAGGCACCAATGTTAGCACTGAATAGGGGATCTTGGAGGTATTTTATAAGGGGGACTATGCTCCAGACTGAACGCTGAAAGGCATAATCAGTCTTAAATGATGATGATGATGATGATTTTTTTTACTGAAAAAAGAATCTGTTTTTGGCGCGAATCCCGCTCGAACAACAGAGAGTCTGCATATCCGTTACCCACTGCACTGCCTCGTCTCACTGAGTTTTTATTTATTTATTTAGAGGGGGTATGGTCCCGGGGGCAAAGTGAGCAGGGATCATTTTAGGAGGTCTGACCACAATGTCTCCGTCGCCAAACAGAAAGAAATGGGAGGATTAAATGACCACAGGAGAACAGCAATTTATTTATTGACAATTTATTTATTGAAATTTATTTATTTATTGACAAAAAATAAATCCTATTTTTCCATGACGTGTCTCTGTCGCCAAGATTTTACAAGAAAAAGGGATACGCACTACTGGCTTAAAAAAAAAAAAAAAAGAAAACAAACACAAGATAACCCTTCTGGAACACGCACATGCGGCGTCGATACTCCACGAACGCCGCCGTCCCATCTTCATGGTTTGTCTTCTCGTAATGTCGTGTAGGTACTGTTATCTGTTCAGTCTTCGGCGTGTAGATGTATCAAATTCATCTCCTACCGGTGAATGATCCACCTACGGGGCCGATCGTGGAAGATGCTCCGCAAAAAGTTCGAATAGTATCGGCTTTACTTAGGGTTCTTCACAATAGGACATTGACTCTCGCCGGCCGCGGTGGTCTAGCGGTTCTAGGGGCTCAGTCCGGAACCGCGCGACTGCTACGGTCGCAGGTTCAAATCCTGCCTCGGGCATGGATGTGTGTGATGTCTTTAGGTTTAAGTAGTTCTAAGTTCTGGGGGACTGATGACCACAGATGTTAAATCCCGTAGTGCTCAGAGCCATTTGAGCCATTTGAACCATTGACTCTCGTTTAAATAGTTACAAAAATCCATGAGACCTATGACACTACTTCCAAACAAATAATGAATCACGTGACGTCTGATCCACGTGACGGCGTTGTGTTTCGTCATCGGGTAATAAACAGCGCCCGGGTAGGAGAGGGTGCGTGAATTGACATAAGCGGGCGACATCTGTAAAAAGAGAGCCAAAATTTGCCTCACATATCTCTTTCCACAATGTAGCCGGTGTTCTTCTGTATCCTGAAGGTTGCAATTTACACAAAATAAAGGCGAATAGGCAAGATGCGTCGTATTTTTTGTTCACCGTCGCGTACCAGGTCGAAAGTACGTTTGAACCTAGCGTTACCGCGTTGACAGTATGCCATTCTATCTTCCAATGCACGGTAGGATATGTCAGTTCGACGACATCAGGCTACCAGCGGCGAAGTAAGTTGCGATAGATGCTGCAGGCCGTTGGTAAGCAAGAGACAGGGAGAATGTCCTGTAGGTAGCTATACTCCTGATAAAACTCCCCGAAATAGGAAAATGAGACCGGTATCTCAATAAGCTCCGCCGAAGGGTCAAAGAAGACAGTGCTAGAGCTTCCATGAGAATGGTCGAGCACCGCCGCCTGAGCTTGATCAAATGGTTCAAATGGCTCTGAGCACTATGGGACTTAACATCTAAGGTCATCAGTCCCCTTGTCTTAGAACTACATAAACCTAACTAACCTAAGGACATCACACACATCCATGCCCGAGGCAGGATTCGAACCTGAGACTGCAGCAGAATCGCGGTTGCGGATTGAAGCGCCTAGAACCGCTCGGCCACAGTTGCCGCCGCCTGAGCATGAGGTGAGATATAGAGACACTGCTCGATGACGAACATTGACAAGGCCAAGTCCGCCGCGTTCTTTAGAAAGAATGAGAGAGTCTTATCGAAACTTCAATATCATCCCAGCGCTGACATATTATCCGAATGGCACCATGAAGCTCTGGGTATGTGTTTAGGCATTGGCAGCGTCTGTGCTACACGCTGAATATGTGATGCCTGAAAGACATTTGTAAACTCGATCCGTTGATGAAGGTCCGAGGCACGGCAACGATGATCCCCAAGTCCAGCTCGGATATGTTGTAAGAGGCTCCAATTATTAAGGGCCGTCGTGCGTGAGGCGTCGTCCGTGATTCCTGTACGAAGACCGAGGACTGTATCGCACAGTCTGAGTGAGGCGACGCTTGCTGGTATCATACGAGTGCCAATATTCAAGGCTACCGATTTACGTACATCTACACAGCTCCCCGAAGCTTCACCATAAGTGTTTAACCAATCCATGGCTTTGTGGACGTCATGTTCGTCACGAAGAGTGAACATCAGATCATCTGCATACGCAGAGCACCTGAAAATGACGCCACCAAGAGACTGTCGCGTTCCCACTGTGCGTTAGGCTCGCTACTAACTATCGCGTTCCTATTGTGGAAGAAGTACGTCTTCTGTGTTTATCAGGTTTTTATTGAAGATCACTCAGGAAAGAACACGGTACATAGGCACTGATTACACAGAAATAACCAATGGAACGTTACAGTCAACTTGGGTAGAACTCCCCAGGAACGTCCTGTGAAATCAACAAGGGAACAACTATAACGTAGAACATCGTTTAAAAGTCAAGGAACGCTCGCGCGCCGCGTCAAGGAGTACGAGTAAGTAGAGAGCCTGTATACAGAGAGAGTGGCCATAGGTGAAGTTGCCTGTGACTGGTTGATTAGCTTTGGCGCAATTTTTCTGCCAAACGTCTCTCGCGCTTCCTATGTTCGCCGTGCTTTTGAGTTGAATTGAAGTTCAGAGGACTTTTAGAAACGATTAAAAGGTATTTGAATTATTGAGAGACTTGTTATGCGTTGTGCATGCATGTTCGATTTAGTTGTACATCGTTTTTAGTACGTAATTAGCGTTTGCGATCTTAAATACGAGTTGAAATAATGAAGCGTTTTCTGATGAAGTCGGTAGGACTACATGTTTGAAGTAAACACGTTAGTAATTGTACAGTATTGTTTTTGACATCTGTAATTCGTTCTGCAAACGTTCGTAAACGATGCCAGGTTGTGCTGCATTTGGTTGTTCCAATTTTTAAGCTCTTATTTCTTTAACAGTTCGTGCATACTGGTAGCATCACAAGCTTTTCTGAAGCCAATAACTGACAGTCCTTGCTGGAAACGGAAAGTTCCTGTAATTGTTGTGCCATGCTCATTCGACTTTAAAGCGTCAAACTTTATTTCATTCCGAATCAGAACACTAGGCATTACTTTGGTTTCAGCATTATTGCCTGACTGTTGACGCAGGCAAGTTGTAAGCACGTTTTCCGCAGTTGTCGTGGTTGCTGAAACATTATTCGTAGTAAATAATTGTAGGTACTCTTGAAGACAGTTTTTAATAGGCCTACTTACTGTGGTGTAGAACTTTCATTCATCTGACGTAATACAGGTACGTTAAATCTTTAGCGTTATGCGCTTCCGATACAAAACAAATGCTATACATAATATTTTTTATTTATGTTAATTTCATTGCAATATGTCTAGTAAACGAACTTTAAAGGAGATAAATGCAAGTAACGAATAATTTTTACAGCCACTGTATCAAATTTTCCTGTGCTGTGCGTAGTAGACTACTATGAGTATATTATAGCTGTAAAGAAAGGCATTTAACGAATGATTTCGCCATATTGTCTTGTGCTTTTGATTCGGTGAGTGTGTACTCCACTACTGGCCACTCAAAAGTCCCGCCTGCAGTTTGGCAGAAAAATGGCCGCCGTATCGTCCGGTTGGCCACTACCTATACAGGCTCTCTACGAGTAAATACACTCCTGGAAATGGAAAAAAGAACACATTGACACCGGTGTGTCAGACCCACCATACTTGCTCCGGACACTGCGAGAGGGCTGTACAAGCAATGATCACACACACGGCACAGCGGACACACCAGGAAACGCGGTGTTGGCCGTCGAATGGCGCTGGCTGCGCAGCATTTGTGCACCGCCGCCGTCAGTGTCAGCCAGTTTGCCGTGGCATACGGAGCTCCATCGCAGTCTTTAACACTGGTAGCATGCCGCGACAGCGTGGACGTGAACCGTATGTGCAGTTGACGGACTTTGAGCGAGGGCGTATAGTGGGCATGCGGGAGGCCGGGTGGACGTACCGCCGAATTGCTCAACACGTGGGGCGTGAGGTCTCCACAGTACATCGATGTTGTCGCCAGTGGTCGGCGGAAGGTGCACGTGCCCGTCGACCTGGGACCGGACCGCAGCGACGCACGGATGCACGCCAAGACCGTAGGATCCTACGCAGTGCCGTAGGGGACCGCACCGCCACTTCCCAGCAAATTAGGGACACTGTTGCTCCTGGGGTATCGGCGAGGACCATTCGCAACCGTCTCCATCAAGCTGGGCTACGGTCCCGCACACCGTTAGGCCGTCTTCCGCTCACGCCCCAACATCGTGCAGCCCGCCTCCAGTGGTGTCGCGACAGGCGTGAATGGAGGGACGAATGGAGACGTGTCGTCTTCAGCGATGAGAGTCGCTTCTGCCTTGGTGCCAATGATGGTCGTATGCGTGTTTGGCGCCGTGCAGGTGAACGCCACAATCAGGACTGCATACGACCGAGGCACACAGGGCCAACACCCGGCATCATGGTGTGGGGAGCGATCTCCTACACTGGCCGTACACCACTGGTGATCGTCGAGGGGACACTGAATAGTGCACGGTACATCCAAACCGTCATCGAACCCATCGTTCTACCATTCCTAGACCGGCAAGGGAACTTGCTGTTCCAACAGGACAATGCACGTCCGCATGTACCCCGTGCCACCCAACGTGCTCTAGAAGGTGTAAGTCAACTACCCTGGCCAGCAAGATCTCCGGATCTGTCCCCCATTGAGCATGTTTGGGACTGGATGAAGCGTCGTCTCACGCGGTCTGCACGTCCAGCACGAACGCTGGTCCAACTGAGGCGCCAGGTGGAAATGGCATGGCAAGCCGTTCCACAGGACTACATCCAGCATCTCTACGATCGTCTCCATGGGAGAATAGCAGCCTGCATTGCTGCGAAAGGTGGATATACACTGTACTAGTGCCGACATTGTGCATGCTCTGTTGCCTGTGTCTATGTGCCTGTGGTTCTGTCAGTGTGATCATGTGATGTATCTGACCCCAGGAATGTGTCAATAAAGTTTCCCCTTCCTGGGACAATGAATTCACGGTGTTCTTATTTCAATTTCCAGGAGTGTACATGTCAGCGTTCCTCGCGGCCGGCACGCGAACCTCGTTGACGCGTTCCGTCAGCTGATCGCGGCTGCCAGCCGCGCGACCGCCATTCTCCACGCAGTCCCCCACGGACGAGCGGAGCTGCGTTGTTGTTGGTAACTTCCTCAGACGCTGTCCTTGAATCTGGCCGGAAAGTGCACATGACGTCCGGATCGCGTTGTACGTTGTGTCTACGTCGAAGGAGCTGTGTGAGGTGCTGGATTATCAGCTGGCGAAGACGCCGGTCGGTGGTGGATTCCTCCAAGACTTAACTCGGTCGACCGACACTGTGTTGCTTTTTACGTTCAGCATAATGTCTATCGTTTTGTCCCGTCTTGTTATTACACGGTGTGGTCCAGTGTAAGGTGGCGTGAGCGTTGGTTTAGTACCGTCTTTGCGTAGCATGACATGGGTGCAATGCTTTAACTCTTTATGTACAAACGTATGCGGTGTCCCATGTTGCGATGCCGGATGCGGTCGCATGTGTGAAATACGATCCTGCAATCGGATTATAAACTGGGACGACTGTGATAAGTCCCCCGGTGAGGCACCTGGATCAAATAACTCGCCTGGTAGCTGCAGGGATTCCCCATAGACCATCTCAGTAGCGGATGTTTCGGGATCTGGCTTAATGATGCTGCGGAGGTCGAGTAGCACTAAAGGAAGAGCGTGGTCCACTTCGATTCGTGGCATATTAAGGCGGCTTTGAGGGACCGCTGCCACCGTTCAACCATGCCGTTGCTGGCTGGTTGATACTCGTTGTTACGTGATGTGATGCGCCGCAAAACTTGCTCAGCTGAGTAAACAATTCAGACTCGAATTGGCGTCCTCTGCCAGATGTTATAGGTAATGGACAGCCGAAACGAGCGACCCAGTTGTACATAAATGCAGCAGCCGACGTTTCGGCAGAAATGTTGTCAATCGGAATAGCTTCTGTCCAGCGAGTGAATCTATCAATGATGGTTAGCATATAGGGTTGACCCTGCGAGGACGGTAAAGGTCCCACGACGTCCAATTGGACGTGGGCGAACCTCTCGGTCGTGTCTGGGAATTTGCCTACCGGTGCGCGAACATGACGTGATATTTTGCTGCGTTGACACTTGACGCACGTGCGAGTCCACTTATAACACTACAACAGCATTTACGTAGCTTATACTATGAAATACCAAGTTTGGTTTATTACATAGTATGCCCCAACAAAACAAATAGTCCTGTCACGGAAAAGCCACGTATAACACTCCCCGTCCGCTACTGCTATACCATAACCTTAAAGTAGGAGTCAGTTTGCAAAACAGAATTATTTTGTTATAGCAATTATGGTATAAAGCAGCAGAGCAGTGTTACCCTCTGAGAGGAATTTTGTTGTTTGACCGTGTTGTACCTAACGGAGGTGGTTTATCGGAAGTGAAAGTCAGAATTACGTAAATATTCGAAAAGTAACAAACATCATTTTGCTTATCTGCACTGTTTAATTGATAAAGAAAACGGTCGCCAGCCTAACTAGGCAAGAGAATGATTAACATTCTCATTCAAGAAAATAGTTATTAGTAACTCTAATGGGTAAACACAACCTATAATTGACCACAAGCGTGTGCAATGATCTCTGACACACTCATATGTTTACGGTAAGAGTGAAATTAACAGTTGGAGCAGCACAAACTATTTGCAACATTATAACAGATACAGAAAAAAACACTATCACTTTCAGGGCTTACACAAACTGAGTGGTCTTTATACTGTTAATATGCATTCAAGAGAGACAAACACTTAGTAATTATGAACATATAATTTCCTACTATGCAGTTTTCCACTTTTACTACATCGAAACACAATGTTAACAAAATTGCAAGAAACTGACTCACCTTTTAGAATTTACTACAGATATCAAGGTGATCATTAGCTAAGCAACACTTTAGAAGCCTCAGCCTTAAGAACTTTTAATTTTGCAGTTGGTAACAGCACTTTAATAAGCAGTTTTAATAGGAAAATTATTTTCAGCAAACAACATTTACTTTAGCTCACTCTCTTGACACATTAACTTTAACTTTCTTTTTACTAAGTTCAAGAGGCATTAATTAGCATAACATTGGTCATAAAAGTTCTTTCAGTAGGGACACTCGGTGATTACTTTAGTTTAAACGGAAAGGAACCTGAGAGGTGTTATGATGAGGAGAAAAATCAAGGTTGGTACATAAATTCAGATATAAATTACCTTATATTTCAACACAATAACACATCCATTAAGCTGATCCTTCACTGTACATCATTATAGTATTACGTTACAGTGATTGCGCAACGTGGTGGCAACTGCATGTGGGTAGGTGGATTCGCAGACTGAATTGCTGGACTCTGTCATTTCTTGGTGGCGACGACAGATACAAATTCCAGAATAGTTTCAGCTATTTATCCATCCATCCGAGGCCTTAGAAAGAAGCAGGAAAAGCCTCTCTCGGAATCAGCACAATATGCATCCTTTACATGGCAGTGCATGGACTCGTAGCTCATCTCCGACTGGTGGCTCGTCCCCGACTAACTATCAGTTCCACCTTTTCTACCTAGGCCAACCACAATTTGCGCGCGCTACACAGTTCCGTTTCCGAGGGGAACCACTACACCTCTTATACACACAATATTAAGAGCCCTAAGTGAGGATCAGCAATTTACATAACAGTAACCAAATGCATTAAATAAAACAAAACATTTACACATATTGACATCTCTACAAAAAATTATTCACACAAAATTACAATTATATATAGTAAGTTTTGTTCCCTCCAAATGGGACAAAGCATTTAAGCGAGAGATATGCTACACAGCATACAATCAAATCATGACATCAAAGTTTGTATAAAGAAAGCAGTATACAATTTTATGTTATCGATTCAATCACACACTTTTACAGAAGCTCAATGATGTAACATTAAAAGAAACAAAAGCAAAATAAATCAGTAGAGCTTAGAGCTATGGTGTTACATGCCCCATGTTTCGTTGAAGTTTCCTGTAAGGTATAGTTCAAGGAAACATCTATAACACCTAAGTGGTGTTGGCTACAAGAAAAAGAATTTATTCCATCCAACTTCAGTTGGGGGAAAGAGAATAAAAAAAACATATTACAAACATACAGTATATACACTAAGGAGATTCATACACTTCTTCCAAAAACATTTTCAAAATAAGACATTTACAGTAATTTTCATGCCCACACTTGTTTAAGGAAACTCATTTTCATCATTACACAAGACACTTTTAAGCATGTTCATTTCATACACATACAGTTCAAATAAAAGACAAAGCAGTACACAAAATAAGCTTCATATTAGTAGAAAAGGTACAGCCTTCAAATAAAATAAAAAAATTAAACACAAATAGAATAGCACAGAACATTCTAACTCAGCAAACCAGAAATTTGTCTTTCAATATTTTTAAAGGAATGTAATTTTCAGAGACACACAAGTATACTCATGATCACAGTACATTTGGCAAGGTTCAGCAATTAATGAATATTGAAAAATTCAGTTTGCATCCACATATGTACTAATATTCACACAAAATAGCTATGAGAACTTTTTCCAACTGACTCTTTAAATACAAAAGTAACTTTTCAAGGTTTTCTCAAAACAATTAACTTTAAAGCTGCTCTTCAGTAATAGCAGTCCAAAATGTTTGTTACACATAAACACATTAACCTATTCAGAACCTATCTTTAATCATCACTGCTGTATTTTTAAAACAGACAGTCCAAAACTTTAAGTTATTCCAAAAAACCTAGCATCAAAACATCTACAGCCATTTGAATGAGAATGCATATATATTTTTTAATAAATTTTCACTGACTTCAGAAAGAATAGTCAGTTCATAACACATTGACCAATAAACCTAACTAAGTTCACTGCTTGCCTCAGCACTAGCAGTCCATGTTACACATTCTGCCTCTCATTAGCTTGGCAGTCTTTGTCTATAAACATTTAGACACAAAAACACAATTTAGATTAAGAACACTAAAACAAACATTTTTCAATTAGTACACTGCCCCATCCTCTAGGTTTGGTAGTTCGTAACCACTTATCAACTTTTTGCCCCACAATGGCAAGTCCTTTGGCTACTGCTCACATAGCATATATGGTAGTCCTCAGCTTTAGGACCACTGCATTTTTATTCCTTTGTCTTGTTTTGCTGCTCAAAACCATATTTTTGAGCAGTTTATTGACATCATTTCCAGGTTTTTTCATCTTTATGTCACCTCCTTAGAAAAATTTGTTTTAATGGTACAAAACATAAAACCTGCAACTTTGAAACAGCAATTAGACACTGGAAATAAAACCATTTCTTTTCAAATGACAACATCAGGTAACATACACATTAATCAAGAAACAATTAAATGTCATACTTGGGGTCAAGTCAGGATTAACAATTTCTTACTACTCCTTTACCATTGCTTTTCCACACAGAGTTAGGTCATTACATACATCAAGTCCAGGACAATAATTTTATATCCTATTGCAAGTGATTTCTGTCAACCCTTTGTGGCACTAGACACATACCTCACACATCTATTTCACATACATTAGCCAGGTTCATCTCCTCAGTTTCAAACACACATATTTTTTCAGCATCATAATAATCCCTATTTTCAGAAAACATTTACATTAATCATATTACAGTATTTATTTAACTTGTTATCAGTATTCTTACCTTTTCACATCCATATTTCTCTTTCCAATTACTTTTCCATTACATTTTTCCTTTACAGTATCCACAATACTTACATTCATATTGGTCATTTTCTAGTGTATCCAATTTAATTATTCATTTACTTGTCCACAAACAATACACAGTATCTTACATTATTTCCACACTTTTCAGTTTATTCTGATAGAGAAGAAGGAAAGAAGATAGTAAAAGTTCTGAATGACGAAGAGGAAGGTTGGCAGCACGAAAAGAAACGGAAGTAGTGCTGGCAACAACTCGGGTCCCTGGTACTCGTCAGGCACCTGACAATGCAAAGAGTGCATGTCCCCTGAGGGTAAACAACCCTCCTCTGAGGACATGTACCTTTAAATACACTACATGTTGCAAACATAAGCCCTTTCTGATCTTTAAGTATATTAGAAATCAATTATTGTCATATGGAGTTCTTTGCACTTTCATAAAGTTACCATAAGCATCATAATTCATAAAGTTTTAACGTTTGCCACACTACCTGCCCCTATCTTCATAATTAGGCTGGCAACAATATGTATTCAATTGAAATTGAAGCAGTTCCTAAGCAGCCATACAGTACAGTACAATAAATAAGCAACCTCCCCCAGTTCTCAGGATCAACAAAACAATAAATCACCTTCAGTTAACACTCAGATACAATAATAATAAAGACATGCATTATTTTAACAAGATATACAAATACAGCATCCTGCCCCCAGTCTCTTTATTAAGAAGGCAGTCTTTTAGGGTTCATAAAACAGTCACTTAAGTCTGGTGGCTTTTTAGGCCTCCTATTTTCCACATCTTTCACTATGCTATTCAGATCTTGCCAACGTTTTGTTTCATCAGGTGGCTTTTTAGGTCTTGGGCTTTCAAAGTCTTTAGCAAGGTACAACATCTCTTGTTCTGCTATTATTTTATCAGGAGGCTCTTTTTGTTCCTGTAATTCACACTCAGTTAAAACATTTGTTAAGGCTTCCCCCAGTATAGTATAATCTGGAGATTCCTGTAAATTATGCCCCTGTGTTACATTACTGAATAATTCATTCGGTTTTGGCCCAGTTCTATTTTCTGTATTTTGCTTTGGTAAAATGTCACTAATTTTTTCATACCCTCTGTCAGTAAAAGTATATTCACTTTCGTTTACACCTGAGAATTCATCTTCACTAGAGTCATCATTACTCTCTTCCTCACCATCAGATTCACTTAAGTACTCGACTTTTGAACAATAGAGAAAGTTAGTATATTCATTCTGATCTGTATTCATATACCCTTCATCATCTGAACTATCACTGATTTCATTTTCGTCATCAGATTCGAGCAGGAATGCAACTTTTAAACAGTGAGGCAGATTATCACTAGATGTTTCAGCCACTTCGTTTTTTGACTCATTTTCTACACAATGCACATCGTTTGGACAGTCAGACACTTCTGTTATATCACTTTGAACGATTTCAGTCTTAACTTCATACTTAGTATAATCGTCATATACTTCGATAACCTTCATTTCATTTTCTTCCTTACTATCAGTTTCAGGCAATCGTGCGAAATTCCTACTAGGCCATTCTGCATTAGAACCATAAAATACCTTTCCATCAACAACAATTTCGTCTGCACTGCTTATAATGTCGTGATTACTAATGTCCTCCTCTACATCATTTTCACCTATTATTAATTGTGCACACGT
The DNA here is from genome assembly GCF_023898315.1 of Schistocerca nitens. Taxonomy (NCBI): domain Eukaryota; kingdom Metazoa; phylum Arthropoda; class Insecta; order Orthoptera; family Acrididae; genus Schistocerca; species Schistocerca nitens. The sequence goes on along the minus strand of NC_064614.1, from coordinate 574,427,056 downwards.
CTTTTGCGTGGCATATTCTACCTCCCTTTCCTCTTTATTCATCATAACCTCCCCCACATCTATGTCTTTTACCTCATACACATCATTAACAGTGCCAATATTCTCCTTTTCACTCGCCTTTTCTGTCTCCCTTTCGTTCTTTAATAAAGTCTTTTCGCGCGATTCCGATACTGATTTATCCTTATCATATGACATATTAACTTTATTTCCATTTTTACATTCATCTACTACTGAAACCGGCCATCGGAAGTGTCCGATCCCGCCTCTTCTGTTTCTCTCTACGGCAGCCATCTTGTTCTGACGTCTGCCATTTGTGTCTGCTGCCAAGTGCAATGCACGCTGCTCCGGCAACCGCTGGCCCGAGCACGAACGGTCACGTGACTTCGCACTGGGAACGCCACTATGTATCACTCCGCGCCCGTCTGCTATAGGCGCGCCCTTAACCTTCCTGCCCCGTAGTTTATATCTTTCCTCTTCAAATCTATTATTTAACATCTTTCCTTTGGGCCCAAAACCGGTTTCCGAGTGAATCCGGCCCATAACACACGCGGTTTTCAGTTTTCCATTTCTTCTCTATTTTGGAAATTCCGCGTCATGAATCCTCTGCCGCGCATAGTATATTTTCCCCCACCTCTCGCACGACCTCTTTGAATCGTGTTTACACGATATGTATCGTTTTCAGGTCGTTCGTTTTGGTCATTGCTTTCGCGTGAATAATTGTTGTTATGATGGGGACGGGACTCGCGATTTCTTCGCCAGTGATATTCATCCTCTACTCTTTCCAGAAACGCAGAAAAACTTCTGTGTGTACTCCCAACATATCGTTTAGAATCCCCAGGCAGTTTCTGCCAAAGAACCCAAACGATCTCGGCTTCAGTTCTCCTAGCCTTCAGATGTATCAGTTTTCTATACCACGATTCGCAAAACTTTTTCATGGTTTGTCTACCCCTGATGTCATACAACCTGGCCATTAGAAATTCACGCCACAACTGGTCTTGTTTTTGTTCTGACCAGTATTCATCAATAAATTTTTGCTTAAAATTTTCAAAAGACATCTGGTTTGTATCCAGATTCAACCCCCACCTTTTTGCTTCTCCCGTTCATGCACTGATTACAACATTAATTTTTTCCTGGTCAGACAAATATTCAGGAAAGTTCCTTTCGCAGTTCTTTATAAAATCAAGGGGGTGCCATCCGTTATGTTTCTTTGCAGGGTCGAATTTTTCTTCGCCCTCCATTATTTTACTGAAAGGCATTTTTTCAGTAAAATGCGTAGGGCCTGATTGTATTTTTCTTTCCAAGTCATACATTTTGCCTTGGATTTGTGAAGTGTTATGTTCACACTTCTTTTCGCAAGAAACAATCTGTTTGGTTAATTCTCTACTTGTTTCTGTTACAGATTGTTTAATTTGTGCAAATTCTACGTTACATTCTGTTTGTATTTCGGATTTAATACCGAATACCTTTTCATCCACTTTAGTGCAGACTAAGGGTTCTATTCCCCCATGAACCATGGACCTTGCCTTTGGTGGGGAGGCTTGCGTGCCTCAGCGATACAGATGGCTGTACCGTAGGTGCAACCACAACGGAGGGGTATCTGTTGAGAGGCCAGACAAACATGTGGTTCCTGAAGAGGGGCAGGAGCCTTTTCAGTAGTTGCAGGGGCAACAGTCTGGATGATTGACTGATCTGGCCTTGTAACACTAACCAAAACGGCCTTGCTGTGCTGGTACTGCGAACGGCTGAAAGCAAGGGGAAACTACAGCCGTAATTTTTCCTGAGGACATGCAGCTTTACTGTATGATTAAATGATGATGGCGTCCTCTTGGGTAAAATATTCCGGAGGTAAAATAGTCCCCCATTCGGATCTCCGGGCGGGGACTACTCAAGAGGACGTCGTTATCAGGAGAAAGAAAACTGGCATTCTACGGATCGGAGCGTGGAATGTCAGATCCCTTAATCGGGCAGGTAGGTTAGAAAATTTAAAAAGGGAAATGGATAGGTTAAAGTTAGATACAGTGGGAATTAGTGAAGTTCGGTGGCAGGAGGAACAAGACTTTTGGTCAGGTGATTACAGGGTTATAAATACAAAATCAAATAGGGGTAATGCAGGAGTAGGTTTAATAATGAATAAAAAATAGGAGTGCGGGTTAGCTACTACAAACAGCATAGTGAACGCATTATTGTGGCCAAGATATACACAAAGCCCATGCCTACTACAGTAGTACAAGTTTATATGCCAACTAGCTCTGCAGATGAAGAAATTGATGAAATGTATGACGAGATAAAAGAAATTATTCAGGTAGTGAAGGGAGACGAAAATTTAATAGTCATGGGTGACTGGAATTCGTCAGTAGGAAAAGGGAGAGAAGGAAACATAGTAGGTGAATATGGAGTGGGGGGAAGAAAAGAAAGAGGAAGCCGCCTTGTAGAATTTTGCACAGAGCATAACTTAATCATAGCTAACACTTGGTTCAAGAATCATAAAAGAAGGTTGTATACCTGGAAGAATCCTGGAGATACTAATAGGTATCAGATAGATTATATAATGGTAAGACAGAGATTTAGGAACCAGGTTTTAAATTGTAAGACGTTTCCAGGGGCAGATGTGGATTCTGACCACAATCTATTGGTTATGAACTGCAGATTGAAACTGAAGAAACTGCAAAAAGGTGGGAATTTAAGGAGATGGGACCTGGATAAACTGAAAGAACCAGAGGTTGTACAGAGTTTCAGGGAGAGCATAAGGGAACAATTGACAGGAATGGGGGAAAGAAATACAGTAGAAGAAGAATGGGTAGCTCTGAGGGATGAAGTAGTGAAGGCAGCAGAGGATCAAGTAGGTAAAAAGACGAGGGCTAATAGAAATCCTTGGGTAACAGAAGAAATATTGAATTTAATTGATGAAAGGAGAAAATATAAAAATGCAGTAAATGAAGCAGGCAAAAGGGAATACAAACGTCTCAAAAATGAGATCGACAGGAAGTGCAAAATGGCTAAGCAGGGATGGCTAGAGGACAAATGTAAGGATGTAGAGGCTTGTCTCACTAGGGGTAAGATAGATACTGCCTACAGGAAAATTAAAGAGACCTTTGGAGAGAAGAGAACCATCTGTACGAATATCAAGAGCTCAGATGGCAACCCAGTTCTAAGCAAAGAAGGGAAGGCAGAAAGGTGGAAGGAGTACATAGAGGGTTTATACAAGGGCGATGTACTTGAGGACAGTATTATGGAAATGGAAGAGGATGTAGATGAAGATGAAATGGGAGATAAGATACTGCGTGAAGAGTTTGACAGAGCACTGAAAGACCTGAGTCGAAACAAGGCCCCGGGAGTAGACAACATTCCATTAGAACTACTGATGGTCTTGGGACAGCCAGTCATGACAAAACTCTACCATCTGGTGAGCAAGATGTATGAGACAGGCGAAATACCCACAGACTTCAAGAAGACTATAATAATTCCAATACCAAAGAAAGCAGGTGTTGACAGATGTGAAAATTACCGAACTATCAGTTTAATAAGTCACAGCTGCAAAATACTAACGCGAATTCTTTACAGACGAATGGAAAAACTGGTAGAAGCGGACCTCGGGGAAGATCAGTTTGGATTCCGTAGAAATGTTGGAACACGTGAGGCAATACTAACCTTACGACTTATCTTAGAAGAAAGATTAAGAAAAGGCAAACCTACGTTTCTAGCATTTGTAGACTTAGAGAAAGCTTTTGACAACGTTAACTGGAATACTCTCTTTCAAATTCTGAAGGTGGCAGGGGTAAAATACAGGGAGCGAAAGGCTATTTACAATTTGTACAGAAACCAGATGGCAGTTATAAGAGTCGAGGGGCATGAAAGGGAAGCAGTGGTTGGGAAAGGAGTGAGACAGGGTTGTAGCCTCTCCCCGATGTTATTCAATCTGTATATTGAGCAAGCAGTAAAGGAAACAAAAGAAAATTTCGGAGTAGGTATTAAAATTCATGGAAAAGAAGTAAAAACTTTGAGGTTCGCCGATGACATTATAATTCTGTCAGAGACAGCAAAGGACTTGGAAGAGCAGTTGAACGGAATGGACAGTGTCTTGAAAGGAGGATATAAGATGAACATCAACAAAAGCAAAACGAGGATAATGGAATGTAGTCAGATTAAATCGGGTGATGCTGAGGGGATTAGATTAGGAAATGAGACACTTAAAGTAGTAAAGGAGTTTTGCTATTTAGGGAGTAAAATAACTGATGATGGTCGAAGTAGAGAGGATATAAAATGTGGACTGGCAATGGCAAGGAAATCGTTTCTGAAGAAGAGAAATTTGTTAACATCGAGTATAGATTTAAGTGTCAGGAAGTCGTTTCTGAAAGTATTTGTATGGAGTGTAGCCATGTATGGAAGTGAAACATGGACGATAACCAGTTTGGACAAGAAGAGAATAGAAGCTTTCGAAAGTGGTGCTACAGAAGAATGCTGAAGATAAGGTGGGTAGATCACGTAACTAATGAGGAGGTATTGAATAGGATTGGGGAGAAGAGAAGTTTGTGGCACAACTTGACTAGAAGAAGGGATCGGTTGGTAGGACATGTTTTGAGGCATCAAGGGATCACAAATTTAGCATTGGAGGGCAGCGTGGAGGGTAAAAATCGTAGAGGGAGACCAAGAGATGCATACACTAAGCAGATTCAGAAGGATGTAGGTTGCAGTAGGTACTTGGAGATGAAGAAGCTTGCACAGGATAGAGTAGCATGGAGAGCTGCATCAAACCAGTCTCAGGACTGAAGACCACAACAACACAACAAGGGTTCTATTTGATCTTGAATTTTAATTACTTCTGTGTCAAATCTTTCGTTAATGTCATCAATTTGTCCCTGTATGTTGGCAATATTGCCATTGATGACAGTAATTTCGCTTTTGAGGTTTTTAATTTCATTACTCACAATGTCTACTTTTACATCAACCTTCTCAATCTGTTTACTAAGATTCTTGCCCTGCTCTTGCATTTGTTTACTAATATCATTACCTAGCGGTGCATTTTGTTGTCCCTGTGCTGCAATTTGTTGTCCCTGTGCTGCAATTTGTGCAGACAACATTTTTAACAATTCTATCATATCTGGATTCTTTTCACTTTTAGGATCTGCTACATTTTTGTGTTCGAATTCTCCTTCCCTTTCAGTTTTTGGTGATTCAAACATATCCCGCGATTCATTGACATAGCCACTGTCTTCGACAACATCGCCCATATTGTCTTGCTTAGTACGCGCGACATTCAAAGCTTCTATCTGCTTATTTACATCGGCGTGGTACCGTACGTAATTTAACTCGCGAGTAATGCCATCTGTTGGTGTGCTCCCTGAACTGCTCTCGATTGCTTTCTGTTCTCGCGTGTCTAGATTTATTTCTAATTTCCTGTCCATTTTAGTTGCTATTAAGTATTGATACGTTTTATTTTCAATTTAAGCTGAACTTTAATTACCCGTTCTGTCAAATAATTTACAGGTTCGTGCCGCTGGACGTTTTGTGTTCACTCTATGTCTGTAAAATGCTGAATAACGTCCTGTCACGCGGCGCCACGTATATCACTGCAACAGCGTATTTACGTAGCTTATACTATGAAATACCAAGTTTGGTTTATTACGTTGTATGCCCCAACAGAACAAATAGTCCTGTCACGGAAAAGCCACGTATAACACTCCCTGTCCGCTACTGCTATACCATAACCTTAAAGTAGGAGTCAGTTTGCAAAACAGAATTATTTTGTTATAGCAATTATGGTATAAAGCAGCAGAGCAGTGTTACCCTCTGAGAGGAATTTTGTTGTTTGACCATGTTGTACCTAATGGAGGTGGCTTATCGGAAGTGAAAGTCAGAATTACGTAAATATTCGAAAAGTAACAAACATTATTTTGCTTATCTGCACTGTTTAATTGATAAAGAAAACGGTCGCCAGCCTAACTAGGCAAGAGAATGATTAACATTCTCATTCAAGAAAATAGTTATTAGTAACTCTAATGGGTAAACACAACCTATAATTGACCACAAGTGTGTGCAATGAACTCTGACACACTCATATGTTTACGGTAAGAGTGAAATTAACAGTTGGAGCAGCACAAACTATTTGCAACATTATAACAGATACAGAAAAAAACACTATCACTTTCAGGGCTTACACAAACTGAGTGGTCTTTATACTGTTAATATGCATTCAAGAGAGACAAACACTTAGTAATTATGAACATATAATTTCCTACTATGCAGTTTTCCACTTTTACTACATCGAAACACAATGTTAACAAAATTGCAAGAAACTGACTCACCTTTTAGAATTTACTACAGATATCAAGGTGATCATTAGCTAAGCAACACTTTAGAAGCCTCAGCCTTAAGAACTTTTAATTTTGCAGTTGGTAACAGCACTTTAATAAGCAGTTTTAATAGGAAAATTATTTTCAGCAAACAACATTTACTTTAGCTCACTCTCTTGCCACATTAACTTTAACTTTCTTTTTACTAAGTTCAAGAGGCATTAATTAGCATAACATTGGTCATAAAAGTTCTTTCAGTAGGGACACTCGGTGATTACTTTAGTTTAAACGGAAAGGAACCTGAGAGGTGTTATGATGAGGAGAAAAATCAAGGTTGGTACATAAATTCAGATATAAATTACCTTATATTTCAACACAATAACACATCCATTAAGCTGATCCTTCACTGTACATCATTATAGTATTACGTTACAGTGATTGCGCAACGTGGTGGCAACTGCATGTTGGTAGGTGGATTCGCAGACTGAATTGCTGGACTCTGTCATTTCTTGGTGGCGACGACAGATACAAATTCCAGAATAGTTTCAGCTATTTATCCATCCATCCGAGGCCTTAGAAAGAAGCAGGAAAAGCCTCTCTCGGAATCAGCACAATATGCATCCTTTACATGGCAGTGCATGGACTCGTAGCTCATCTCCGACTGGTGGCTCGTCCCCGACTAACTATCAGTTCCACCTTTTCTACCTAGGCCAACCACAATTTGCGCGCGCTACACAGTTCCGTTTCCGAGGGGAACCACTACACCTCTTATACACACAATATTAAGAGCCCTAAGTGAGGATCAGCAATTTACATAATAGTAACCAAATGCATTAAATAAAACAAAACATTTACACATATTGACATCTCTACAAAAAATTATTCACACAAAATTACAATTATATATAGTAAGTTTTGTTCCCTCCTAATGGGACAAAGCATTTAAACGAGAGATATGCTACACAGCATACAATCAAATCATGACATCAAAGTTTGTATAAAGAAAGCAGTATACAATTTTATGTTATCGATGCAATCACACACTTTTACAGAAGCTCAATGATGTAACATTAAAAGAAACAAAAGCAAAATAAATCAGTAGAGCTTAGAGCTATGGTGTTACACACTGACGGCAATCTTTTGTATCCCCGGACACACGTAGCGACCAGATGCGAGCTTCGTCGTCGCCTTTACCAGTGGATGGCATAAATTAAATATTTGCTCACGCAGATCTGTCGGGATGAAATGGCGCGCTCTGTTATTGGAGGTGTCGCGATGTATCTTAGTGTCTGATCCTGGTACATCAATGAGCTTGAGCTGCAGGCCTGCTGTGTCATCGTTTGGGAAATTTTTAAGTTCTTGATCTGATTGTTGTACTTGGGGCAGGCGTGCGAGGTCGTTAGTCTCCGTGATAGCATTGACACGCGACAAACAGTCTGCCACTACATTGTTCAACCCAGAGATGTGTTTAATGTCGGTCGAAAATTGAGCAATAAATTCCAACTGTTGAAATTGCCTCGGCGAGCATTTGTTGTTATTCTGGCTGAAGGCGAATGTCAGAGGTTTATGGTCCGTATAAATTGTAAATACTCTCGCCTCCAGCTGCGTTGGGAAATATTTCACTGAAGCGTAGACGGCAAACAATTCCCGGTGGTAAGCGCTCCATTGTTGTTGAACGGGCGATAATTTCCGAGAGAAAAAAGCGAGAGGCTGCCAGGCTTCGTCCACATATTGCTGCAATGCTGCGCCGATGGCCACCTGGCTAGCATCGACCACGAGCGTAAGAGGCGCGTCTAAAGCGGGGTGAGCAAGAAGCCTTGACTCAGCTATGCTTTTCTTGGCGGTTTCGAAAGCGTCTATCATTGTCTGTGACCACTGCACAGGCGCTTTGCCTTTTGTTTTCGGATCGGCCAGCGCTACATATGGCAGATTGCAGCGATAGACATTGAGGATTCCGATGAATCTACGTAATTCTTTGGCTGTCTCTGGGCGAGGAATATTCAAAATTGCTTTAACTTTGGCGACGTCAGGCACCAGGCGGTAATGCGCCAAGAGATCTGCGCTGATGATACGCTGAATCACGTCTGCGACTATGAAGTTCCACACCAAAGAACATCTCAGTCCGAGGTCTAGTTCCAAATGCTGTACTCCATAAGTCGTGATCGCAGTATTATCAGCGGCCGCAGTTGAAATGCGGCCGCCGGACAGTATTTATGTAGCTTGTCGTGTGGTAGAATGCTGAGGTCGGATCCGGTGTCGATCGAAAACTTTCGGCCTGTTTGCAGTCCGTTACGAATAGACGTACAGGAGGTCTGCCCGGTGCGTTTACTTCCGTGTGATGTTTGCTGCTGGCATATGCACAAGGCAGATTGCATTTACATGCGTGTTCTCCTTATCGCTGGTGATACCAACATACGTTAGTGGGCGGCGCGCCATCAGAGGTGTGTGCGGCTTCGGGATCTCCGTCGGAACTGTCCTTTAATGCTCCGGACGGCGAGCAATTCATTCATTTGTCTACTGAGGGCGTCGACCTTGCTTAATAAGTTCTAGTTCAGTTGTTTGTGAAGTGTCTCCACTTTATTCGCGAGACTCTTGCAGTCGGGTTTAGTTCCCATCGAAGCACTGGAACACGCCGTCTACGGATCGGAATAGGAAGTGAGCACAATTGCTTCTTGAATACGGTCGGCGAGATCGGCTACGGCGTCAAGCGGCATATCGGTTTGTGACGCGACGATGGCTTTCACTTGAGCCGGCATTCTACTGCTCCATAATGTACGAAGTAGCATATCTGGGACCGAGCCTGTATTGACTTTTCTCATCAGTTGACGGAGGTATTGGGACGGTTTTTTGTCTCCAATGTTCTCCTGTGTCAGAACCTGCCGTACCCTCTCCTCTTGCCAGGCGGATACTCGTCGAATTAACTCGGTCTTGAGTTTCGTGTAGGCCTCTGTGTTTGGCGGCGAAGTTATAATATCCTGTACTTCGGCAGCGTATCGATGGTCTAATTGGCTCACTACCAATGCAAACCTGGTGGAATCCGACGTCACACCTGCACAAAGAAAACTCGCCTCGACTTGTGCAAACCATAACGTGGGGTTGTGAGGCCAGAATGGTGGTAGTCGTACTGCCAGTCTTGAAATCGCAGGAGTTTCTGATGTATCTGTCATGTTTCCGCCAACGAAATTTACTTTCTTGGTCCTGATGAATCGTCTTCTTAGCTACAATCATGTCGGGGTCACCTGCTGTCGCGTTCCCATTGTGCGTTAGCCTCGCGACTAACTATCGCGTTCTTATTGCGGAAGAAGTACGTCTTCTACGTTATCATGTTTTTATTGAATATCACTCAGGAAAGAACACATAACATAGGCAGTGATTACACAACAATAACCAATGGAACGTTACAGAAAACTTGGGTAGAGCTCCCCAGGAACGTTCTGTGAAATCAACAAGGGAACAATTATAACGTAGCACATCATTTAAAAGTCATGGAAGGCTCGCGCGCCGCGGCAAGGAGTATGAGTAAGTACATGTCAGCGCTCCTCGCGGCCGACACGCCAACCTCGTTGACACTTGCGTTCCGTCAGCTGATCGCGGCTGCCAGCCGCGCGACCGCCTTAAGTTACGTTGTGCAAGACGCGACAGTTGGCTGCGACTGCGACGCTGCCCCCTCCTCTTTTCCCACCCTGGCAGACGGCGACACGGCCGCAACACGACTGGAGTCGTCGCCGTTTCCCAAGCTCCGGTCGGCGGCGGCGGATTCAAATACATAAGAAAAATAAGAATTCCGATTTTCTTGCTGTAAAAAATACTGTATGTTAATGCAACAAAGTTACATCGGCTCCCAGAGCTACTTTTTCGATACAGATTCTCCTTTTACTTTAAAAAATTGAAAAGTATATCTTCCGGTTTTGCGTGTTTTTTTCGCTGTATATTACTTCTCTATCAACTGTGAGGAAAGTAAAAGGCACAAAAAATTGATGTTTGCGTATCTTACAGTTTCACATCACAGCTTGATAATGAGGTGTCTATTTTTCCGATATTCGTCACAGTTATCCCGATACTTAATTTACAAGTAACCTACTGCATAAAATTTGAATTGTGTACGGTGAAAAATGTGGTCGCTGGCTACTTTACGTATGGTTCACGTTAGGTCATACATCGTTGCCGATGAAAAGAAGCTAACATATCGAAATTATTTTTAAAGTTGAGATCAGAATGATATCGATCTCCGTTTCCGAGATTTGGGCTCATATATCTCCGGGAGCGTCGCGACTAGCCGCCAGTTCTGTCGACGCGCAACGAGAATCTTGTGGTCATCACACGATAGAGAATGCATTTGTTTTGTTTCGCTGACACATTTGGACCTAATGAAACCATTTTATGTCATATATTTCTCCGGTATGAGTTACTAATATTTCTCCATATGGTCTTGACAATTTCATTTAAAATGCCACGAAATGTAGGTTTCTTAAAGCAAAGTGATCAAGCAGAACCCATTTTCTTGGTTTTGCTGAGGCATCTGAACCTGTTCCAAGCTTTCTTTCTCGTTTATTTCTCTGATACGAGTCCCGAATATTCCTCCATGTGTTTTTGCACATTTCACCTAAAATTCCAATGAAAGATAAGTTTATTAACAATAAGCGCACGCTAGCGTCATTGCATTGTTTCAAGTTCTTGACAACAAGATAGGGTTACACCTTAAACATCTCTAGAACTTTCATTCTGAACGTCTACAGTATACACTGGCAGAAATGTGGAAGAAATAATGTCCGTGCTTGTTCACAAAATTTCCCCAAATTATACTTGTCAGTTTATCCCATGCAGAAACTTTTGGAACAAGCTAAGGCAACTTTCATAGCCGACTGACTCTTTATTCCCATCCAAATGAACTTCCATATTATTATATTCTGACAGCATACATCGTTATGGATGACATGAACATTGAATCTTGCCAAGCTGCACTCAAAAGATGACTCCAGGATTTACAAAAGACGAATTTCAATTGTGAACTGTGTCAGACCAGAAGGGCCCTGTAAAACAGTAGTGCACTTTTGGCACAAGTTTTTTGAGCACCATCTTCTACCAATGAATTGAAGTGAATGTGACAAATTACTTATTGCAGCAAACTGTTTGCGCAATCTGTTGAGAAACGCTTTCCTCAAAAACGAACATCTATTGATTACAGAAAGCTGTACAACAATCTGGTGGTGGTTTTTCACTACTAGAAGGTATCATCAAGACACCAATCTACCGTTTACTTTCAAAGTGAAGGTATTGTAAAATGTAACTTTCTCGTTGTACTTTAGATTGTTCATTTTATAATGTACTTGCCGTTTTCAATTTTTATCGTCACAAAAAAGAGTAATGCGAAAATTGACCTTCAAGTTCATTTTCATCATTCTAATTCTACATCTGCATGGATTATATGATTTTCATAACAGGCCTGAAAAATTTGCATTAATGGGAAAATATTATATATTTCACTCACCTGCCAGTTTCAAATGTGCACCAATTTCTTCCCAAATTCTGTCTCTGAACGTAGTGTCTCTATATTTAGGGTTCTTCAAATCGTAAAGGCAAGGATGTTGCGAGACCAGCTCACAGAGCATCACATCCTGTGAGTGGCTCATTTCAGTTTTCCTTGACTGGCTCGACGTCTTTCTGGCAGCCGTACGTCTCTGTGTCGTCCGACTTCTGTCGCAACACTGCTCACTGGTGCAGTGCTGCGACAGCTGCCGCAACAGTCGCGCGTCGCATCCCAAACTCGAACTGCGCATGCGCCAGCAGGCAACTTCTGACGTCACGTAGCGACCCGTCGCAGTCGCTAGTGTGCGTCGCGTCTTGGACAACGTACCTTTAAGGTACGTTGTCCAAGACGCGACCTTTAAGGTACGTTGTCCAAGACGCGACGCACACTAGCGACTGCGACGGGTCGCTACGTGACGTCAGAAGTTGCCTGCTGGCGCATGCGCAGTTCGAGTTTGGGATGCGACGCGCGACTGTTGCGACAGCTGTCGCAGCACTGCACCAGTGAGCAGTGTTGCGACGGAAGTCGCACGACACAAAGACGTACGGCTACCAGAAAGCCACTCAAGGAAAACTGAAGTGAGCCACTCACAGGATGTGATGCTCTGTGAGCTGGTCTCGCAACATCCTTGCCTTTACGATTTGAAGAACCCTAAATATAGAGACACTATGTTCAGAGACAGAATTTGGGAAGAAATTGGTGCACAGTTGAAACTGGCAGGTGAGTGAAATATATAATATTTTCCCATTAATGCAAATTTTTCAGGCCTGTTATGAAAATCATATAATCCATGCAGATGTAGAATTAGAATGATGAAAATGAACTTGAAGGTCAATTTTCGCATTACTCTTTTTTGTGACGATAAAAATTGAAAACGGCAAGTACATTATAAAATGAACAATCTAAAGTATAACGAGAAAGTTACATTTTACAATACCTTCACTTCGAAAGTAAACGGTAGATTGGTGTCTTGATGATACCTTCTAGTTGTGAAAAACCACCACCAGATTGTTGTACAGCTTTCTGTAATCAATAGATGTTCGTTTTTGAGGAAGGCGTTTCTCAACAGATTGTGCAAACAGTTTGCTGCAATAAGTAATTTGTCACATTCACTTCAATTCATTGGTAGAAGGTGGTGCTCAAAAAACTTGTGCCAAAAGTGCACTACTGTTTTACAAGGCCCTTCTGGTCTGACACAGTTCACAATTGAAATTCGTCTTTTGTAAATCCTGGAGTCATCTTTTGAGTGCAGCTTGGTTCAAATGGTTCAAATGGCTCTGAGCACTATGGGACTCAACTGCTGTGGTCATAAGTCCCCTAGAACTTAGAACTAATTAAACCTAACTAACCTAAGGACATCACACACATCCATGCCCGAGGCAGGATTCGAACCTGCGACCGTAGCAGTCGCACGGTTCCGGACTGCGCGCCTAGAACCGCGAGACCACCGCGGCCGGTCGAGTGCAGCTTGGCAAGATTAAATGTTCATGTCATCCATAACGATGTATGCTGTCAGAATATAAGAATATGAAGTTCATTTGGATGGGAATAAAGAGTCAGTCGGCTATGAAAGTTGCCTTAGCTTGTTCCAAAAGTTTCTGCATGGGAGAAACTGACAAGTATAATTTGGGGAAATTTTGTGAACAAGCACGGACATTATTTCTTCCACATTTCTGCTAGTGTATACTGTAGACGTTCAGAATGAAAATTCTAGAGATGTTTAAGGTGAAACCCTATCTTGTTGTCAAGAACTTGAAACAATGCAATGACGCTAGCGTGCGCTTATTGTTAATAAACTTATCTTTCATTGGAATTTTAGGTGAAATGTGCAAAAACACATGGAGGAATATTCAGGACTCGTATCAGAGAAATAAACGAGAAAGAAAGCTTGGAACAGGTTCAGATGCCTCAGCAAAACCAAGAAAATGGGTTCTGCTTGATCACCTACATTTCGTGGCATTTTAAATGAAATTGTCAAGAGCATATGGAGAAATATTAGTAACTCATACCGGAGAAATATGACATAAAATGGTTTCATTAGGTCCAAATGTGTCAGCAAAACAAAACAAATGCATTCTCTATCGTGTGATGACCACACGATTCTCGTTGCGCGTCGACAGAACTGGCGGCTAGTCGCGACGCTCCCGGAGATATATGAGCCCAAATCTCGGAAACGGAGATCGATATCATTCTGATCTCAACTTTAAAAATAATTTCGATATGTTAGCTTCTTTTCATCGGCAACGATGTATGACCTAACGTGAACCATACGTAAAGTAGCCAGCGACCACATTTTTCACTGTACACAATTCAAATTTTATGCAGTAGGTTACTTGTAAATTAAGTATCGGAATAACTGTGACGAATATCGGAAAAATAGACACCTCATTATCAAGCTGTGATGTGAAACTGTAAGATACGCAAACATCAATTTTTTGTGCCTTTTACTTTCCTCACAATTGATAGAGAAGTAACATACAGCGAAAAAAACACGCAAAACCGGAAGAGATACTTTTCAATTTTTTAAAGTAAAAGGAGAATCTGTATCGAAAAAGTAACTCTGGGAGCCGATGTAACTTTGTTGCATTAACATACAGTATTTTTTACAGCAAGAAAATCGGAATTCTTATTTTTCTTATGTATTTGAATCCGCCGCCGCCGACCGGAGCTTGGGAAACGGCGACGACTCCAGTCGTGTTGCGGCCGTGTCGCCGTCTGCCAGGGTGGGAAAAGAGGAGGGGGCAGCGTCGCAGTCGCAGCCAACTGTCGCGTCTTGCACAACGTAACTTTAGTCGCCACAAGACAATCCCGTGAGGTGGTTTCGCAGACCACACAACAAAGGTTCTAATGCTAAAGCGTACACTATCGTCAAGAAAGGGCATTCCTGTCTAACAGAGCAGCGAATTTGCAAGGCGTTCGACAGTCTGCCGTTGACAAGTATTCTCGATGTTGCGCCATGTAAGCGACGGAGCACCACCTCGTCGAAAGCGTCCGGGTAATGCATGTTCTGAAGCACAGCAGTTAAGTACATATGACTGACGCAATTAAATGCTTGACCAAAGTCTATCGCAGCCAGCGCTCCCGGTACGCGACGCTCCTTAGAGAGGGCAATCAGGTCCCTGTAGCGACATAGGGCGGTGCGGGTATTATGCGTCCCACCCATCGACGCCTGATCCATTGTAGGATACGAGGCATTGTACGCCGGAAACGAGCCGCCAATAGCTGTGTGAAGATTTTTATATCACAGTTCAACAAAGCTAGTGGTCAGTACTACGTAATACGTGATACTGCGCGAGATTTAGGGACTGGGATGATGACACCTTTCACAAAGGCACCTGGAAGTTGCACCTCTGGCATCATGAGCTCATGATATATAGTCGACCAATAAGGTATCAATAGCTTCCGGAACGTCCTATAAAATTCCAGGGTTAACCCATCCGGTCCTGGTGTGTTATTAGGACCCCCTTTTCCTACTGCACCCAACTGTTCCTCTTCAGTCACCAATTCTAGCAGTCCCTGTTGGAGTTCCGGAGTAACCGTGGCATGTGTCAAACCAGCGACGGCAGCAATGATCTGCGGATCGGATCTCTTCTCCGCGTACAGGTAAGGATATTGGATAAACACACTACTTATGTATCTTTGCGTCACCTCATGGATCAAAACTCTGTGTCTACAGTTTCGTTCCATTGTTATATGGTACATGGAGAACCGTTCGTTGGCGATTCCGACCGTTTGACGTGTATGAATGACCGTCCCTTCCAAGTGTTCATGAGTCAATGTTACAGTCACAATCTTCGGTTTCTTTCGGTTGACAGTCATCTGGCGACCAGTTGATGGAGGCATAACGGAGCACTCCCTGAGGATGGCGTAGTAAAACACCATAGTGCTGCGCCTCCAGGCATCAGCTTTCCTACTAAGCGTCTTCAAGGTGCAGCGAAGGCTCGGCTTGTCACAGTCCAGCCACCACTGTAAAGGTGGCATATGCGTTCCTCGTCGTCGTAGGCACAGTTTCCACGTGTCGGTCACCGCCGCCTGATGTTCCGGTGAGGTCAGATGAGGGTTATTAAATTTCCATAGACTTCGATTGCGCCACACCGGTTGGCGTACAAGAGTAAGGGTACAGATGTAAACAGTGTAGTCAATACATGCTGGCGACCACAACTCCTCTGCCGTGACCGCGTCCCTGAGAGAGCGGGAAGTATATATCCCACCAATTCTTCTAGACGAACAATCCGTGAAGTGCGTGCAAAGATGATGACACAAGTGTCTGCCAAACTGAGCTCGCCGAGTGCTGGGCATGGTGAATGGTGAGAAATTTGGTTCAAATGGTTCAAATGGCTCTGAGCACTACGGGACTTAGCATCTGAGGTCATCAGTCCCCTAGAACTTAGAACTACTTTAAACCTAACTAACCTAAGAACAGCACAAACATCCATGCCCGAGGCAGGATTCTAACCTGCGACCGCAACGGAAATTTGGTTTTCGGGAGACTGTGTACACTTAAAATCGCTGCCGATCACCTTATCATCTTTCCTGCCTCGGCATAATTGCGTTAATTCCTCAACAATGGACAGCGAACGTTGAAGCCTCTTGCTATTATCCGACGGAGCGTAAACATTGACAAGGTGTATACCTGAGACCGTAAGTGCCATGACTCTGGCATTCGATAGGTAACGTATATCTGTGGCTACTAAATCTTCGCCAGCCGATGTGGCCGAGCGGTTCTAGGCGCTTCGGTCTGGAACCGCATGACTGCTACGGTCGCAGGTTCGAATCCTGCCTCGGTCATGGATGTGTGTGATGTCCTTAGGTTAGTTATGTTTAAGTAATTCTAAGTTCTAGGGGACTGATGACCTCAGATGTTAAGTCCCACAGTGCTCAGAGGCATTTGAACTAAATCATCTTTGAGAAGAACTGCAACGCCACTGCCCGTAGCCGACGCATGAAACACGCATGTCATGTATCCAGAGATGTCCAGGAAGCCAAGAACGTATACCTTTTGCAATAGTGCTACGTCAATGTCAACCGAATAAAGATGTCGTGTAACAATGACAAAATCGCCCGCGACCGGATGGTGTTGATGTTGATGTCGCGAATTGAGGCAGTGGCAGTCGTCAGTATGAGCAGTGGCGGCGAGCGTGGTCACCACAGTGCCAACCTGTCTTCTCTATTATCAGGCCGTCTGCGGGAGATGGGTGGGTGGGTATAACTCACGCTCTTCTACCAGTGTTTTGCCCGCCAAAGAGTCGTCTTCTACGCTGTTCGCCCACGAGTCACTGGAAAGAGACTGCCCGCGTGTTACAGCGGCTACCAAGGAGGCTCTTGTAGTGTTTTCTTGCGGCTGCGACGGTGTGCCATCGTCCCATCCATATCCTAACAAATGTCCAGGAGAAGAAGAATCGATCATCTCAGTTACGAAAGGACACGACCGGGGTCAGTACGATCGTGTGTACCTGTCCTCTAGAGACAGTCTTCAGACGGTGTCCATTGATGTTTCTTGTGCTTGTGGGGAGAAGCTGCTTCTGAACGTGTGTCTCCCTGTGAGAATGTGTGTAAATCCGATTCCTCTGCGCCCTCGGAGATGAAAGCTTGGGTGGACACGACTCATGGATCGAAGACCATCCGCTTGTGCTCAGAGCCACCCCCCCCCCCCCCCCTACAATGACAATTGCTGTTCGGTACTATCTGTCGACTCCCACTGCAGCGAGCGGACGGTGTGCGCCTCGTCAATAAAGTGTCCGCCTATCTGCTGTGGTAATCTGTCCCGAACCCCACCGCCAGATGTCGTAGGTGTCGTCACTTGTGCATAAGTAATCGGCAGAATCGAAGGAGCTACATGTTGTATCGCTTCGCCTGGTGGAATTTGGGTATCCGCAGCTGCAAACAATCGGAGCGAACATGTCCCTCCTGTCCACATCCTGAGCATGATAAGTGCAAGACAACTGGCGATATTTGTGTATGAAGGAACATTCTTTGCAATTTCGAGTTCGAGCTATCTTACTTCACTGAGTGCGGAATACGTTGTAAAAGTCTGCCACCTCTCAGCAACATGGCTAATGACAGTCCAGGACAACCTAGAGTGGAGATAACATAGTAGGTGGGTACCTCAAAAGGTAGCTCGAAAACCCAGAGGGTCCTCATGACAAGGCCTGCATGTTCAACGGTAACAGCGCTGGTATGTTCATCTTGAGTGGCTAAACTGAAGCTTGCCGGCAGCACCGGTAACAAACTTCGTGCACGATTCTTCGTTGATCACATTAACATTGACGACACTGGCCGTGATCGTGTAAGGTGTCAGGCAAATCCAACACCTTCCATGAAAACCATGACATGATAAGCAAATCCAGGAGTATGTCACATAGCTCCGAATAAATCGTGACATTAAATTAACCAAAGTACTACGAGTAACGAGTGAGCAAATGGAATACCACAGACTAACACAAGAATGCCTAAATGCAGGTCATACCTTCCCACCGTGAGACAGACGTAGTTCTGAGGGGAGAAACGAGAACAGAAGCCGAGAGCAGTACCGTGTTAAGCTAGAAGGCCCTACGATAAGGGACTGACACCCACGTTCCAGCTAACCACCAGGACCACCCTCCAGCCCATGTTAAAAGCTAGAACCCTCCAGAAGAACAGTATAGATCTTACGATAACACTAAAAGAGCCACAACAGCCGCAAGTTTTAGCGTGAGACTTTTTCGCGTCTCTGTTACGTTGCAAACGTTAAAAACATTGCCCCACCACGAAAAGTATAACGTTTCTCATTGGATAGACAGAATTTTTGTAGGCAGAGCTTAAGGTTAACATTGAGACCCTGATTGGTCAGATGAAAACACAGCCAGATAGTTTTTTTTAAAAACCAACTTCGGTAAATTGTAGTAAGGAGAAGTTAGACGAGAGTTGCTTCAGAGACGGCGAGCTGTATGGAGCTGCGCCGGCCGCCGCCCCCTGACGAACACCGACAAGGTAATGAACGCACGCGATGTCACATTTTTGAGCGCATAAGGCTTCACCCAGAACTGCAGAAGTCTCATCTGTTACATCCCCTTTTTACCTAATACTAGTGTCGATCGTCAATTGAAGCTCATGGTATTCACATTTGCTACGTAAGTTAAAATCTGAAACACGATGATTTTTCTGTTATTTAATTATTGAGAAGCCACATCAGCCACTGTAATTTACGACAAGTTAGATAAGTAATTAAAGATAATTGAGGGTCACTGTAGACCATTTTGATAGTTTTCTCTATTGTGAAACTTAATTTAAACCTAGATTATAAATGTGATATGGCATAGATCATCCTTCGATCCATTGTAGAACTTGGAAACCCACTCAGGGAATATTCGTTCACATTTTTGTTGAACGCAGTTGGTTTTTATCATCCTGTATTAAAATATTTCCTTTTATCAATAGTGCAATTTATAAACAATGTTTTGTGAATAGAATAAAATTTCCAATGGTAAACTTAACTGCTTTTTCGACGTTATTTTACCAGCTAACTAAAAATAGGAAAGCCTTGAACCCCTTCCACTAAATTTAGTTAGTATTAAGATTCTTTTACAGGGAGTGCACTGGAGCTGACGCTGAAATAATTAAGTATTTGGTTATATCATCGCTAGTCTCACTGAACTCTTCTGAACTCTACATGTCATGTGTGGTCTGGCGTCTCGTTACCAGCAACAGGTCGCAGGTTCAAGCTAGTCAGTTCCCTAAAAAACACGCTCAGAGCGTCGTTGCGCGAAAGTGGTAGGGAGACACGACTTACAACAGACACCACGCAGAATGTTACAATCGAAAAGTGAATACCAATGATGTCTTGGGGATCTAGATGGTGTTAACCGCGCACGAAGTTTACTGTTTCAAATGCTCGTGGTCATGGATATTCGGCTTGTAGCGTAAGTTCGATAGTGTTATTTCTATAGGAATTCGCCATGTTGTTGCAAAGAACTTGAAATACGGTAAGCGACTCGCGCTCGCGGGAAGTAAACAAAATTGCGCACGCCACTAGATCAGCGGGAGGCTAAGTACACGTCTTCATCGCTCCGTCGTCGGCGACAGACTGTTATTAGTAACACCGCAGATTGACTTTTATTGTTCTCAGAGCTTATCGTGAGAAAATATGCAGTTTCGGAAGCATCCAGAGGGTTTCGAAATAAATACTTATTCAAATTTAAAAATACTGTTCCGTGTGTTACAAGTTCTGCTACCAATATGAAAGCTTTCAAATAAGTTCTAAGACATTATCTGTAAGATTTCATGCAGGCAATTTTAACTTCCTGGAAAAGCTGACACAGACTTCTTATATAAGATGAGTGTGTTAGAATGAGAGAGTAATAAATACTCATAGATATCTGTTGAGCTAGTTATCAGTTCAATCTGTTTCACACAGAAACATGCTAAGCCGAAATATTTGTGGTTTTAGATGCTTCCCAGCAGTCAAATAAAGTGAGGTGCACTTTGAGCTACGAGCACGTGTTTCTTTAGACTTTCAATGGTTGCAGTAAAATGTTAAAACTGCAAATATCTTCAGACCTGTTTTAAAAAGGAGCAGTCGCATATTTACTATTGCATTCTCTGATGTAAGCATCAGATTAGGAAGGGGAACCAACATATACGTGCGTGGCTCCCTTTCCCGTTTAAAAAGTGCCGCGGACCATTGTGGAACAATGAGGCTATGTGCAAACGATGTGCAATTTGAGAAGTTGCTAAGAAATTTTCCGGGCGTCACTCGCACTGAAAATGTACCTTAGGGCCAGTTTAAAACTGAATTTGAAGAATATTACAAGGGGAAATATAAGTAGTATATTAACGTCGGCCTCGACTGTTCTGTCCACACAATGACACGTCGGACACGGTTGGCTCTGAAAAAAAAAAGGCACATAGAAAGTAAGTGATTAAGGTTGTCCAACTACCAAAGCAAACACAAATTTAGAGTAACTGACACTATAATTACGAGGTTGGATTTAAAACACATATAACGCGTTAACACTTACGTCAATAACAATGATAGAGCTTGAGTGGTTTGTTATGACCATAAAAGTTTATAAATCATGTAGAAATGTCCATTCATTAACCATACTAGTCTCACATGCAACAAAATATCAGTATTTCTCAATAGATATAAACAAATTACAACTCTTATAATGACGCCTATGTAATGGTGCATCCGTATTATACAGAAGATAAAAAGAAAGTGATATCGTCCGGCAGTGGACGATGGGTTGCGGGCTTTGTTTTTTTGTGATATTCAAATGTCTTCGGAGTCTGTCTTTAATATCGGTGTTTTTTACATGCGCGCTGAATTAGTCTATAGTTTCTTTGGCGCGTCAGTAGCGCTGAATTCATTTCTCCTTGTAAATCGTCAAAATACATCATTACAATGAGTAGTTAAATATTATACATTGGCAAATAAATGGCTCTTGGCCTCTTTCATTACTCAAATCAGTGTTTTACGTGACGAGATGTAGCGGTGTGAAAATACAACATCTCATCGCCTGGATTCTCGTGATCCACACGTAATTCCAGTGATGTCGTAGTTGCACAAAATACGTGCATTCATGTAAATTGTCAAAATCACACTCTTTAATTAACATAACATATACATCATAATATCCATAATATGTATCAAATAAGTTCGTATGTCCGTGAAGTGTGTTCGCCTTGGTGCATATTTTTGTCGTGAAACAATAAAGAAAACTTGAGTCAGGTTCTGCTTAACACTAAGCTTAAGTCACTAATAGGGTAAGGGATAAGGATGTGAACATCAGATTTACAAAACTAGCGTGGGTACTCGTTCACTTCATTTATACATTGTTCAGTAATATCTTAATTTCGCTCCGTAATGACTATACCTCTGTTCGTGTTTAGTGTACACTCGGTACTTGACATAAATCTTATAGTTTGGATGCATTTATTGATATATAGGTCTCTATTTTCCTGGAAATATCCTTGTACATATTTTGAATTGCCGCTGGGCATGCGGCTGTTTTAAGCTCAAAATGTTCAAATGTGTGTGAAATCTTATGGGGCTTAACTGCTAAGTCATCAGTCCCTAGGCTTACACATTACTTAAACTAAATTATCCTAAGGACAAACACACACACCCATGCCCGAGGGAGGACTCGAACCTCCGCCGGGACCAGCCGCACAGTCCATGACTGCAGTGTCTGAGACCACTCGGCTAATACCGCGCGGCTGTTTTAAGTCAATCAGCTGGTATTGTCAGAGGCGATACATGCCATTGTTGCCGTAACTTGCCTAGCCGTTCGCGCGCAGTGCAGGTTTGGCGGTTGTCGCCGGTACGCGCGGGTTAGATAAGCTGCCTTCGACATATTGTCTTTTCGTTGATAACTCGTTACTTGAGTGCATCGTGAGTATGTTCGACGCATCTGCAAAGCTCACTACAGGGCGAACTTCACTTTGTGGTCCTTGGATCGTTGCTGTGGTTCGTCGTCCGCAAGCTACAAGACTCGCCTGCAGGTAAATGCATTTTAAATTTTCAGCATGCACGCTGGAGTGAAAATCGTAGCACTGGTTATAATTTTCACTGCCTAACGTGTCTTGTGATTTTTTGTGTTAATCGGTGATTGTACACTTGAACTTAGTCACTTCCGATTCACATGAGCAGTGCACATGTCCATTTTTTTGTGTCAATTTAAGAAGAAAAATGGCTACTAGTCGCAATGTTTGCTCAATCACTAGTATGTACAGCTTATTTACAAGTAAGTTCTTTTGGTATCGGTATAGCCATTCGGTTTCGCTTTCAGAATAATTTCAATTTCGAATTCTGTCTCAAAGATACTCTTTAAAATGAATGGGGTTTTTATAGATTTCTATTACTTGCTTGTTTATGATTTCTAAACCATTTACTTTCATTGATTGTGCATTAGAGAGAATTGTGTGTCAACAGATAAATTGCCTACTCGCAACAGCGAGAACGTGACTTTATACGACTGGAACTGTCACGGCATTCTGATTTTCAATTTCATGTGTTCCAGTCGATAAAAGTAATAAAGGAGAAAAATGACCGATAGCTGACTAATTCGCGGTGAAATCCTATCACAAAATATGCGATCGCGGAACGATTGTTATTGAAAGGGTTAAAAGAAATTTGGAAGATATGCGGAATCGCGAAGTGTTTAGAATCATTTGCATCCAGTGTGTGTTACATATCCTCCATTCAACTACTGATGCTCACTTTGGATGGGAACAGGATAGGTAGGAATTCATGGATATATACATTCATACATAGTGAGAAGAAAATGTTCAAGTTCCTTGAAATCTTAAAGACAAAAAAATTTCGGTGACATCAAAGTATCCATATATTTAAATGTGGAAACTTTCATTTTGAATAGGCATGGTCGCTTTATCCTGTCTTCCTGCGCTGTGTAGTATATTTAACCTGGGCGTGTCAAGGGACAAATGACTGAAAAATTTCGTGCATGTTTGCCATCAGGGTCACGTTATACGTTGCCTTGTTTTTCTTCCTACCGCTCAGTACACGTGGTTCATTATCTCATTTGCCGTTGGAGTTTCTTTCATCATCCACGCGTCTATATCTGTCGTTACATGCAGTGGTTTCGAATAATTGTTCTCTCTCCATCGTGTCGCGCCGTCTGTTCCTCGGATAAAATTATCTTAGTCTTAAATCTAGCAAAATTCATCATGTAGAATGTCGGAAGTCGGCTCACCGGCAACGTCCTTCCTTTGTATTCAAATAAAATCTCAATATAAATCGGCATCCATGGCCATCAGTCGCGTAGGTCTTCATTTTCTTAATAACTAACTTAAAACTAATCCGATAATTTCTCCTGTAAATCTGGTCGGACTTTCTTTAGTAATTTTCTTTTCTTCTTTCCTCTTCTCTGTGCGGCAGTGTCTTGACTCGTGGGTTCATTCTTCTTCTTGTCTTTCAGCGGTCTTTTTGTAGATATGATCGGCAAAATCTTCCTCAATGCTCATTATTATTTTCTCGGTTCGAAGCATACTTCTTAATGTCCTGATGGTGGTGTAGACCCTTTATTCTGCCAGAGATGGGATCGGCTATCAGATAGCAACCAATATGAATGTGGTTTGCGCAAAATTATGTACGGACCCTCGTACGAGTATCTCCATTTTTTATTTAGTTGGTACAGTAATGAAGATTTGTAATGCGTCCTCACTAATAGTTTTTCAATAAGTTTGTAGTCTAGCACTTTCCCGATCTTCTTATCGTGTGCTCTCTTTCTGATATTC
Organism: Schistocerca nitens; assembly: GCF_023898315.1. Classification (NCBI taxonomy): domain Eukaryota; kingdom Metazoa; phylum Arthropoda; class Insecta; order Orthoptera; family Acrididae; genus Schistocerca; species Schistocerca nitens. The sequence continues at coordinate 574,403,002 of NC_064614.1, read as the reverse complement.
GCATGAACACTAAGTGAAAACATGGCCCGTCTGAGTTTTTCATCGAGTTCTTCTTCATCACTGTGAATTTTACGTATCGGATCGATACACTCGTTGATTCCCTTTGATTCGACATTAGTTCTGCTGGCGTGGAACCGATTGACATGTGGTGTAGGTTGTTGACTATCTGATCGAACGGGGTTACAAATCCCACCCATTTTGTTTGGTGTGTCGGAACACATGTGCGCATGAATCGGTTACATTCCTTAAATACGCGTTCCGTCAAGTCTGACTGTGGTCTGAATTTCGAAATCAAAATTTGCTTGATGTTTTTCCTTGCGAGAAAACATACCCATTGTTTGCCTATAAAGTTCGAGGCATTGTCCGAAAGCATGGCCTCCGGTTTGCGAAACTCAGGAAGTAATCCTGCTCTATTCTTCTTATAATCGGCGGCGCGTTTGACGACTTCGTTGCGTCTAGAAGTGCTACAAGGTACTCCACGCCTCCTCTTCCTGTCGAGAGCGGTCCAGCGAGGTCTATAATTACTATCTTCCCTGGTTTCTGCGTTAATGTGGGTTTAATGGCAAAGCATTTGACAGATTAAATGGCTTGACTTTCTGGCATACTAGACAACTTAGTAGGAGTTTGTGTATCTTTCCATGCAAATTAGGAACGTAGCAATACATCGACATTTGCTTCTTGCATTTTTCGGGACCGAAGTGTTCCCAAGGCAAGTGGGTATACCACAAAAAAATGTTCCACATGGGCATGGGGTATGCATGCGCACCATCCTCCTGTTTCTGTCGTCCGACGAAATAATACTCCTTCATGTAATTTATAAAATTTCTCTAACCGGTGTTGAGGATTTAACGTAAGTATTCCCTTTACTTTATTCCATTTACTGTCGGCGTCTTTCAAGGTCTTCATTTGTCTACATAGTTGTAGGTAGTCGTTTCGGTGAATCGCGTCTTTCATTAACAATATCTGTCCGTTGCGCAATTGTTCCTCAATTTCACAATTTTCGGGCATTCCCTCCGGCTATTGCGTTGTCCTTTTCTTTAATGTAGACAATTTCAAATTGCTATTCCTATAGGAAAGGCATCACCTTGTTGACCTCGGGTGTAGTAGTTTGCAAGAAAGGAGAAGGCTGAGGGCTTTGTGATCGGAATAGACTTTCATTTTTCGGCCATAAATATAATAATTGAATCTCCAAATTGCCCATACGACGGTTAAACCTTCCAATTCCGTTACTGAGTAGTTTCGCTCACACTCCGTCAATACGCGACTCGCGAAACTAATAATTCTGATTTTCTTCTCTCTGTTTACTTGTTATTCCTGGAAGAGACAAGCGCCTAGACCCTGAAAGGAAGCGTTGCAAGATATAGAGAAGTCTTCATCCAAATTTGGATGGCTCAAGATCTCCTTGAAAGCTCGTTGACAGCCGTCCGTCCAATTCCACGGAACGTTCTTTTTCAGCAGTTTGTGTAATGACAGATGATTAAGACATTGTCCAGATAGAAAACATCGAAAAAATGGCACCATTCCGATGAACCCTTTGAGTTCGCGTTTCGTGGTGGGCGTAGGAAAGTTTTCTATAGCTGAAAGATTCTTGGGATCCAGTTGAATTCCTTCCGAAGATATAACGTGGCCTAAAAATCTGATCTCTTGTTTCCTGAATGTTGACTTCCTGAGATTGGCAGTTACTCCATAGCCAGTGAACCTTCTGAATACATTCTGGGTGTGCTTTTTCCATGAAGTGGTGGCAATCAGTAAGTCATCGACGTACACCGTCACTTCGTCTAAAATTTCTGGTCCCAGAACGTAATCCAAAGCCGCAATAAAGATTCCAGGACTGACGTTCAAACCAAATGGAACTACTTTGAGCTGATACGACCGGCCGGCGAAAATAAATGCAGTGTACTTCCTCGATTGTTGTGACAGGCGGACCTGCCAGTAGCTACTTCTTAGATCACGCTAGACAGATACCTTACGCCTCTAAACTTCTGTTATTGCTCTTCGAGCGGTTCAGGCCTCGTGCGTCCAGTACCAACCTTATGGTGCCATCTTCCTTTAAAACGGAAACTAAGGGGCTGCAATAGGGTGAATCAGAGTTTTAAATAATGATCATTTTTCTTATTTGGTCTCTGACGGCTGCCTTCTTGGATTGTGGAACCCCATAGGTGGTCTTGCAGTATGTGTCATGGAAAATGACGTTCATGTCGAACTCAAAGCCTCTTATCATTCCTGGCTTGGTAGAAAATACGCGTGAATATCTCATTAAAAGATGGAATAAGTGTTGCTGTTGGGCATCTGTTAATTCACGTGATTCCATGGTTTTCTGGATTACTTCTTCTTGAGCAAGTATTTGCTCGTCTTCGTCACAATCGGCAATGTGTTGGCTGAAGTGCAACTGGTGATTGTTGCGTACTTTACCCTTCCTGTACAGTCTGCGCATCAAAACATGACTGTCGATCTGCTACTCTTTTCTTGTCACGCAAAAGTTGAACCGTAATTGCTTTCTCGTTGACTGTTAACTTGCATGTACCGTTATAAATATCAATTACTGCTCTTGCCTCTGAGAAACTCTATACCGAGTATGCAAGGAGCGGATAGATTTTTCGCAACTAAAAACACACATGCGCTTGTCACTGATTCTATTCGGACTGGTATTTGGGTTTGAAGCTTTACTCTTTGAATCATGGAAACGACAGCACCGGTGGCTGTACAGCCATGAACAGGTAAAGTGAGTACTTTGATTAATGCATATACTTTTCTGAAAACACGCAATGACACTGCATTCACGTTCGCACTTGTATCAATAATCGTAATGATGGGTAAATCAGCGATATATATCTGCGCAGAAGCTTGTACTCGGTCTTCCCATCAGTCTTCTGTTGGTTTAGTCACATTATCTCCGATTAATTCTAGGTATATATCTGAGTTCTGATCATAGCGTATGAGATTTATTGACTCCGACATGAAGTCCCCCCCCTGCGTATTCCGTAGCCAACCCACGGAGGCTTGGGCTAGCTGCTTCTAGTTTTCCGCTTTCATTTGGGCTGAGCTACTACCATTTGATTTAGGGCTCATGCTATTGTCTTCAGTTATCGTCACGGTAGGGCTTGCATATCATGTACCCGTTGGTACGAATTCCGGTAGGTTGGTAAAATTAAAGTTCGGCGGCGGACTGACTTGGGTGCAGAATATGGGCGGACTGTATGTTCTTCTGATTTTGTTAAACTGCTGATGATTATTTGCATTCGTTGCTTGCTGTGGTGGCGCATTTTGTTGGTATTGAATGACTTGGTTCTGCTGCTGAAAATTGTTATGATTTCGCGACCCATTTTGGTAGTCTCCAATGTTTTGTTTGCCGTATTGGTTCCCACAGTAGTCGTTACGTTGGTAACCGTTACCGTATCTATTTCGCTTGTAGCCATTTCCATAGTTTTCTGAGCTGGCCGCTGTGGTCGAGCGGTTCTAGGCGCTCCAGTCCGGAACTGCGCTGCTACTACGGTGGCAGGCTCGAATCCTGCCTTGGGCATGGATGTGTGTGATGTCCTAAGGTTAGTTAGGTTTAAGTAGTTGTAAGTCTAGGGGACTGATGACCTCGGATGTTAACTCCCATAGTGCTTAGAGCCATTTGAACCATAGTTTTCTGATTGTCGTTATAAATGGGGTTGTGTCTGTAATTATTGTTACGTCTGTTCGATGGTTTCCACATTATTCTTTCCGTCGCTTGGCTGCCAGTTCGCGTTTCACTGTGACCCTGATTGTTCTGTTCCCGCTCGCGCTGCCGTGGTTGTTGGCGGCCGGTGTGCTCGGCGTTTGATATCGGTAACTGTTGTTCTGAACACGCGCGTCTTCATGGATGAGGTCTAAACTGTCCAACATGAGTAAGAACATCTCCTGGTCGTCATCCGGAACGTTTACCAATTTTTCCCTTTCGATATAGGCAATTTCGACTTGAGAATCATTATTACATCTTTAGTGGTAATTGGTGTATCCCAATAGCGAATCTTCCTCAAGTACTTCTCGAAATACTTCCTTAGACTCCCAAATACGGCGTGAAAAGGTTCAGCAATGTACACTTCTTTCCGAAGTCTCTGCCGTATTCCTGTGCTCCAAAACTTATGCAAAAATTGGTGTAAGAATTCGGCATTGGTATGACATCTATCGAGCATCTGTTCCCCATAACGCATTTTGTCCTTGAATGAATCTGATAACAAACTGTATGCGTTGGCGGCCTGAACAACTTTCTGGGAATACGCCAGATAATCCTTTTAAAAATACGACCGGGTGAATGTTTCTTTTCTCTGGTATGAATGTTTGAAAGACTATGTTTCAGTACGCTCTCTTCTTTCAATACATTCGCGAGCGATTTCTTCCTGTTGTAAAGGTTGGTAGTCCTGCTTCGGTATTGATAATGCAGAAGCTTGATGCTGGCGGTCGAAATATTTTGACGAGTTATTTACTGTTTGTAGTACGGTTTGGTATTCGCCCTGCGCGTCATTGTTTTGGAGATCATCTAAGCGGTGTTACATTGTCTCAATTTGACCGTCAAGTTTGCGTTTCCACTCTGGTAAATCTCCCATGAAGACACATCGAATCTGCCTACTCGCTACAGACTGTGTCTCCTGAAGTTCCTTACAAGGGAACCTCCCCATCGCACCCCCTTCAGATTTAGTTATAAGTTGGCACAGTGGATAGGTCTTGAAAAACTGAACACACATGAATCGAGAAAACAGGAAGAAGTTGTGTGGAACTATGAAAAAATGAGCAAAATATATAAACTGAGTAGTCCATGTGAAAGATAAGCAATATCAAGAATAACACAGACACAGGAGCGTCGTGGTCCCGTGGTTAGTGTGAGTAGCTGCGGAACGAGAGGTCCTTAGTTCAATTCTTCCCTCGAGTGAAAAGTTTAATTTTTTATTTTCAATTTATGTGACAAACTATTATGTTTTCATCAGTGTTTTGGGAGTGATTATCACATCCACAAGAAAACCTAAATCGGGCAAGGTAGAAGAATCTTTTTACCCATTCGCCAAGTGTACAAGTTGGGTGGGTCGACAACAAATTCCTGTCATGTGACACACATGCCGTCGCCAGTGTCGTATAGAATATATCAGACGTGTTTTTCTGTGGAGTAATCGGTTGACCTATGACCTTGCGATCAAATGTTTTCGGTTCCCATTGGAGAGGCACGTCCTTTCGTCTACTAATCGCACGGTTTTGCGGTGCGGTCGCAAAACACAGATACTAAACTTATTACAGTGAACAGTGACGTCAATGAACGAACGGACAGATCATAACTTTGCGAAAATAAAGAAATTTTTTCATTCGAGGGAAGACTTGAACCAAGGACCTCTCGCTCCGAAGCTGCTCACGCTAACCACGAGACCACGGCGCTCCTGTGCCTACGCTCTCCTTGATGTTGCATATGTTGCACATGTACTACTCTGTTTGTATATTTTGCTTATTTTTTCGTAGTTCCACACAACTTCTTCCTGTTTTCTCGATTGATGTGTGTTCAGTTTTTCAAGGACTATCCACTGCGGCAACTTATAACTAAATCTGAGGGGGTGGGATGGGGAGGTTCCCTTGTTAGACTCCCAAATACGGCGTGAAAAGACTTCTAATGTGGCTGAATTTATGGCGTCTTTGAGCTCGTTCGTTACCTTGTCGGAAATTTCTCAGTCTTTGGTCTCCACCCAATCTTCGTATCTCTTATTCAGTTCTGTGGAGTATGTGTCTAAGCCATGCTTTGTTTTACTTTCAATATTCAACTTAGACATGTCATCTGACAATTCTGTCATTTTATCGCATATTTTCTTGATATTGTCTCCAAATTTGTTGACGTTTCCAGACAGTTCGTACTTTTTGAGCGTCTTCGCCGCCTCAGACTGGCAAGCGGTTACTTGGAGCTGAAGTTGGTCGGCCATTGATTTCATGCCATCTTCCAACTTCACAATCTGGTCTTCTACCGTGGAAATTTTACTATCTATTTTCCCACGTAAGTCGGTTTTAACCGCGTCTACTTCATGCTTGAGAGCTTCTTTTACTTCGTCCTTTACGGAATCTATCTTGCTTTCCACTGTACCAAATTAAGTTTTCATATTACTGTTTACCGAGTCGATTTCTGCCGTTACTGTAACCATTTGTGATCCGAGTTTACCAATATCCGCTTTTAATTCGGCCTTGAAATTATTATTCGTTGAGTCAAGTTTAGTTTGTACATCTGCCTTTACCGAACTTACTTCTGCTTTTAAGCCTGCTTTCAAGTCAGTTCTTAAATCTGTCTTCAAGTTACTTGCCATAGAATCAAATTTATTTTCCATGTCCGATTTTAGCCGCGGTGGTCTAGCGGTTCTGGCGCTGCACTCCGGAACCGCGGGACTGCTACGGTCGCAGGTTCGAATCCTGCCTCGGGCATGGGTGTGTGTGATGTCTTTAGGTTAGTTAGGTTTAAGTAGTTCTAAGTTCTAGGGGACTTATGACCTAAGATGTTGAGTCCCATAGTGCTCAGAGCCATTTGAACCATTTGTCCGATTTTAAATTGGAGAATAACAAGGCTTGTTTCTCGTCCCGCTCCTCTTCCTCTTCGGGTTGTCTTTTATTCTCATCACGTTCGCGTTTTTCTCTCTGTTTCTCCTCTTCCCGTTCGCGTTTATCTCTCTGCCACATTTCAGTACGCATGTCAAGTTTATCCAATTGACTCGTCTGCTATGTTTGTCCGAGTCTTAGCTCAGGCTGCTCGTCCTCAATATTTAATGCGCCTTGTCGGGTCACCGGGCGATCAGTAATTGCGCGCGAGTGGAGCTGGTATGTACCCGCGTTTGTTTCGGAAAGTTCATCTGCGGAATTACCCACTCGCTTGTCTTCCGCCATGTTTGCAGCCAAAGATTTCGCGATAGAACCAATCGTAATATTTTTAGATACACTACTAAACTGCTCACACGGGGTGTCTATCTCTGAGTTCCTAAAACACTCAGTTGTCACTGGCGGCAATGAAAATTGAATAGCACAACACGAAAGAGGCAATATGGATTCCACTGAATGTAAACGATTGAAGACAACGCTGCTGTCCGTCACCAACGCTGTGTTTCCACCATCTTGGATTTGAATGTCAAGAATGACAACAAGAGAACATATACAAACAATTACAGTAAAACAATAAAAATTTTGCACCTTAACAAAACTGACTTTAAAAATTGCAAAGAAACGTTTTTGAGATAACTAATCTGAATGAATTTACGAAATGAAGCAGCGTTGGCGTGAAAGCTGGATTTTAAATGAGCTCTACACTTGAATGTCAGTAAATGTACTACGGAAGCGAGGTTTTCGCAAACACAAAGGATTCTACTCACTTTGCGTTGTCTTGAAACAGCGACTCGGAACTGCAATTACGGTCTCCAATTGTATTTTACCGTTCTCTTGGTAGTCACTAGTATATATTCCACGTCCGTCTTTTCCAGAATATTTCCGCCTCCGGTCCCACATGAAATTAAAAAGAAGAGGGTTAGCTATGATTTTGATTCGAGTCCCTTTCGGACGCCACAACTGACGCAAGAAAATATTATTAGATATTTTTTATTAAAATATGATGATTGCAATTTGGTGTTGTAATGCAGATTGTTTAAAAGTCAGATGTGGTTGGCTCACGACGTGCGCTCTTGCACACATAAAAATTATTAAGCATGAGATTGGGAAGCGGAAGCAACATATACTTGCGTGGCTCCCTTTCCCGTTTAGAAAGTGCAGCGGACCATTGTGCAACAGCGAGGCTTTGTGCGAGCGATGTGCGATTTGAGAAGTGATGTTTGCTAAGAAATTCCCGGACGTCACTCGCACTGAAAATGTACCTAAGGGCCAGTTTAAAACTGAGTTTGAAGAATATTACAAGGGAGGAATATAAGTACAGGGTGTATACGACCCAGGAAAACCGGGAGATTCGGGAAATGCCCGGGAACTTTTTCATCCGGGAGAAAACCGGGAAAAACCCGTGAATTTTTTAGAATTTCGGGGTGTTTTCATTGTTTTAGTTATCAGTTAGATTTTTGTAATTTTGACTGGTAAGAACCGATACTCTGACGAAGGATATTACTGTACCTCGCTACTGCAGAATAATACTTCAAAAATATAACATAAACGAGAGAAGAAAACGAAAATAACTCAAATTGCAAAGGAAATGCGCCGTATACAACGACACACAGTGCTCATGCAAGCTTCATAATTATATAATAATTGCCTCTGATAAGCGTGAAGTCACAACTGTTTACATTACATTCGTTTTAGCAGTTACGAGCGGGCGCATGCGCAGTTGAGTTGCGTTTGAGTGGTAGATTCTCTCGCTTGTGGCTACAGGAATGTGGCTGTTGGCTGTGCAAGCAGTTGCAGCAAGCAGACAGATGCTACCGGGAAAAGGGGGCGCCAAATTCATATTCTTATGGAAAAAGACTTGTTTCACAAACCGCCTAGCATCCAGCGAACGTTTGTCTATCGATTATACATATGATTTTGAAACGCTTTTGTGTTGGTTTTTGAACATTTTTGAACACATTTTAAGTTGATTTCTGAATGAATCATAAGTTGATTTTTGAATGCGTGCATAGTATACGTGATTTCTCTGTTAGGAGAGCTGAGCGGAGTAAAGCCGAACGGATTAATACCAATCGCTGTCTGATTATGTGGTTGATTGGGTTTGCGAATGATCAGCGTTGTTATAATTACTAGCGAAATCCATAGATTCAGACTACCAGAATGGAAATAAACGACTGACAGGAATAACAGGTGAGAAAGATTACGTATTATCTTCTCGGTGTATCCAAGAAAATGAAATTTTGACAGAAAAGTTTTGGCCAGATCGCTACACTAGTACATTCCCTGGCTAGCAGCCGCTTAAGTTCTATTCTGGAAGTAATGCGGAAACGTGTTGTAGGAACACGTAATAACACCTAACCGGAAAATAATCGCGGGATAACTAAAGCTGTGATTCGGGCAGGGTTAGTGAACAAATTTTGACAATGGCAGGAATAGCTACAGAATTGGCGATGACAAGATTGTTTGTTAGAACGAGGAAGGAGAAGAAACGGGAACATCACACAAATTATCGAAGAATAAGACGATTCCAAATTTATATAAAAATTTGGTAATACTACTTTTGGATTTCATGCTTGAGAAACTGGTGCATATGAAACTGTTTCCTAACATAAAGCTTTTTGCTTGTAGTAGGCCTAGTAGGCTTTTGATATTAGTACTTCGTGAATTATACTCTGTCGTGTTATAAAAATGGCCATTTGTACCAAAACAGTGTCGTTTATTTGGTGTGTGTTACAGAACTGGTGCAATATTAGAAAGGCCTATTTTGTTTTATCTAGCAGACAGTGACAAAACAGACGTGATCAGATCGAGAAACAACACCAGTCTTTGGTATTATTTGTGTTGACAGCTTTTTCAGTATTAGATAACGACATTTCGATTTTTCATGTAGCAAAACGTTTGACGAACTCTGATGAAGCAATAGATTCTTTCGCAGAAAGAAAAGCACGCCATGTAAAGATGTAGCAAGATTAGAGAGAAAAAAATGCTAGGAGCTAAGGACTGAAGAAATGTCTACTTTCTTGCTTATCTCTTGTCTTTATTGGTTTTATGTATCCTATATTTAATTTTATGTCACACAAAACAGCAAGTTAGAAGCTAATAGGCAATAAAGAGTGCAAATTTTTTGAAGAGTTCTTGTTCACCCCATTACAAATAATCCCATCCGCTATTAATTGTGAGATTTTTTTTAAAGAGGGGCAGGCTATCAAACCGACCGACTGGGAGCAGGAGAGGCACCACAGGACATTTCTATTTCCACTGTCCTGAATACTGTTTGATGGCATCTATTACAAAATACACGCGTTTCAATTTCACAGAGCGAAATATAGTGACGTGCGATAGAAGAATGCTTTATGAAGAGGCGTGGCACTGCACTTTGGCACACTTATAACATGTTTTACATTTCCTCGAACGCGTATGTTTTATGTTTCAGACTTTTCAAAAAGATGTGCGCTACAAGATGAACACATTTGTGAAAATTCGATTTTTTAATTTTTTTAATTTTTTAAGTATTGACCCGGTTAACAAATGTCGTTGATCCGGGGCTGATGGGCAGAGCAGTCTGAGTTATAGTGGGTTTGCTGTTTCCCCTTCGTTTACTCTCACGTCAAATGAAAACAATACGGATATCTGTGGCCGGGAGCTATCAAGTGAATTAAAATACATTCACGTAATTACGGAAGGCTAAAATGTGTCATTAGTTTCAGATTTTATTTTATTTCCACCTTTCTGACAGTAGAGCATTAATGGCCTTGCGGACCAATGAAGTTATTTCGGTCTGTTTGCTAAAGAAATTTGACTTTTATTCACCTTTTCCGCAGAGGCAGTCAAAGTATTTAAACGAAATGTGTAATTCCACAGTACTGGCTAGTTTCAACTGTTCGCTGCATTTCAAGTGCACGTTTTCATCTTCTAGCACGTATGGCATTCATTATGCCGTAATAAAGAACCAAACATTATATAATACAGTAATGGTGCTCCAAGAAAATTTGCATCCCGAAAACCACCCTGAAAAGCTTAATATCAGGTCGAGGTCTACTTCATTGGGAATCTGGACATACGAATGTGCATTTTAAGTATGCACTTTAAATATGCACATTTTAGTATGGTTCACGGAATTCCGATGCTCTTGGAGTATCCTCTGATGTGTTGTTTCATTTATGACAATGTACGATCTTTCAATGTTTTACACGCACGTACGTACATACGGGTTTCCTACGTCATGATGGCTCCGCAAGCGGCGGTGTCGACTGTTATCTGCGCTCTTTGGCAACTGTTGAAACGAAACTATTTCTTACAGGTCGCGGGCAAATATTGCGAATGGTGGTTTGAAAAGCGTTACTTTCAAAGTAAATATCCAGTTACCCAAGTAGAACTATGTGCGAGAATGTACCATAAATTTCTTAAATCACGGAGCGTTTGACTCTCATTTAAAAATCAACTCTTTGATGACGAGCCATTTAGAAGAATTTCGAACCATGAAGATCCGACATTTATGCCAATATTAAAAATTTTACTTTCACATTTGTGTGATATATCTTAAAGTATAACACACGCAAAAAGAGATCAACATTATATGCGAAACCTTAGTTTCTCTTGCAGCTTATTAACCTTAGAGACCAATATTATATGTGAAAGGTTTGCTTTTCTTGTAGCAACACTATGTATATTAATTAAAAACTAATAACTTTCCCTGTTTGTGTGTTCGTGTTACTTAACAGTGATGTTACTGTTGGCTGACTACATCACGTGTCCTATGCTCTGAATATCCGCTGTCATTGGCTGGCGAGATCACCTGACAAGAGCTGTGACTCGCTTATAAAAGAGCGTCGCAATCTCGATTTCAATGATTCGGAAAGTAACATGCGGTGTTTGGTGGAATTCCAAAGTATACTTTCGTAATACGAAAATACGCAGCGTACATGTTGCTGCACATCAAAGATATTTCCAAAACGTGTCTTTTATCCTGAGTTTCGTTTTCTAAGTACCGGGAAATTCTACGCCCTTGTATAAAACCATAACCATTCAAAGGATTGATAAGGGAAAATATACTGTCACTTAACACGGAAAAAGCGTGTTTTCACCCGGGAGAAAGTGTATTTTTAACCGGGAAAACCGGGAAAAATCCGCGAATTTTTTTTCCTTGTCCGCATATACAGCCTGAATGTGTTAACGTCGGGCACGGATGGCTCTGGGGGGAAAAAAACCTTTCACATAGAAAGTAAATGGTTAAGGTTGTTCAACTACCAAAGCAAACACATATTTAGAGTAATTGACACTGTAGTTCCGAGCTTGGATTTATATACACTCCTGGAAATTGAAATAAGAACACCGTGAATTCATTGTTCCAGGAAGGGGAAACTTTATTGACACATTCCTGGGGTCAGATACATCACATGATCACACTGACAGAACCACAGGCACATAGACACAGGCAACAGAGCATGCACAATGTCGGCACTAGTACAGTGTATATCCACCTTTCGCAGCAATGCAGGCTGCTATTCTCCCATGGAGACGATCGTAGAGATGCTGGATGTAGTCCTGTGGAACGGCTTGCCATGCCATTTCCACCTGGCGCCTCAGTTGGACCAGCGTTCGTGCTGGACGTGCAGACCGCGTGAGACGACGCTTCATCCAGTCCCAAACATGCTCAATGGGGGACAGATCCGGAGATCTTGCTGGCCAGGGTAGTTGACTTACACCTTCTAGAGCACGTTGGGTGGCACGGGATACATGCGGACGTGCGTTGTCCTGTTGGAACAGCAAGTTCCCTTGCCGGTCTAGGAATGGTAGAACGATGGGTTCGATGACGGTTTGGATGTACCGTGCACTATTCAGTGTCCCCTCGACGATCACCAGTGGTGTACGGCCAGTGTAGGAGATCGCTCCCCACACCATGATGCCGGGTGTTGGCCCTGTGTGCCTCGGTCGTATGCAGTCCTGATTGTGGCGCTCACCTGCACGGCGCCAAACACGCATACGACCATCATTGGCACCAAGGCAGAAGCGACTCTCATCGCTGAAGACGACACGTCTCCATTCGTCCCTCCATTCACGCCTGTCGCGACACCACTGGAGGCGGGCTGCACGATGTTGGGGCGTGAGCGGAAGACGGCCTAACGGTGTGCGGGACCGTAGCCCAGCTTCATGGAGACGGTTGCGAATGGTCCTCGCCGATACCCCAGGAGCAACAGTGTCCCTAATTTGCTGGGAAGTGGCGGTGCGGTCCCCTACGGCACTGCGTAGGATCCTACGGTCTTGGCGTGCATCCGTGCGTCGCTGCGGTCCGGTCCCAGGTCGACGGGCACGTGCACCTTCCGCCGACCACTGGCGACAACATCGATGTACTGTGGAGACCTCACGCCCCACGTGTTGAGCAATTCGGCGGTACGTCCACCCGGCCTCCCGCATGCCCACTATACGCCCTCGCTCAAAGTCCGTCAACTGCACATACGGTTCACGTCCACGCTGTCGCGGCATGCTACCAGTGTTAAAGACTGCGATGGAGCTCCGTACGCCACGGCAAACTGGCTGACACTGACGGCGGCGGTGCACAAATGCTGCGCAGCTAGCGCCATTCGACGGCCAACACCGCGGTTCCTGGTGTGTCCGCTGTGCCGTGCGTGTGATCATTGCTTGTACAGCCCTCTCGCAGTGTCCAGAGCAAGTATGGTGGGTCTGACACACCGGTGTCAATGTGTTCTTTTTTCCATTTCCAGGAGTGTATATTGGCCACGACATCTTGGTAGATGATTGTTGCAGTGTCTGTGTGTTTATGGGTTGCATTTTTTCATATGACTTGTCATGCCAATGGCAGCACGGCATCCCTTGCCGCAATTGTCACAAGTGTATCTGGCTGCTGAGGCAGGAGCAGTGGTGGCATTGCGAAGCTTTGTCTGCCTTAATCTGTCTAACAAGCCTTCATCATGCTTCGACATTCCAGATGATATATCATCACGCCACTCTGGTCTCATGCTAGCTCGTGTCTCCCATCTGTTTGTGTCGATTCCAAAGCTCTCCCTATCTCGTTTACAGGAGTTCTTGAACCTCAATACAGGACGTCTTGCAGGTCTTTCGGCTATAGAGATCTCTCCAAGCATCACCTCACGTGGTAATCTGTCAGGATCCATACGGTGGATGTGTCCCAGCTAGTGGAGTCGTCTCTGCTTCAAGATAGCTGAAATACTGGTGCAGTTAGTTTTAGATAGCACTGCTTCGTTGGTCACTCGGTCCTTACACGTTACTCCGAGGATGGATCTCAGGCACCGCATGTGGAAAGCATTAATGCGACGTTCTTGTTTGGCATAGGTAGTCCATGTTTCCGATGCATACAAAAGGATGCTGAGGACGCAAGTTTGATATACAAGAATTTTGGTGGTCAAAGAGAGTTTGTTGTTTTTCCAAACACGTGTAGAGAGTTTGCCAAAAGTTGTCGCAGCTCTTCCAATGCGAGCAACAATTTCCTTGTCAACGGACATGTTTGATTCTATAGTAGATCCAAGATAGCAGAAGTTATCTACGACTTGCAGAGTAGTGCCATCTAGTGTGATATTCGGCTTTGTGTTAGTACCCTGAACCACAATTAGGGTCTTACTGCTGTTTACACTCATCGAGAATAGGTGGCATGCGTGACTAAATCTTGATACTAGCTCTTGCAGCTCTTCTGCGGAGTTCGCAACAATTGCAGCATCATCAGCATACAGGAGTTCACGAGCGACTATCTCGTAGCGTTTTGTCTTACTCTTCAGAAGACTGACATTGAAAAGCCTTCCGTCTTTCCTAGTATGCAGATGTACTCCAACATTGCAATTCTCGAAAGCCACTTGGAGCAGACCCGAGAGGAAAATTCCAAAAAGTGTAGGTGCCAACACACAGCCTTGTCTTACGCCACAGTTCATACCGAATGGTTTAGATGTACTGCCATCGAAGATTACAGAGCCACGCCATCGAAGATTACAGAGCCACGCATATTGTCATGAGAAGATCTTATTAAAGACAGCAAAGTTGTGGGACATCCAATTTTTTCCAGTATGCTGTAGAGTCCCTCCCTACTGACGGTGTCAAAGGCTTTGTTGAGGTCAACAAAAGCCACATATAATGGCACTCTGTGTTCGCGGCACTTCTCTTGTAGTTGGCGCAAGGTGAATATCATGTCACTTGTGGATCTGCCAGTTCGAAATCCACACTGTGACTCAGGGTAGATCAGAGCAGCCAAGGTTTCCAGTCTCTTCAGGATTATCCTTGCATACGCCTTTCCAGCAATGCTCAAGAGAGATATTCGTCTATAGTTGTTACAATTACCTCTGTCGCCTTTTCCCTTATAGATTGTTACTATATTTGCATCTCGCATGTCTTGAGGTACTGTGCCTTCTTCCCAGCACTGCAGTAGGATTTGATACAATATTGGCAAAACGCAGTCAAGTTTGATGATTTCTGCTGGTAAGTTATCACGGCTTGTACTCTTGCCTAGCTTTAGACTTTTAAGTGCGAGTTTTAATTCGTCAACAGTGGGAGGATCATCAATCTCAGACATAACTGGGTAAGTTGGTAATGTACCCAGAGCTTCTGAAGAAATGTTGACCTCTTCTGAGTATAGTTTAGCATAGAGCTGCACCCATCTATCTAGCTGCTGGTTTTTATTGTTGATTGGGTCTCCATTTAGATCTTTTATTGCAGCGAACTTTCTGCTTCTTGGTCCAATGGCCTTTTTGATGCCTCGATACATGCCACTATAATCTCCTTTGTCTCGGCAGATCTGAATAGTTTTACAAAGGTTGGTCCAATATCTATTTGCGCAATGGCGAGAAACTCGTTGTAGATCTGCTTTGCAGGCCTTGTATTCAGCTATTGCTCGTTGGTCTTTAGGATTATTCATAACCTGTATATGAGCATTACGTTTCTTGTCTATATATGGACGCAACTCACTTTCACATTCAGTAAACCAGTCACTTTGAGTCCTACCCTGCATCCCAAACGTTCCGATAGCTGTCTGCGTAATATTTTCTTTAGCTAGATGTCACATATTTTCCGCGCTCTGTGCAGTTATAAATTGCTCAGGATTCAGTTTCATCTCAATTTCTTCACTGAACTTTTTGTACAGCGCATCATCTTGAATGGCTTTGGTGTTGATCTTCACTCTTCGACAAACGCTCTCAGCTGAGTGAATCTTCTTTGGTGTGAACCGTGATTTGGTCATAACTAAAGAGTGATCAGTATCACAGTCAGCACTGTGATATGTGCGGGAATTAATGACGTAGGTCGCTTCTTCTTGTTATGATGAAGTCGAGCTGATGCCAATGGCCTGAACGTGGGTGTTTCCATGTTACTTTGTGCACGTCTCTATTCTAGAGGTAAGTGTTAGTGATGCAGAGAGAAAGAGAGGTGCAAAGTTCCAGCAGTCGCTGACCGTTCTCATTCATATTTCCAATGCCGTATTGGCCAATGCAGTCGGTCCAGTTGTTCCGTTTATTCCCAACCCTGGCATTTAAGTCTCCCAGTAACATGAGTTTGTCTGATCCACGAACATTCTCCAGGCATTTCCGCAGGTCTTCATAGAACATGTCTTTGACTTCAGGTGGCACTTTCATAGTGGGAGCATATGCAGAGGTTCTCTCGACCTAAACAACTGTTTCCACAGGAGTGACGGGTCACTACGTGTGGAGTTGAGTGGGTTGCAGGAGTTGCCGACTTGTTCAGGTTGAACCCTACTGTCGCCCACGGTACTTCGGATCCGTTGCCCCATCCGCCAAGCATATGCACCGTACCAGAGGTCTCCTCCTCCGCCGCAGCTGCCGTTGGGGACTTCACCCACAACCTTGGGCTAGGGTCCTTCATCAAACCCCGCAGAACTGGGGTGAGAGAGATAGGAAACTGAAAGACACCCTCAGGCCACGATACCTAATACCATTGGGGTCGAAAAACAAGAGTTGGCCAACGGAGGCCGACAGGAAAGGAAACATGAGGAGTCTGACACAAGTAAGTGGAAGCAATATTTAAAACACATATAACAGGTTAACACTTACGTCAATAACAATGACAGAGCCTGAGTGGTTTCTTGTGTCCATAAAAGCTTATAAATCACGTAGAAATATCCATTCATTAACCACTCTGAGTTTTTCGCATGTACTAGTCTCACATGCAACAAAATAACAGTATTTCTCAATAGATTTAAACAAATTACAAATCTTATAATGATGCCTGTGTCCAGCAGTGGACGATGGGTTGCGCGCTTGTTTTTTTGTAATATTCAAATGTCTTGAGAGTCTGTCTTTAACGCCGATGTTTTTTACAAAATGGCTCTGAGCATCAGTCCCCTAGAACTTAGAACTACTTAAACCTAACTAATCTAAGGACATCACACAACACCCAGTCATCACGAGGCAGAGAAAATCCCTGACCCCGCCGGGAATCGAACCCGGGAACCCGGGCGTGGGAAGCGAGAACGCTACGCACGACCACGAGCTGCGGACTGTTTTTTACATGCGCGCTGAATTAGTCTATAGTTTCTTTGGCGCGTCAGTAGCGCTGGATTCATTTCTCCTTGTAAATTTTCAAAACACATCATTACAATGCGTAGTTAAATATTATACATTGGCAAATAAATAGCTCTTGGCCTCTTTCATTACTGATATCAGTCTTTTATGGACGAGATGTGGCGGTTTGAAAATACAACTTCTCAATTCGTCTGCCTTATATCGGCGGTGCTGTAAGAGATTCAGTGTCATTTTAATGATAATTTTTAGTTTTATTCAGAGAGACAAATCTTTCGTATATCGCAAGAGCGCGGGTTTTGACACTGAATTCGTCAGTGAACACTGCGACATACCTGGTAGTACAGTTGAAGGTGTTTATGGTAGAAGCTGTCAAGGGAAGGGTAGAACGTGGCGGCTTCAAGCAGAGGCTGAAGGCCACTCAAGCAGGTAATGTTTTAGCCGATTATGTTAATCTACTGTACTCAGTGTTGTGCACAGTTTCCAGCACTCTCTCCGATAATTCTATGCGATATTAAGAGAATGTTTGCACGTCATTTCGCCATGCTCTCCAACACTTCTACAGAATTTCGATCTTACCTTTCAGATGAAACTGATTTTAACAGTAGACCTTTCAGACCTTAAAAAATTGTTCATAATGAAAAGTTGCTTGCCGGCGTTTGTTGCATAATAGTACCAAGCACGGATTACTACTCTAAACGCGGGTCCACACTGAGCGCGCCGCGCCGCGCTGCGCCGCGCCGCTGCAGCCCGCGCACTGCTGTAGCACAGTGGAATGCGCCGTCCGCGCCGCGCCGTTCCGAGGCGCGCACTGGGGTTCCAGTTGGAGCGCGCGCACGTCTGGAGATGGAGCGAGCCAAGATTGTGAGTGCCGCATTTATTGTGCTGTACCATACGTTAAGGAAGAAGAGGAAGAATCGTCGTCATTGGGTAACCCCAGTGTTAAAGAGTAGGGCATTGTACCGTGGAAATGATCTTTTCAGTGAACTACTTGCAGGCGACAGTGGACAGTTCGAAAACTTTTATCGAATGTCTTTCGAAGACTTCGAATATCTGTTGAAAGTGATCGAACCAGACATAATGAAGAAAGACACAAATTGTAGATGTGCTGTATCTACCAAAGAGAGACTGGCAATAACTTTGCGCTTTCTGGAAACTGGAGATTCCTTTACAAGTCTGATGTATCTGTTCAAAATATCTAAACAAAGTATATCAACAATTGTCATCGAAGTGTGCACCGCTCTCAATAATGCACTGAAACCCTTTGTGAAGGTAAGAAGTTATTATTGTTCATTGTCGTTAAATGAAACCATCCTTTTCAAAGGATTTGTAGTTAAGTTATTTGCATAAAGTTGTTACCCGTCCGAAGTCAAATGTGTACAAGGTAAAAGAGGTTGAGGGTTGTTAGCATTACATCAAAGAAAGTTCCTTACAAACAATTATTTATTGACTGCAGTTTTGTTATTCTTTACAACCTTATGTACATAAATATCCGCATACAAATATAAATGTCTGATACACGTTATTGTTAACAGAATGTGCTTAATCAAATGTATTTATGAAGCACTACAAAAAAGCATATGATGGAGGGTCTTGGAGCATAGCTGACTCTAGTAGACGGAGCGAGATAGTCATGTTGTTCATTGCTGCTGCTTGGTTGAGTAGGGACAACCGTTTGATGAGAGACGAGCACAGGTGACTGGGAGTGACTCGAAGGAGAAGTTGCGGAATAGGACTGCATTGGGGAGAGGGGTGGGTGGGAATAGGACTGCTTTTGGGAGAATGGACGACATAAGGAGACGAACTATCTGATGTCAGATGATGTGCATACAAATCAGTCTCGGCATCGAAAATCAAATTGTTTATTCTGTGCATTAGCACTGATCGCCTGCGGGTGTCAAATTTGCGGAGCGTCGTGGAATATGTTCACCGAATGTGGAACACTCGTCGGGACGTACATTTCCCACACTTTCCAAAATGCCATAGGCCTTCATGAGCATCGGATCTTCTTTCTTCTTACGTTTACTGGCCGGTTTTTTGGGGGACTGAAAAACCTTTCCCCTGTACGCCATTCCTTCTCCTTTGTTAATAGGAGGTGACTCGCCAGGACTCTCCGGAGTAGTGTCATTTAGATGTAATACTTCTTCAGTGACATTTACCGTAGAATCCTGTTGGCTTTCTTCATCACCAGAACTCTGAAATGAAACATTAGGCTATAATGTATTAGGTTTGACAGTAAATGCCACAGCCAGAATTATATTTCATTATGGTACAGTACGAAGTAATTTCTTTTCCTTTAATTCACTTATACGGCTAAATCGATTCTACAAGTAGCAATATTTCTTGTCGAACTCAGAAATTCCACTAGTGTGACAAGTACGGTCAAATTTGTGAACAATGGTCGATGGATTGATATCGGATGTTTTCTGAAGGCAGACATGATGCCATTGATTGTTAACAAACTCTTATTACAATGTCACGACTGCAGTTTCGGCCGTAAGCCATCGTTAAGTTGAATTTCGAAATATGTTAAGTTATATCATTGTAACCGGCATGCACTTGTTCTGAGCATAAAATATTGCAGTACGAATTTCATATATGGAATAAAAATTCTATGCAAAATGCAGGACTATGGCTTAACGCCGAAACTGCAGTTGTGACATGATACTAAAAATTTGTCAACAGTCAATGGCGCCATGATTTCCTTCAGAAAATATTATATCACTGTGGGCCACTCACAAGAGAAATTCTTGTTATTGCAAGCTTTCATTCTAGAGCTGCCCATTGTAGACGCTCATTTCAACCACACTTGACATGATTATGTAACAAAGACATGTTTCAATTCTTCAGTTTTTAAGACAGGATATGTTGTAACTTCTTTGAAACCCTTTCTTTTCAGTTGCCGAGTACTACAGAAGAATGGAAACGATGTTCGGAGGAATTTGATAAAGCATGGAATTTCCCCCATTGCCTGGCTGCTATGGACGGTAAACACGTAATGTTACAGGCACCAATAAATACCGGCAGCGAGTACTATAACTACAAGAACTTTTTTAGCTTTGTGTTATTTGCTCTGGTGGATGCAAAGTACAATTTCTTGTATGCACATGTAGGTTCACATGGTCGTATATCTGATGGCGGAATATTCAAAAGCACTAAATTGTGGAAGACAACTCCCTTAACATACCTCGACCTGAACCAATTCCTGCACGTGAACAGATGACTCCATATGTTATATTGCCCAACGAAGCATTTGCTTTGCATGAGAATGTGATGAAACCATACGCAGGCGTCTATGCGAAAGGTACAAAAGAGAGAACATTCAACTATCGACTTTCAAGAGCCCGTCGAGTTGTCGAAAATTGTTTAGGAATCCTGACATCCGTTTTTAGGGTTATGAGGAAACCAATGTTTCTGGACCCAGAAAAAGCCAGTGTTATTGTACTGACAACTATTTACTTGCATAATTATTCGAGACAGAGCAAGAAATCTTCCAGTTTGTATGTTCCAGACGGCACAGTGGACAGTGAGCTGCCAGATGGTACTTTAGTGGAAGGAACATGGAGACGGGAAGCACAACCAATGTCATTATGCAATTTAAAGGCAGTGCCAAGAAATAGTTTGTCAAATGCCCGAGCTATTCGCGAAGAGATAGCCGACTATTTTATCAAAAATGGACGTATACCTTGGCAAGATGAGGCAGCATGAAAGCATATATGTGTTTGTTATCACTACACCGTTGTAAAGACCACACTTTGCCCTAATTATCTAGTGTGTTAAAGTGCTAATAGACTCTGACTCTATATTATAGATAATTGTTACATAACATGTACGTACATATTCTGTGTTAACGGTACCAGTGGGAGTGTCTCGTTCCTTCAGGAATTCAAATAATGGGAAAGCAAACCAGTTATTATTGTGTCTGTCAGCCCTGAAACAATAGTGCGATGTTATAATAAATGTAAATGGGAAACTGTGTTGTTACAAACATTGTTTATGAATAGTTACCTTTTCCAGTGCCCCTCGACTTCTTAATTTTCATTTTCTCCCTTCTGTAGGAAGAAAACAATGATGTCATTCTTTTTTTTTTGCTTCGTCGATTCTACAGCCGACGCCACTCGCGACCCACTGCCAAGCATCACTTTTTTTGGTTTTCATGTGGTAATTATTGTCTTTTGGGTTCCACAGTTCCCGCCTTTGTCTGTATAACTCTATGAGGTTCTCAATTTGCTTCCGGTCCCACTCCATAACGAGGACACCTACGCGAGAACACACGACCTGTCACTGCGAATTGACGCACGCAATAAACAACCGCGCCCGCCAGCCGAAGCCCCGTCTAAACTGAACGCGTGCAAACGCGCCACTCCCTTTGATGTACCGACAACAGCCGGAACACTGCGCGGCGCGGTTCGCCGTCCACACTGGAGCGCACACCCGCGCACAGCAGTTTTACGCAGCACTGCGCGGCGCGGTTCGCCGTCCACACTGGAGCGCACACCCGCGCACAGCAGTTTTACGCAGCACTGCGCGGCGCGGTTCGCCGTCCACACTGGAGCGCACACCCGCGCACAGAAGTTTTACACGGCACAGCGCGGGGCGGTTCGCTGTTCACACTGGAGCGCACACCCGCGCACAGCAGTTTTACGCAGCATAGTGCGGCACGGTGCGGCGTGGTTCGCCATCCACACTGGAGCGCACACCCGCGCACAGCAGTTTTACGCAGCACAGCGCGGCGCGGTTCGCCATCCACACGAGCGCACACCCGCGCACAGCAGTTTTACGCAGCGCGGCGCGGCACGGCGCGCTCAGTGTGGACCCGCCTTAAGACAAAGCGCGAACTAATTCGAAAGAAATCGAGTTCAGATATCCTCCCACTTTTATTGCCTAGTCATGTCACCAGTCATTTTGATATAGTTTGACCACTTATGTGATAATGTCAATGGCGGTAGACGTTCATGCCGGATGCACCACGTAATACTTCCTGACACTTACTCTCGTTCTACTGCCGACTGATCTAGTACGCATCCGTCAGTTGTCAAATGCAGTGATGTGTGACGAACACCTGCACTGTCGTAGCAAGGGACGTTGTAATACCTACGAGACTGTTTTCATTCGAGAATCCTAAGGTCCCGTGTCCATGACTGTTATTAGTTCTGTGCGTGATGTAGATGGATTTTAACTACAATCAGAGCGGCCAAACGTATTCTGCCAAAGGGCTGCTGAGACTCAAGCACCTAGGTGGGGGACTGTGGTAGGTGACGCGACGGGACTGCGCGTACGAGTTACGGCTGGTTGTAATGTACTGTACTATCTAATATAGATAAGTTACCAGATGTAACGCCAGAATGCAATTGGCCATACGGCAGGCGATGTGAGCGAGCGTATCAAATACGGCGCTCAACAAGTTTTGTGGCAACAGCTGACAGTTCGTCGACCATAGGAATCGTATGACGCTTGTAACGCTGTAGTTACTTACTTAGTGTTTCACTATTTGTTTCCTTCATGGCTCCCAGTTCCACTAGTATTTCAGTACTGTGCCTGAAGCAATGTAGAACATTATTCTAGAAATATGTAGTCATGTGCAGTTATTATATATAAATAAAAGGTGCATGGGACTTGCCGCGTGCAGCGCGGGATTAGCTGAGCGATCTGTGGCGCCGCAGTCATGAATTGTGCGGCTCGTCCCGGTGGAGGTTTGAGTCCTCCTTCGGGCATGTGTGTGTGTGTGTTTGTCCTCAGGATAATTTAGGTTAAGCAGTGTGTAAGTTAGGGACTGATGACCTTAGCAGTTAAGTCCCATAACATTTCACACACATTTGAACATTTTTTGCATGGGACTTGGATTCTGCATGTTGTGTCCTCTGTGCTCTGAGGAGGTTAGAAGTCGCGAGGAGCGGTACCATTTTCACCTCTGAAGTTGCCTCCAGGAGCTCAGAACATTGGCGCCGAATGTCATCAGCGAGCGGCAAAGCCACCTAGTGGTGCTTTGCGCCTGCAAAATACTGTACCAACAAATCAGAAAACATAGATAATTTGTCATGCTGTGGCTGAGCGGTTCTAGGCACTTCAGTCCGGAACTGCGCTGCTGCTACGCTCGCAGGTTCGAATCCTGCCTCTGGCATGGATCTACATCTACATCTACATTTATACTCAGCAAGCCACCCAACCGTGTGTAGCGGTGGGTACTTTACGTGCCACTGCATTATCTCCCTTTCCTGTTCCAGTCGCGTGTGGTTCGCGGGAAGAACGACTGCCGGAAGGCCTTCCTGCGCGCTCGAATCTCTCTAATTTTACATTCGTGATCTCCTCGGGAGGTATAAGTAGGGGGAAGCAATGTATTCGATACCTCAACCAGAAACGCACCCTCTCGAAACCTGGACAGCAAGCTACACCGCGATGCAGAGGGCCTCTCTTGCAGAGTCTGCCACTTGAGTTTGCTAAACATCTCCGTAACGCTGTCACGCTTACCAAATAACCATGTGACTAAACGCGCCGCTCTTCTTTGGATATTCTCTATCTCCTCTGTCAACCCGACCTGGTACGGATCCCACACTGATGAGCAATACTCAAGTATAGGTCGAACGAGTGTTTTATAAGCCACCTCCTTTGTTGATGGACTATATTTTCTAAGGACTCTCCCAATGAATCTCAACCTGGCGCCCACCTTACCAACAATTAATTTTATATGATCATACCACTTCAAATCGTTCCGTACGCATACTCCCAGATATTTTACAGAAGTAACTGCTACCAGTGTTTGTTCCGCTATCATATAACCGTACAATGAAGGATCCTTCTTTCTATGTATTCGCAATACATTACATTTGTCTATGTTAAAGGTCAGTTGCCACTCTCTGCACCATGTGCCTATCCGCTGCAGATCTTCCTACATTTCGCTGCAATTTTCTAATACTGCAACTTCTCTGTATACTACAGCATCATCCGCGAAAAGCCGCTTGGAACTTCCGACACTATCTACTAGGTCATTTATATACACTCCTGGAAATTGAAATACGAACACCGTGAATTCATTGTCCCAGGAAGGGGAAACTTTATTGACACATTCCTGGGGTCAGATACATCACATGATCACAATGACAGAACCACAGGCACATAGACACAGGCAACAGAGCATGCACAATGTCGGCACTAGTACAGTGTATATCCACCTTTCGCAGCAATGCAGGCTGCTATTCTCCCATGGAGACGATCGTAGAGATGCTGGATGTAGTCCTGTGGAACGGCTTGCCATGCCATTTCCACCTGGCGCCTCAGTTGGACCAGCGTTCGTGCTGGGCGTGCAGACCGCGTGAGACGACGCTTCATCCAGTCCCAAACATGCTCAATGGGGGACAGATCCGGAGATCTTGCTGGCCAGGGTAGTTGACTTACACCTTCTAGAGCACGTTGGGTGGCACGGGATACATGCGGACGTGCATTGTCCTGTTGGAACAGCAAGTTCCCTTGCCGGTCTAGGAATGGTAGAACAATGGGTTCGATGACGGTTTGGATGTACCGTGCACTATTCAGTGTCCCCTCGACGATCACCAGTGGTGTACGGCCAGTGTAGGAGATCGCTCCCCACACCATGATGCCGGGTGTTGGCCCTGTGTGCCTCGGTCGTATGCAGTCCTGATTGTGGCGCTCACCTGCACGGCGCCAAACACGCATACGACCATCATTGGCACCAAGGCAGAAGCGACTCTCATCGCTGAAGACGACACGTCTCCATTCGTCCCTCCATTCACGCCTGTCGCGACACCACTGGAGGCGGGCTGCACGATGTTGGGGCGTGAGCGGAAGACGGCCTAACGGTGTACGGGACCGTAGCCCAGCTTCATGGAGACGGTTGCGAATGGTCCTCGCCGATACCCCAGGAGCAACAGTGTCCCTAATTTGCTGGGAAGTGGCGGTGCGGTCCCCTACGGCACTGCGTAGGATCCTACGGTCTTGGCGTGCATCCGTGCGTCGCTGCGGTCCGGCCCCAGGTCGACGGGCACGTGCACCTTCCGCCGACCACTGGCGACAACATCGATGTACTGTGGAGACCTCACGCCCCACGTGTTGAGCAATTCGGCGGTACGTCCACCCGGCCTCCCGCATGCCCACTATACGCCCTCGCTCAAAGTCCGTCAACTGCACATACGGTTCACGTCCACGCTGTCGCGGCATGCTACCAGTGTTAAAGACTGCGATGGAGCTCCGTATGCCACGGCAAACTGGCTGACACTGACGGCGGCGGTGCACAAATGCTGCGCAGCTAGCGCCATTCGACGGCCAACACCGCGGTTCCTGGTGTGTCCGCTGTGCCGTGCGTGTGATCATTGCTTGTACAGCCCTCTCGCAGTGTCCGGAGCAAGTATGGTGGGTCTGACACACCGGTGTCAATGTGTTCTTTTTTCCATTTCCAGGAGTGTATATTGTGAAAAGCAATGGTCCCATAACACTCCCCTGTGGCACGCCAGAGGTTACTTTAACGTCTGTAGACGTCCCTCCATTGAGATCAGCATGCTGTGTTCTGTTTGCTAAAAACTCTTCAATCCAGCCACACAGCTGGTCTGATATTCCGTAGGCTCTTACCTTCTTTATCAGGTGACAGTGCGGAACTGTATCGAACGCCTTCCGGAAGTCAAGGAAAATTGCGTCTACCTGGGAGCCTGTATCTAATATTTTCTAGGTCTCATGAACAAATAAAGCGAGTTGGGTCTCACAAGATCGCTGTTTCCGGAATCCATGTTGATTCCTACAGAGTAGATTCTGGGTTTCCAGAAATGACATGATACGCGAGCAAAAAACATGTTCTAAAATTCTACAACAGCTCGATGTCAGAGGTATAGGCCTATAGTTTTGCGCATCTGCTCGACGACCCTTCTTGAAAACTGGAACTACCTGTGCTCTTTTCCAATCATTTGAAACCTTCCATTCCTCTAGAGACTTGCGGTACACGGCTGTTAGAGGGGGGGGGGGGGGGAAGTTATTTCGCGTTCTCTGTGTAGAATCGAATTTGTATCCCGTCAGGTCCAGTGGACTTTCCTCTGTTGAGTGATTTCAGTTGTATTTCTATTCCTTGGACACTTATTTCGATGTCAGCCATTTTTTCGTTCGTGCGAGGATTTAGAGAAGGAACTGCAGTGCGGTCTTCCTCTGTGAAACAGCTTTGGAAAAAGGTGTTTAGTATTTCAACCTTACACGCATGTCATCCTCTGTTTCAATGCCATTATCATCCCAGAGTGTCTGGATATGCTGTTTCGATCCACTTACTGATTTAACGTAAGACCAGAACTTCCTAGGATTTTCTGTCAAGTCGGTACATAGAATTTTACCTTCGAATTCACTGAACGCTTTACGCATAGCCCTTCTTACGCTAACTTTGACATCGTTTAACTTCTGTTTGTCTGAGAGGTTTTGGCTGCGTTTAAATTTGCAGTGAAGCTCTCTTTGCTTTCGAAGTAGTTTCCTAACTTTGTTGTTGAACCACGGTGGGTTTTTCCCGTCCCTCACAGTTTTACTCGGCACGTACCTGTCTAAAACGCATTTTATGATTGCCGTGAACTTTTTCCATAAACACTCAACATTGTCAGTGTCGGAACAGAAATTTTTGTTTTGATCTGTTAGGTAGTCTGAAATCTGCCTCCTATTACTCTTGCTAAACACGTAAACCTTCCTCTTTTTTTTATATTCCTATTTACTTCCATATCCAGGGATGCTGCAACGGCCTTACGATCACTGATTCCCTGTTCTGCACTTACAGAGGCGAAAAGTTCGTGTCTGTTTGTTATCAGTAGGTCCAAGATGTTATCTCCAGGAGCCGGTTCTCTGTTTAATTGCTCGAGGTAATTTTCCGATAGTGCACTCGGTATAATGTCACTCGATGCTCTGTCCCTACCACCCGTCCTAAACATCTGAGTATCCCAGTCTATATCTGGTAAATTGAAATCTCCACCTAAGACTATATCATTCTGAGGAAATTTATGTGAAATGTAATCCAGATTTTCTCTCAGCTGTTCTGCCACTAATGCTGCTGAGTCGGGAGGTCGGTAAAAGGAGCCAACTATTAACCTAGCTCGGTTGTTGACTATAACCTCCACCCATAATAATTCGCAGGAACTATCCACTTCTATTTCACTACAGGATAAACTACTACTAACAGCGACAAACACGCCACCACCAGTTGCATGCAATCAATCTTTTCTAAACACTGTCTGTGCCTTTGTAAAAATGTCGGCAGAATTTATCTCTGGCTTCAGCCAGCTTTCCGTACCTATAACGATTTCAGCTTCTGTGCTTTCTATCAGCGCTTGAAGTTCCGGTACTTTACCAACGCAGCTTTGACAGTTTACAATTACAATACCGATTGCTGCTTGGTCCCCGCATGTCCTGACTTTGCCCCGCACCCTTCGAGGCTGTTACCCTTTCTGCACTTGCTTGAGGCCATCTAACCTAAAAAACTCCCAGTCCACGCCACACAACCCCTGCTATCCGTGTAGCCGCCTGCTGTGTGTAGTGGACTCCTGACCTATCCAGCGGAACCCGAAACCCCACCACCCTATGGCGCAAGTCGAGGAATCTGCAGCCCACACAGTCGCAGAACCGTCTCAGCCTCTGATTCAGACCCTCCACTCGGCTCTGTACCAAAGGTCCGCAGTCAGTCCTGTCGACAATGCTGCAGATGGTGATCAAATGGTTCAAATGGCTCTGAGCACTATGGGACTCAACATCTTAGGTCATAAGTCCCCTAGAACTTAGAACTACTTAAACCTAACTAACCTAAGGACATCACACACACCCATGCCCGAGGCAGGATTCGAACCTGCGACCGTAGCAGTCCCGCGGTTCCGGACTGCAGCGCCAGAACCGCTAGACCACCGCGGCCGGCGCAGATGGTGAGCTCTGCTTTCATCCCGTTAGCGAGACTGGCAGTCTTCACCAAATCAGATAGCCGCTGGAAGCCAGAGAGGATTTCCTCCGATCCATAGCTACACACATCATTGGTGCTGACATGAGCGACAACCTGCAGATGGGTGCACCTTGTACCCTTCATGGCATCCGGAAGGTTCAAATGGCTCTCGCACTATGGGACTTAACATCTGTGGTCACCAGTCCCCTAGAACTTAGAACTACTTAAACCTAACTAACCTAAGGACATCACACACATCCATGCCCGAGGCAGTATTCGAACCTGCGACTGTAGCGGTCACGCAGTTCCAGACTGAAGTGCCTAGAACTGCACGGCCACATCGGCCGGCCGCATCCGGAAGGACCCTTTCCACATCTGGAATGACTCCCCCGGTATGCACACGGAATGCGCACTGGTTTTCTTCCCCTCCCTTGCAGCCATATCCCTAAGGGGCCCCCATTAAGCGCTTGACGTTGGAGCTCTCATCTACCAGTAAGCCCACCCTCTGCGACTGCCCGGATCTTGCACACTGAGGGGCAACCTCTGGAACAGGACAAGCAGCCATGTCCGGCCGAAGGTCAGTATCAGCCGGAGACAGAGCCTGAAACCGGTTTGTCAGACAAACTGGAGGGGCCTTCCGTTCAGCCCTCTGGAATGTTTTTCGCCCCCTGCCACACCTCGAGAGGACCTCCCACTCTACCACGGGTGAGGGGTCAGCCTCAATGCGGGCAGTATCCCGGGCAGCCACAGCCGTAGTCTGATCGGGGGATGCGTGGGACGAGCTGGCCGTCCCCGACAAATCCCCGTCTGGACCCCCACAGTGATGCCCATTGGCAACAGCCTCAAGCTGTGTGAGCGAAGCCAACACTGCCTGAAGCTGGGAGTGAAGGGATGTCAACTCAGCCCACATCCGAACACAGCAGTTGCAGTCTCTATCCATGCTAAATACTGTTGTGCAAAGAACGTCTGAACTAATCTACAGAGAGCACAAACAATTCGACACAAAATTTAAACGGTTATTAAAATACAAGACTACCTAGAAAATGCAGTAATGCTGCTACTTGCTCACTGCTGACACACTGCTCGGCGGCAGAAGGCTAACTGTACTGTCAGTAACGTACAAAGACTATTTGAAAGAAATAAACAAATGACAGACGACTACGCGACTTTACACGTCACAGATATTAAAATGTAAATTTACCCCTGCTAATTACGAAACTACACAATGATTTGACGGATTTAACTAAACAAGGGCGCTAAGAACACTCAAAGAAATTTTCAACTTGACTACTACACTTATATGAACGCTAAAAGTGATAGTAACGTCTCAATAATAAACATTAATGACGTGCGTGTCTTATTGGAGTGTTCACGCTCCTGGCGACCAACAAAATGTTAGTTAGCCCTGGGAGACACCACCCTAATACAGAGTACCACGACCTCTAGCTTCGGTGACGGTCTCATTTAAGTGAGGAAGAGAGTCCACAAGTTTCTACAGGTATGCCGTATCCAGCTGAAGACAACCGTTGATGGTTACATGCCGTAGAGCAACCAAATTGCGTAGATGTTGACTGCTAAATTTCACCCGCAGTTACAAATGTCAAAAATATTGTTCTGTCACCATCGAAGATAGCCACGTTTGTTGATTCTTTGAGGAATAACTTGATTCTACAGAAGACAAGCGTGTGTAAGTTTCTCTGTCATTGTGCTTTGTCGCATAATGGCCGTACTTTACGTACATTAGGACTCAGCCAACGAAGAGGAGAGCGGGGCAGCGCAGCGGAGGAAACTTTTCGCGACACACTGCGCGCACATACTGGCTGGCTCTGAGCACTATGCGACTTAACTTCTGAGGACATCAGTCGCCTATAACTTAGAACTAATTAAACCTAACTAACCTAAGGACATCACACACATCCATGCCCAAGGCAGGATTCGAAGGTGCGACCGTAGCGGTCGCTCGGTTCCAGAGTGTAGCGCCTAGAACCGCACGGCCACTCCGGCCGGCCGTGCACATACTGAGAGCCAGTTTAGCCATTGTCACGCTGTCTATCCTTGATGGTCCAGTGCGCAATCCTTCCTTGTGAAGGTGTATCTGAACTCATGAAGCTCAGTTCAGATTCGGATTATGATGAGGAAACGGACATGCCTACGTTATTATACAGCACTTAAAAACGGAACAAATCAGAATGGAAAAGCGAATACATGGACGGACACATACTCATAACGAATTCACTTTGATACCAAGAGCTTTTTGGTAAATAGTTCACGAACTACTTCAGTTTGGACCGGAGTCAATTCCACAAGGTACACGAGCTTGAGCAGAAATCGGTACTTGCTTAAGGATGTAATGCCGGAAAACCAACTGGAAGTGAAGAAAAACTCCCTGTGTTCTTGAAGTAAGACTTACTAAAATATCTTACAAAGTAGCGAGATAAGCAAGAATTACATACATTATTTTGAAAAATTAATTAGGGAAATTCTATTTACCATTTATGAGTTGAGAGTAAGATACAGTAGTTGTACTAGAAGCACGCCCACTGAGTTCAGAAAGTGTGTCAAAGACGTACCGCTGGCTTCCGACGAGTACAGTCGATCTGAAGTACTTGTTGCGTCGTAATTTCGACACACTTGGAGTTCTTCAGCTGGAGGTCTGTGAATTCCTTGGAGAGACGCCTCAGTCTGCGAAACCACTTCGTACGTTTTACCTCGGATGAAATGTTGACTTCTCCGTTGCTTTAAACATCGACATGGAGAAATCGTAGAGTGGGTCACTGACAAATTTTGAGTCGTCAATATTTTTATGTTCAGTCGTTCTTTCCTTTGCCCTTTGCTCAAGCTGCACAATGGAATGTAGTATAAGGTTGCAAAGATCATTTTCCTTCATTTTCTTTGATTATTCTTTATAACATAGGTGGTTGATTAGTGAGGAAATGTCCAGTTCTGCAGGACCCTTAGTTTGAGACGTAACTTCCTCGTATCAGTATTTCCAATACCTTAACTTTCGTTGTCGTCGTTCTGGGACACCACCCGCCGGGAGCACGTTTGGCCCTCGCGCAGTAAACGCTGTCCCGGACACGGCGCGGCGCGGCGAAGGCGGAAGCAGTAGCAGGCACTGAGCTGTCCGCCCTGGCGATGTTGCTTATCAGTGTATCTCTGGCGCTCATGTGGTATTTGATGCACAATGATTTTTCGTGTACGTATGCACAGTTGGCTCACCCAACCGGCAAGTAAGTTGGACGGGGGTGCATTATCGTCAGTCTTTACGGAACACTCCGCAGAAGGCTGAAATGTTTACAGCCGAAATATTAGCTGATGCCAAACTTTGATTACGGCTGAATTTTTACTGTTTTATGGATCAAGTAATTCACGTTTTCTATCCTATAGGGACAGCTGAGGAGCGAAATGGTGTCATACTGTTCATCAAACCAGAAATACGGGTGATCAAAAAGTCAGTATAAATTTGAAAACTTAATAAACTACGGAATAATGTAGATAGAGAGGTAAAAATTGACACACATGCTTGGAATGACATGGGGTTTTATTAGAACCACCCCATATTGCTAGACGCGAGAAAGATCTCTTGCGCGCGTCGTTCGGTGATGATCGTTTGCTCAGCCGCCACTTTCGTCATGCCTGGCCTCCCAAGTCCCCAGACCTCAGTCCGTGCGATTATTAGCTTTGGGGTTACCTGAAGTCGCAAATGTATCGTGATCGACCGACATCTCTAGGGATGCTGAAAGACAACATCCGACGCCAATGCCTTACCATAACTCCGGACATGCTTTACAGTGCTGTTCACAACATTATTCCTCGACTACAGCTATTGTTGAGGAATGATGGTGGACATATTGAGCATTTCCTGTAAAGAACATCATCTTTGCTTTCTCTTACTTTGTTATGCTAATTATTGTCATTCTGATCAGATGAAGCGCCATCTGTCGGACATTTTTGAACTTTTGTAGTTTTTTGGTTCTAATAAAACCCCATGTCATTCCAAGCATGTGTGTCAATTTGTACCTCTCTATCTACATTATTCCGTGATTTATTCAGTTTTCAAAGTTATACTGACTTTTTGATCACCCGGTATATGCGTGCAGCTCTGTGAACAGGACAGTTATTATCTGGAAGACGAGAGTCCCACAGCACTTTTTTTTAAATCATTTTCTCCTGGCTGATATGATGCGGCCCGCAACGAATTCCTCTTCTGCGTCAACAGTTTTTACGTCTATAGGACCCTCTATTAACATGGAAGTTATTCCACGATGTCTTAACAGATGTCCTATCATCCTGTCCCTTCTTCTTGCAGCGTTTTCCATATTTTCCTTTTCTCTCCCATTCTGTGCAGAGCCTCCTCATTGCTTAGCTTATCCGTCCACCTAATTTTCAACATTCATCTGTAGCACCACATCTCAAATGTGTGTTCCGTTTTTATCACGGTCCATATTTCACTACCATACAATGCTGTGCTGCAAACGTACATTTGCAGAAGTTTCCACAGCAGGCTCATCATCAACAAGTAGAAGAATGTGCAAGACTTGGTCATCAAGCACACTGAAACAAACATCCCAATTCATGTTCACGGTAACCTGAATGAGTCGGTGCACGTCATGGCACGAAAAACTTCCCACAACATCACAGAACCACCTCCAGCGTGAACTACATTCTCCACACTTGCGGGTTAAACGTCTTACTGAGCGGTCGGTTTACTCATATGAAAAAAGGCAAAGTTGCGACTCGTCACACAAACTACACAGCTCCTGGCAGCTAATGGCCAATTTCTGTGTTTCTTGGCCCATGTACAGAAGCAGTTGTCCGAAATCGCCTTTCGCAAGGTATTCGACTACAAATGTCCACTGCATGCGATTCCGTTCGCAACGCTTGCTCGGAAAGTGTTTGAAATCGACCTGCAGTCACTGAAAGCAGCAATTCCTGCCGGATTTGAAACTGATTGATACTGGCAAGAAGTGACACTTGTCTGCCGTCGCTATTGGTTACGATCTTCTTATGAACACGTTCTTAGGCCCTGTTACTTGGGTACGAGTGGTACACTAATCCCTGCAGACACGTTGCACAGTCTGTGTTGATACACTACAAATTACGCAACTTAATTCATGATGTGAGTGTGGTCATTTTCAAACACGATAACTCCTTTTTCCCATTGTGTCATGAGTTCACGACGAACGACACTTCACTGCCATGAGTGACGTTAACGGTGGAGAGTCACATGAGCGTCTGGTCAAATTAGCGCTCCAAAGCGGGCAGTCTGCTCTTTTAAGGAAGGAAAATTCCAGTTTAACGTCCCATAGACATCGAGGTCATTAGAGATGGAACACAGGCTCGGGTTACGGAAGGATGGGGAAGGAAATCGGCAGTACCCTTTTCAAAGGAACAATCCTGACACTTACCTGGAGCGATTTAGGAGAGTCACGGAAAACTTAAATCTGGATGCCCGGACGAGGATTTGAACGGTCTATCTCCTGAATGCAAGTACTAGTCTGCTAGCCACTGCGCCACCCCTCCCGGTCTCTTTTAAGAAGGTGAGGCTATGAATATTAAAAGAGTTGTAATTTCAGCCAGCACCCTCTCGCTCCGTGGACACCGTTGCGTACAAAGATCAGCATAGATATACGCATACATTTCAAAGTTAAAATATTTACACGTTTACAAGCATAACAGCAGAAGAGAGGATCATTTAACAAAGCACGGTAAGTGGTTACTGATAACTGTTGATCTGAATAGTGTAGCATTACGGGTGTGGAATGTTCAAAGAAGCTCAGAACAAGTTTGTTCATAACCTGGAGCCAAAGGTCGCCTTTCTCTCCTTCAGGATGGCCCGAAAAGTTCGGAACTTTCAACTCTGTTGCAGCCAGGTTCAAATGGCTCTGAGCACTATGGGACTTAACATCTGAGGTCATCAGTCCCCTAGAACTTAGAACTACTTAAACCTAACTAACCTAAGGACATCACACACATCCATGCCCGAGGCAGGATTCGAACCTGCGACCGTAGCGATCGCGCGGTTGCAGACTGAAGCGCCTAGAACCGCTCGGCCACATCGGGCGGCTTTGTTGCAGCCAGTCTCGTGAAGAATGACGAGCTATACTGTCCCCATGTACGTGGGATGTGTTGTGTATAGGGTGTCCGGAACTTGTCGTTACTAACTTCTAGGGCTTGTAAAGGGAAGTGAGTACATAAAGGAACCCCTGTCCGGAAACGTACCTTTTCCACTGTACAACGGTTTCAGTTCACGTGTGTAATGCTTCCACGTGTGCTGAGGTAAAGAGAAAAGTCTTAATGTTGCTTGTCCTGGTATGCAATAGAGAAGACAGCATGACGCTTAATACGTCAGACGGTCACCTGATGTCATTTAACGTCTGCCTTGATACGAGAGAACTATAGTAACAGAGGACGATCTGCTGGCACGAATTCTGGCCGCTGCACTAGAAATTGAAGACACACCAGCAAGGCTGGAGAGCGTGTACCAAACATACTCAGTAGGCACAGTGTCTGTAACAACGTTGGTGGTCGCCACGTCGAGCTGTTGTCGTAATGCATCAGTACTGTCCTTTACGTACCGCATTTTGGGCTCTTTTTTTGTTTTGGAATAATGTAAACACATAATATTTAAGTGTTAAAACAAACAAAAGCGCTTAAGTGATAAATGAATGTTTCGTTATCTATGCTTTCGAAGTGTTACCTAATAGTTGTACTGCGTGACGCCTAATTCATTTCCACAAGCAGAAGTGGGCGTGTGAAACATCTGAATCGAAACGATCGTAGAACGGAAACTGTACGTTTCTATTCAAAAGATTATGCACTCACTTCCCTCTACAAGTCCTAGAAGTTTGTAACGAGACTTTTCGAACACCCTGTGTACCGTTTGATGAAAAACACCTAAATAAGTCCTGCTTTTTTCTCTCTAACATATGACGATTTAGTGCCAAAGCTGCCACATCTGGGCACTGTGATGATGCCATATCCTGCCAGTCAATAGACTTGTCATTCTTGGTAAAACTTGCTCGTAAACTTATCGATCTGTTCCATTACAGTTATTACAGAGTGTGTATTACGTTAATTCAACTACGGATTCCAGATTAATCGCTGCCCGCTGGCAAAGCTTTCAGTAGTAATGATTGTTGTTGCTTGGCACGAGCGCTTAGCGTGGCGTCGCACTCGAGTTGAGAATTAGACGGCCAGTGGATTTTAAATTATGTGCGTGCCTATATTGCCTGGAACTAGTCCTCCTCGGTAGCTGCGGGGCCATCGCGGCAGCTTGCTACCCCAAGGGGCCTGGGTTTGATTTCCGACTGAGTAGGACATTTTTTTCTGCACAGGGACTGTGCGTTGTCTAGTATCTGCAGATTTTTTTTTTTTACCTTGCAAGGGACAAGTGCTCAGTTGAGCAAATAAACGGGATTTCAGTTTTTTACCCGCTCCAAATTA
Source organism: Schistocerca nitens (assembly GCF_023898315.1). Taxonomy (NCBI): domain Eukaryota; kingdom Metazoa; phylum Arthropoda; class Insecta; order Orthoptera; family Acrididae; genus Schistocerca; species Schistocerca nitens. The sequence continues at coordinate 574,367,587 of NC_064614.1, read as the reverse complement.
AAGAAGAATGTGTAAATTTCAACATGCTTTTGCAAATAAATTTCACATTTAAAAAAACCTGTGCAATTATAATTATAATTGAAATTGGCCATTAATTCACTTTTTATTAAATTCGCGGTACACTTATTTCGTATATCATTCCATTTTAATGCCATGTGTGTAAAAGCCCTTTCCACGAGGCAGCTGGTACTAGGGATACTAAAGATGAACGGCAAGACGTGAAAAATGTTAAGGATTTCATTCGTGAAAAACCCTTCCATGATTATCTTCCATTTCTCAATTGCAACCTTATTTTTTTCATGAAAAGACTGCCGTGTCCAAGCTTCTATTAATTATTTGAAATTCTTCGTATAAGGAGTCCATGTTCAGTTGATCGATCCTTAAAAATTATGCAGCATTTTGAAAATAATCGTAATTTATGGGTGATTTTAATTTTAAAAATAGCATCATGGAAAGGATGTTGTTTTCTACGAACTCATATCGTGGTAACAAATATTCTACAAAATTCCTGGAGAACTGGAGAAAATCGTTCCGAATAGATTCTTTTGCGTTAGTGCTTAATTCACCATTATTTATTTTTTCTTAGTTCCGAAAAAGTTGTCTTTTATTCTTTCCTCAGTTTTTTCGCGAATCCCGTGCATTTCAGCAAGCATCTCAACAACTGAATAGGCAATCCAATCTTCCTCATTGTTGTTTCTATCGAAAACATTGCGTTATGCAGAAACGAGAAATACGCCCAAGTTTTTTTCTCTTCTTGCTCACATGTGATTGTCTTTTCTAATAGACGAGGACATTCAATGCGGAATTCCAGAAAATGGGATTTTAGTGTAGGCCCTATTTTTAATACTCTTTCGACAGCAGTATCAAGAGATAAAAATCTCTTGGCAACATGTCTTATTATTCCTTCCCGCTGCATCTCATTCGCTTCAAATTGGAGTTACAAGTTCGCTCTTCGTTTCGCAGATCTACTGAAGTGACTGCACATTTTCAGTAGCAAACTTTTTACATCCACTTCCAGTTTGTCAGTAGTGTATTTTACAGCATTGTGGAGAATATGGACAGGGCAACCAGCCTTGACAATTTTATCATTTTCAGCTAAAAGAAGTGTATAAATGGAATGCTTTCTACAGAAGTTTACATTAGTGTTGTCAGCGGCGAATGTCGAAATTTTCTTTAAGGACACTCCATTCTTCCCCAACGTGTCTCTTAATAACATCGAAACTTGATATCCACATTCATCGTTATTCTACAAATTCCAGGAGACGGGTCACAACCCAAGCATTATAATCAAAGAATCGTAAGCAAATCGGAAACTTTCTTTTTTTTACTTGCATCTATCGCTGTAGAAAAGTATAGATTTTTTTGGATAATCTTTAAAATATTTTTAACAGATTCTTTGGCCAGTACTTCGTATACAATGGCTTCCGCTTTTGTTCTTCCAGAGATAAAACTTTGAGCAATTTTTGAATCTGCAGATATAAGGTAATAATTTGTGAAACAATCCATACTATTGTAACCAAGAGAATGCTTCACCGTGTGATAAACAGATGCAAGTTCCCCAGTAGTATCCTTGTCCGTCTCCGAGGCAGATGGTTCGGGCTTCGAGAAATATTTGGATAAGGTACTTGATGCTCTCTCGCTAACAACAGTCACATGAGATTTAGTAGTTGTATATTGTTTTACATCAGCAACGCCTTCATGAGCGCATGAGAAATCTTTATTGCACAGGCGACAGTACGCCTTGTACGAGTTTTCTTCTACTTATCTTAACGAGGAATAATTACTTTCCCAATTCGGATTTTGCTTAGAAAGCCTTTTAGCTTTCTTAGAAGATATTCCACCACACCTAGACGATATCTGTGTCACTGTCAATTAAATGACTTGTTTTGTCCACAATTTCAGAAACAATTCACAAGCGGAACACGTTCTACACCCAGCAGCTCTCGCAAAACAATTTACGAAGTTTTAAACTAGAATGAGAATCAAGAGTGGAATTAAACAATCCTTACAGAATTGTTAACAAGCTGTGACACAGCATTTAAACGAGTTAGCAAGTGAACGAAAATGTCAAACACAAAATTGTAGAAAGAAGATGAGATGGATAATAAACAAATACAAGAATGTAAAACAAACAACAGAGGTAAACAGAGATGCGCGGCGCCGCGCGAGAGGTTGTGGTCGGTGAATGTCGGCCCCGCCCAGCAGTATCATAGATTGGTAGTCGAACTGGTAGTACCTTCAAGTGGTACGTGCGTAGGTAATAGGTGCTTGCCAGTTGTAGCGCGGAAGATTTCGCAATAATAATCGAACAAGGTTCAATTACGGGACAGAACCAGTCCGACGGAACATTTAAAATTATGCCGGAAATACGGGACATTTCGGAAAATAAAGAACGTCTGACAATACTAGTGTTTCCAGAATGAGATTTTCACTCTGCAGCGGAGTGTGCGCTGATATGAAAATCGTGGCAGATTAAAACTGTGTGCCGAACCGAGACTCGAACTCGTGACCTTTGCCTTTCGTGGGCAAGTGCTCTACCAACTGAGCTACCCAAGCAGGAGACGAGGTAATGGCAGAATTAAAGCTGTGAGGACGGGGTGTGAGTCGTGCTTGGGTAGCTCAGTTGGTAGAGCACTTGCCCGCGAAAGGCAAAGGTCCCGAGTTCGAGTCTCGGTCCGGCATACAGTTTTAATCTGCCAGGAAGTTTCATATCAGCGCACACTTCGGTGCAGAGTGAAAATCTCATTCTTGAAACATTCCCTAGGCTGTGGATAAGCCATGTCTCCGCAAAATCCTTTCTTTCAGGAGTGCTGGTTTTGCAAGGTTCGCTGGAGAGCTTCTGTAAAGTTTGGAAGGCAGAGACGAGGTAATGGCAGAAGTAAAGCCACGAGGACGGTGCGTGAGTCGTGCTTTGTTAGCTCAGTTGGTGGAGCACTTGCCGGCGAAAAGCAAAAGTCCCGAGTTCGAGCCTCGGTGCGGCAGACACTTTTAATCTGCTAGGAAGTTTCAATACTAGTGTTGTCCTTACGTTTGTATTGTCATAAATAGCAAGAAAATTATCTCCATTACACTGTCGTATCGGCTTTCTATTACTGAAATGGCTGAATGGTCACAAAACGAAAGCCACTAAATTGAAAAAAAAAAGTTCTTCGGAAGTAGTTGCTAATTTGCTTTCGGCGTAAGCATTCGCGCCGCGTTCTATTTACTTTAAGGCTTCGCTGTAATGATTAATGTCGTGTGGTGGCATGCGGAATAGTGCGAAAACCAAATGCATTTAAAAGTGTTCGAAGTTATGATTTCAGTAACAAACTGCATAGTTTATGATCTCCTAACAATCAATTTTCTTATCCGAACCCGTCATTATCTGCTGCCTCAAATTATTAATACATGAAATAAATGTATCGCCAACTTCCTGGAGTGGGATAGGCAACGTCTTCGAAGCAGAGCACACCTAGCTATCTTGTTATAGTGCGAAATCTTCCAGTACTTTGGCGAAGAATTCATGTCCGCTCAAGAGTCAGTAGAGGCGAATTAATGTATCCCATTATAAGAAACTATTCACGAACGTACATGAAACGTACTCGCAGCTGCGAATAGGAACAATCATCAGCCGTACAAGGGAATAACGACAATGAAAATTAGTGCCAGACCGGGATTCGAACTCGGATTTCCCTGTTTACCCGAGTTCGTCTTTCCTGCGTCACAACCTGCACTCGTTGCGCGTTATATAATTCCCGGACAGGGGTGGGCATTGTAATTAAAAGTTGCTGCCTGGTATCGGAGGTTGTCCGAAGGAACATTCCGTCGTTCTTATTAACAACACATGAGTGTATCCTCCGATACCAGACAGCGACTTTCAATTACTCCGTACTCTCCTCTACAGGAATTACATAATGTGTGTACGAGTATAGGTTGTGACACAGGAACGCCTACATATAAAAGTTTCGGTGTGACCTTGAGTCGCGCACGGACTGTTGGCATAAAGCGGGAAATCCGGTTCGAGTCCTGGTCCGGCACGAATTTTCATTGTTGTCATTCCCTTGTAAAGATATTCTCTTATACAGACACCACATATATATTTAAGGCGAGGACGGCCAATGATGAACCTAGTTCGAATTCTTACGGGAATTGACGAAATGACGCCAGTAGTCAGGATAATGGACAAAAGGCACTACGTCAGCAGTGTGTGGATAAGTTGAGAATTTGAGTCCGACAGGAGGCGTGCTAGGTTAGTCCGTGCAGCTGCGATGACCTCTGTCTCCGGGTGTGAGTCAGCCTTCGGCAGTGGTGAGGCGAGATCGCCTTGTTTGCGTCTCGCCTGTTGTGCTGCTTAACGGTTTACTTCCGCGGTGCGGCTTGTCTTAGAATCTGACTTTATCGACCATCATAGCGTTTTCTTACCGCCAAGCCACAATCAAATTAACTTTTCCTTTCGACCGTGGACGACCAAAGGCGTATGAATTAGAACGGTTTATACGGGACGGAATACGTCTTCCACCACAAATTGTTCTCGGAATTTATTTTTCGATCCTAAGTACTACTCTGTATAAGTTGGCGAATGACGAGCTGTGCGCCGACGTTGTGCGGCGCCACGGTAGCGATCTCAAGTTTCGATGCTACGACGGACATAAAGGGGCTGTCGTAGTTGATCACGCTGGTTTAGGCCTCCGAACGTTGAGGGTTTTCCAACTCCCGTTTGAGGTACCGTCGGACGTTGTTGTGGCTTACGGCAATGTCGTCAGTCACGCTGCTGAAACGTGCAAGACGTTCGAAACCTAACGCGTCCTCAATGGTGTAGGTCAGATGAAAATTGAACTACAGAAGTACGTGCCTTCCTACTTGGTTATTGCCGATTGCAGGGTTGTCGTCATGTTCGATGGCCAGCGGCGCACTTGTTCAGGTTGTGGCCAGGAAGGCCGTGTCCGTTCTGAATGTCTCCAACGGAGACTGGTTCAGACGCCGACCGGAAACGTCGCTCTCCCTACGGCGCCCACTCTGTTATCTCTATCTTACGCGCCTGCGGCGAGGCTGCCTGCTGCACCCTCTCTGAATCAGTCGGTACCAGCGTCGACTCCGCTCTACGACGCGATGGAAGTTTTGCCTGTCTCTCCTATACTGCTGCCGGAGGCAGTACAAACGAACGATGACCATCATCAGGCGCAAGCTGTCTGTCTGGACCCCACGACTGTTGATCATGGAGCTGTACCGATCTCCGCTATTCTGCCGTCTGGCCACATGTCGGACAACACCCACACGATATCCGACGCGGAACGGCATAGTAGGAATCAACGGTCGCCGAGGAAACAGAAGAGACAACGCCGTACTCCTTCTGATGCCTGCCTCCATCGGATGTGTGTACTGGATGACGCGCTGGCACCGAATGACGCGGCGTCTTTCCTCTCCTTCGTCTCCCGTCAGCTTCCTCCTACAGATAGCGACCTCCCCCATCTGCTTGTGATGCGGTTGCCTCCCTTTCTTTGTCTGACGCTACCTGTGGGCGCAACCCTAGTAATGTTCCACTGAACCGGCTGGATGAGACGTCTGTCTCCTGAGCGGACGACGTCGATGCTGAGCGATGGAACCTCTTTGGTGGGGTCGGCTCTCTCCCCGTCAGAGTGATGTGCCCTTCCGCAGGGGCATAACAGGGAGCTCTCTGTGGTCATCCCATGTTTACATCACCCATCTTCCTGGCGACGGCAGTTTTTCATACTTATCGCATAGCTGCAGTCAAAGCAGTCAATGTCAATACCATTCACGCACGTCACAATCCAAATTTACTCCATGAAATGCTGTATGCTGCAGACATTAACATTGCCCTCCTCTAGGAGGGCTCCCCATGGACTCAGCACAGGTGCCCCATGCTTCCCCAACTGGTAGTGGGACGGCGATCCTCCTCCATGACGGTATCCATGTTGATACAGTTGCTTAAGTTCCTGATGCCAGAGGCATGGCTCTCAAGTCAGTGGCTGAGGACCATGAACATGTATGCACCATCTGGTTCGCGTCTCCGCCACGAACGTTTCACTTCCTTTTCTGAGGCAATTACGTCTCAATTCCTGGGTCGGCAGGATGCATTGACCATAGGAGGCGACTTCAACTCCACTCAGGTACCAAAAGACCATTTTCTGCTCCACTCTTACAGCTGCAATCGTCCAGCACCTCAATCTTGTGGACTCTTGGGAGCATGTTCATGGTGATCGTCCGCGGTTTACACGTTTCACTATCCGTTCTTCCAGTCGTCCCAATCGTGTTTACATCTCCTGAGACATTGCCGGTGATGTGCAGGCTGCTGAAGTCTGGCTCGTTGCCTTCTCTGATCATGACTCATATATTTGTGCATCAGTCTCTACCGCCAAAGGGTGTGTCGCGGCCGGGGACTGAGGAAACTGAACGCGATACATGTTACTTCACCCGATTTCTGGCAGCTCATCAAGACCACGTGGACAACTTGTCGTCAACGCCGTGATACATATCAGTCTGCCCTGTCACGGTAGATCCTCTGCGCATAGCCTGCCCTCCGCACGGCCTAATTGTTTACGGAAGGCAGGTCGCATGGTGGCGGCGACGAACCCAGGATTTCTACTTCACCATTCTTCGGGAATGTACCGTGATGCCGTATTCCCCAGAGCATCAGGCGATGGTGAATTGTGCCAAGGCACAGCTCACGTCCTTCTCACAACGTCACCTTGAAGGAGCTATGGTCAGGGCGCGCGCACACGATGGATTAGGGCAGGAGCGTCCGTCTATATACCATGTGACAGTGGTGCGGCGCCACCGTCGGATGATTTTGATTAAATTTGTTACGACTAATGATGGGCGGCTTTAGATACTCATAGCGATATAGGGTCTCTCGTTCATGGACATTATGTTATGCTGTACTCTGCACAGCCGTAACGTTACGGCTGTCTCCGAACTTTCATTTGGCTCGGTTCCTGGTGACGCAGCGATGGAGCTGCTTGACGACATCACAGAGGACGAAGTCCATGATGCTATTCAGGCGGTTTCTACAAACAAGTCGCCTGGCCTTGACGGTCTCCCACAAGAGTTTTACTAGACATTTCGCCCCCTTTTGGCGCCGGTGTGGACGGAAATTTGTCGGAACCTTATGTCGCCTCTCGTGCAGATCCCAGACGGTTTCCTTGACCGTCTCATCATTCCCATCCACATACATCTCGGACATGCGGTGCGAAGTCAGGGAGTCACTGCCATGATTTACCACCTATGGCGAAGCTTCTGGTAGCTGCCTTAACGTCCGCAAATCGAGCGCCATGGCAGTAGGTACGAGGCTTTCTGCGAGCAACGCTACTCCATTACGTGTAGCTGATACTATCAGATGCTTAAGACCCGATGTCGCAAATGATCTGCACTGCATGATTGCCATCAACTTTCGGCGCCTACTGTCCTAGCTAGAAGGTGGGCTCCTAGATCACCGTTTACGAGCACTCGATCTTCTGCAACGCACACAATATGTAAATGTATATTTGGCGTCACGTACCCCCCACGTGGCACAGACATTTCCTTATTCGCCGTCCATGGCCCGCCGCATGCTAGCGCCATTGTTTAAGATAAGGCATTGTTTAAGGCAAGGTACGAGACCACGAACCTCCCACGGTGCAGAGGCGGTTTAGGTCTCTGTCATGTTCCTGACAGAGCTATAGCCCTTTTTGGAGCTTTCAAATGGTGCTGTGACGCAGTTCTCCTGCGTGCCTTACCAGCTTCTTGGTGGAGGCCTTTGCACCACGCTCTCTCTCAACCCCTACACAGCTTTCAGTTCCCCGCCTTTCTATTACTTCCGCCATTTTATCCTCGAACTGACCTACGTCCATACTGCAATATTGCCAACGCGCTTGATAAACACGAAGGAGATCTATGGCTTTCTTCAGCTACACAGATCACCGAATGTGGCATGCTGTCTGGCGGTCGCTATCTGCTCCCTATCTTGCTGTTGACGTCCAGTCTGCATAATACCTTACGGTCAAAGGGAAGCAAGTACTTCTATCACGCATTCATGGGATTCACCCTGCAAACACCTGAGGTGTTTGGACACGGACGAACATCGCCTGGTGTGCGGATCAGCGACAGGTGGTGGCCCTAATTTCCCGTACGACACCTCTTCAGATACCTTCTCGCCTGCTCCTCCTTCCGGACTCGGGATATTTCCCACAAACGAAGACGAACTCCGTGACTTGGATTTGTGGACACGTAGTTCACTACTTGTTTTCTGACGAAAAGAAAAAAAATCTTTATTTTTGGCACTTACTTAATGAACGCCATTGTGCAGTTTCTAGTAATCCCAAAAAGAGACAAGTTTTCTCTAATTTCCTTTGTAGTGTGTTCCTTAACAGACGTCAGAGCTTGGATGTTACTGCCATGAGAAACTGATCCCCGCTTCTTCCTCTCTTAGAATCGGTATATTCTCTGGTCATCGGAATGTCCTTCTCCCAAAAACTATGCCGCTGTGGCCTCACTGAGTCTGGCGTTTTGCCGCGCACTTCTCTTCGCGACGTCGGTTTCCTGCTATTCTCGGTGGTATTGATGACAGTTAAGAAAATAAATAAAAAAATGGTTCAAATGGCTCTGAGCACTATGGGACTCAACTGCTATGGTCATAAGTCCCCTAGAACTTAGAACTACTTAAACCTAACTAACCTAAGGACAGCACACAACACCCAGCCATCACGAGGCAGAGAAAATCCCTGACCCCGCCGGGAATCGAACCCGGGAACCCGGGCGTGGAAAGCGAGAACGCTACCGCACGACCACGAGATGCGGGCAAATAAAAAAAAAAAAAAAAAAAAAAAAAAAAAATTAATAAATAAGTCATTGATGTTCTTTGTAACTCTGTTCCACGTTACCTATCCTTTCCTTGGTTCCTGCGGGGTGGGCACGGGACGTGGTGGCCAGGCCTCGGATTGCGACCCCTGCCCACTTTGCCCTTTGGGCGCCAGGAAAGTTCCTTTGGGAAAAGAAGACTGCATAGTGATCAGTGCATCTACCTAGTAAGCAGGAGACCCATGTTCGATTCCCGGTCTGGCATAAATGTTCAAGTTTCCCTATTGATTTAAATCAATGTCTACTGACAGCTAATGTCTTTAAGTCCTTGTGTCCTGATTCATAGGCTACAGGATCAAAAATGGTGTCTGTTCTTACGGACATGTCCAAAAGAACGGACACCACATACACCGATCGGCCAGAATATTATGGCCACCGACCTACTATCTATATAAACCGGCCCAGGCGAGGAATGATTGGTAGTCAGACACATGCACGGTGCATGTAGTACCAGCGAGCGAGCTCTCATTGTGTAGGATGGGGAAGGCGCACGATCTATCTGAGTTTGACTGCGGCCAGATTCTGATATCCCGGAGGCTCGGCACGAGTATTTCGGAAACTGTGCCGCTTGTCGGGGGTTCGAGGAGAGCTGTGGTGAGTGTACTCAAAACATGGCGAAGACGTGGTGAAACCACGTCCATACGTCGTAGGCTGTGGGGACTGGTAAAACACGACAGGCAGCGATCTGTAGGGGAACTAACATCAGACTTTAATGATGGGCAGAGTACAAGTGTGTCTGAACCCAGAGTGCACCGAATGATCCTAATGATGGGCCTCCGCAGCCGATGACCCATCCATGTGTACGGTGAGTTTAGTATATATATCGCACTACATCCTTTCAACAGGAGAGGAAACACATTAGAGTTTATGTATAAGTTATTGTTAATACCCTCTGAGTTACATCTAGGGAACTAAATAAATCACCTGCTGAAAACGTCAGTTCAGATAAGAGCCCACTTGGGGTGGATGGTTTTTATGAAATATTTGGAGTTACAGGATAGGGAAATTCGATTTGTGTTTCTGGCTAGCTACAACAGGTGAGAAACTAGAAAGAGTAAAGTGTTCGAATATTAATAACAACCTCTGTAGATGTTGATGTTATGTTTTCTAAAATAATAAAATAACTGAGAGGTGGTGATTTGATATGCAGTTTCAGAAAAAAATAGTTTATAAATTTGGTTAGCAATGACGTCTAGTGGATAGTACTGACATCGAATATCACCGTTCACTTACTCCGCCAAGACAATCTGTATAAATATTCACGAACCAAAACGGCCGGCCGGGGTGGCCGGGCGGTTCTAGGCGCTACAGTCTCGAACCGCGCGACCGCTACGGTCGCAGGTTGGAATCCTGCCTCGGACATGGATGTGTGTGATGTCCTTAGGTTAGTTAGGTTTAAGTAGTTCTAAGTTCTAGGGGACTGATGACCTCAGCATTTAAGTCCCATAGTGCTCAGAGCAATTTGAACCAAGACGGAACAGAGCGCAGTGCTGGACTGGGAGTACAGCAAGGCGGCCAGTGCTCCAGGATGGGCACAGCAAACACCGGTATGTCCTTTCACTCGGCAGACACTCTAATCGTAGCACAGCAGTGCGGTTTCTTTGTCAACAGACGATACTGTGGGGCAGTTCCCAATGAAATGTTAAACTAGTCAACATAAAATTTCAGTCTGGTCAGATAGAAGGTGTTATTTAATTCTGTTTCTCCTGGGGTATATGAATATGAAAGTTATGGATCACCACCGACACTTGCGTAGGTATAAGCATTAAAATAGTAACGTAATTACAGTTATAAATATTCCACGATCTCAGTGACTGCAGACTAAAACAATTACTGCATTCTTTAGTGTTTTCTTATATCACCTATCACATTGATTACCGTGTAAGATTCGAGATTGGTTTTATGTCGTTATTTTTATTATAAGATTATTTTACTCAATTTGTTCTGTCAAAGGATATCGAATGCATTTACATTTATATCCAGTATTTACGTCACTAATATCCTGTGAATGAGTATATTACATTTGTGTCATGAACTTCTATTGTTTATTTTTAGGTGTGTGAGGGCTGATAGAGTTCAAGGTAAGAAACTTCGTTTATTTCACTGTTAAGTATTTCTTGGCAAATTGTGAAAACGTTTTCTGGGAAGGCATTTACGTAGGAATTTATTATGGTTGCCTGTTACAATTGGCTGCAGTAGAAGTTTCGAGTAGCTTCGAGCAAGGTGATCACGTGCCAATTTGAAACAGTCACTCCCGAAGTGTTCGGCAATGCGCAATTTGCCGTAGGCAGAGGAAGAGTCAGTGTCACGACGAGGGGATACGTGGATGTACATGTTTCATAAAATGGTAAATTATTGTTGTCGTGGTCTTCAATCCGAATATTGGTTCGATGCCTATCTCCAGGCTAGTCTATCCTGTGGAAGCATCCTCATTCCTGAATAGCTATGAAATGGCTCAAATAGCTCTGAGCACTATGGGACTTAACATCTGAGGTCATCAGTCCCATAGAACTTAGAACTACTTAAACCTAACTAACCTAAGGACATCACACACATCCATGCCCGAGGCAGGATTCGAACCTGCGACCGTAGCGGTCGTAAAGTCCCATACTGAAGCGCCTAGAACCGCTCGGCCACACCGGCCGGCTAAATAGCTACGACATTGCACTGCAATATCGCATATATCCGCCGATATCAGACAGAGAATTACATTTAAAATGCCCTCTCCTGTACGGGAATTACATAATATGTGTACGAGCATAGGTTGTGACACAGGAACAATGACGTATGGAAATTGCGTCTCGACGTGAGTCGTGCATGGACAGGCAATGCAGTTAAGGCGACCGTTCGCGTAAAGCGCGAAATGAGAACTCGAGTCCTGACCGGAACAAATTATCACCCTTGCCATTCACTTATACAGCAGTATTGCAACTATGAATACATTTCATGTTACCGAATAACTGCTTCAACCTATAGCCAGTCCGCATTTGTATCCTCTCTACCTTGGCCGTCGTCAGTTATTTTGCCGCCCAAAGAGCAGAACTGATCTATTACGTTTACTGTTTCATTTCGAACGGAATTTATTCACCATCGTCTGATTTAATTCCACTAAATTCCGTTATCCTTGTTTTCCTTTTGTTGAATTTCATCTTTTATCCTCCTTTCGAGACGCTGCCCATACCGTTCAGCTGCTCTTCCAAGTCAGAATTATCATGTCATCGACAAACCTCGAAGTTAATATTTCAGCTTCCTGAATTTTAATTCCTACTCCAATTTTTTCGTTGGTTTCTATTACTGCTTTCTTAATGTACAGATTGAATAATATCGGGGACAGCCTACATCCCTGTCTCACTCTCATCACAACCACTATTTACCTTTCATGACGTTTGACTCTTTTAGCTGCAGCCTGGTTTCTGTACAAGTTTTAGATAATCTTTCGTTTCCTGTGTTTTATCTCTGCTACCTTCAGTCAGTCTACACTGTCAAAAGTTTTCTCTATATCTACAAATGCTATAAACGTAAATTTGCCTTTATTCAATCTATCTGCTAAGATAAGTTGTAGGATCCATATTGCCTCGTGTTTTCCTACATTTTTCCAGAATTCAAAATTTCTACAATATTTGTTTCTAACAGTTTTTCCATTCTTCTGTAAACATTGTATTATTAGATATGTTGCATTTATATTCTGTACAATAATCTTCGTATGTAAGGATACTGTACTTACGACCTCCCATGTACCTGACAGAAAATTACAATATGTGTTTCATTCCAAATTATGTTTTATATGATTTTAAATCGATCTGGATGCGAATTTTAGCCAAGATTCAGTGTGACCAAAAATGAGAGGTCTTCAGAGATTGTAGCAATAGTAGTCAGCGTCACAAGCACGTGAACTGTTCTGCCCAACTGTGGAACGTAAATTAACGTGAGGCAGCACAATATTAACATGCGTGCATTTTACATCTGTTCCACTTCCAAGAACATTTTCGGAATCGAAGTCCGCAAACTTTGACTTGACATAAACTCAGATGAAAAAAGAAAGAAAACGACACTATTCAATTAAATTATTCTTGTCTAGCGTAGACGATCTTATGCGACGTAAGAATATAATAATCACATAAATCAAAATAATGCGTCAAACAAAGCAATTATATGTACTTATAGTAACTCCACGTATAAATCAAAGTAACGCTCTCGTCAAGACCAAAAACATGTTATATTTGCGGAAATGCAAATGTTTGAAACCGAAGTTTCTCGCACTTTCTTACTTCCACAAAGAACTCATGCTATTGTTTTGTATCGGAATTTCGAGGTGCAATGAGAATTCCAGAAAATTTCTCTGCCCTTACAAAAGTTTGCACACGTCATATAAAGTAGTTCTAATTGAACTTTTAATGGTCTGCAACTGCAATAATGTCCTTGATGTAAACACTATTGATAAAAGAAAAATTAAATGATATACAATAAAATAAATAGTAAAGTATCTCACTTTTTGCTTTCAGGAATTTAACTATTGTTGAATTTGACCTCTTCCAGCTTGGTAAAAGTTGACATGACTCCACTGAATGCCTTAAATTTCGTGAAAGTGCGGAGATATAATCTTGTAATAGATTTTATTTCCAAAGATGGGTCTTGGTAAACAGAGCAAAATAATCCATTTTCCTGAACAATTATTCCGTCTGAACATCCGTTTTGTTGGTTTTACAGCTCTTTACTTTAACGGTAACGGAAACTGCAGATCGCTAAAGTGGTGAACATCTGTGCTCATTGCCATTAACTAAAAAAAAAGTCAGCACTAAGTAATAAGATAATCGTACGGATTAGTCGAAGGTACATGATAATGTTAAACTTGAGATAAGTATTTGATTCTGATCATGTATTGAATATCTTCAGAAGAGATACGAAATGTTCCTAAGTGCATCAGAGTCATTCAAAGCAAAGCTTGGATCAATGATCAGCCAATGGCCTTGCCCCAGTTTCCATCAGATCAGCGGAGTTAAAGCGCTGTCGGGTTTGGCTCGCACCCGGAGGGGTGACCGTCCGGGTGTGCAGAGTGCTGTTGACAAGAGGGATGCACTCAGCCAGAAGCTACTCGGCTCAGAAGCAGCGGCTCCGGTCACGAAACTGACAACTGGGAGAGCGGTGTCCTTTTTAGAAATCAGAAACGGAGCGAGTACAGATCTAATGTTTGGGTTGCGTACTTCACAAATCAAGGAGTCACTGTTCCATCAATACTACCGGGCTTCCTTCGCTCCCGCAGTAGTTCGCCAGGATGACGAGTCTGACTGGGAACTGTGGCGCTGTGGTCGCTTCATACTCGTCGACTCGTTCTCGCTTACTGAAGCGTGCAGGAGTGTGAGGCTAGTCGTGAGTTACTGTTGGTGCGGAAAATGAGAACACGATCTCCCTGCTGTAAAGCAGCACTGACAAGGCGAAATGACCGATTGTCGGGATCAGATGGCCTTTAACGAAGTTGTGTTTTGTGAGACTGTGGAGGTTTTAAGACAAAAATTCAAAAAATGGTTCAAATGGTTCTAAGCACTATCGGACTTAACATCTGAGTTCATCAGTCCCCTAGACTTAGAACTACTTAAACCTAACTAACCTAAGGACATCGCACACATCCATGCCCGAGGCAGGATTCGAACCTGCGACCGTAGCAGCAGCGCGGTTCCAGACTGAAGCGCCTAGAACCACTTGGTCACAGCGGCCGACAAGACGAAAATTACTTGATACAATGTACCCAGTTGGAAATGTGTTCCATTACGGGAGGAATGACATCCGGAATAAGTTTCAAACTGTAGTCCACGATTCAGACAGAAACATAAAAATTTCGTCCAGTATAAACAAAATAGTTCTATTCCCGGTTGTTCCGTCTCCACCATGAGAAAACATATGAGCGGTGTGCGGATCGCGTTGATGCCATTCATAGCTTGGCATCTTCTAATAGCGATAATGGCGTCTCGTTTTCTTAGTGTGTTCACTAAGGCCACTACTTTTGCTCGCCTTGTCTGTCCGCGAGTGACGGCAGCAGCAGCGCTTATCGATAGCGCGTGCTGTGGTACCATGTTTGGAGCGGCCTCTAGTATTTCCGGGTCGTCGTGTGTCGAGCGAGTGCAGCAGTGAGGTCCGGACAGCCAGTACTCGCCCGGCCGCTGGCGACACACATGCACTGTCCGACGGAAGGATGTGGTCGCGAGAGTGCACGAGGGTGTCAAGGGCCGGATTCAGCGTGTTTTAGTTGAATGGACCGTGATATTCGAGTACTGCAACTTTCACTTGTGTGTGTGTGTGTGTGTGTGTGTGTGTGTGTGTGTCCGCCCGTCGCAGTGACATGGCGATAAGTTGTCAGTCGACGATTTATATTGGGATCTTTCCGTGCATGACTTGAGTGGGGATGACCGTTGGTTGGTGGTTCGATCGGTCGTCGCAGCGGACGACGTGCATTTGGTCTTCCGAGCGCTTATGGCTTCTCTGTCTTTGTACCGACTTATAATTCGGCGGTGTTGTTTCACAGTGACTGATTTTAGTATTGTGAGTTGTTGGTGGAATTGTTTTCCCGGATCCGTGTGTACCTTGTGGTTTTGAATTAGCAGTTATTTTAATGCTCTCTGCGCAGTGGATGGGGAGTTGCGAACGGACAGCTCCCAGGGCCTCTGAGCCTTGCAGCACCGAGGAAGTGTTTGGAGGCGGTGAAATATTACAGCCGTCTTTCTATATTGGTTATTCATCAGTGAATTTCGTATTATTCATCAGTGGAGTGCAACCAGCAGTATTTTCTGCCTTGTGGCCGCTAACGCCCCAGTTACCTGCCCTGCGTACTTTTTCGACAGTGTACCTTTCCTTGTCGTGTTGATGCTGTCCAACATGGCGTGTAGTTCGACAGCCTCTTGTATTGTACTGTGCATTTTTTTGTGAGGTCTACCTTAATTCTAGTGTTTCCTTCGGCCTTGGGTGTTTTCTGAAGAACATAGTGCTGTCTGTCTCTTCGCTCTTGTCTAAAAATATTCCATCGCTGTATCAGTGATCGGACGTTAGGCGGATTGGTTAGTTGGTCGGTCGGCGCTTAAGCTGCCCCTAGTTTGAGTTGCCATCCTGTTCCGTGAGTACGGCTGCCTGTCTCACCTTACCTTATGTTGAGTTACTTTCCCAGGCCGACCCTTGAAACACTTGCTGAGAACCGCTTGTCCTGATTCCTTAGATTGTGATGTTTGTTTTAAGGATATTGGTATTTCCTAATTATTGTTGGTGTGGCCTTCAGTTGAGCAATAATTTCACTTCTCTTATAATGAGGCCTTAAGCCGTCAAACAGTCAATTGTATTTTTTAAAGAGATTGTTTTAAAATTTTAATTTCTTTCCGTAAACTTTACCTGTTTGTTGTGCAACCTAGAATAACTGACTACGATCCCATCCACAATCGTAACCTTATCCTGCCCCATCCTGAGAAACCAGCTGTCACATACTTGCTACATCAAACGAAAACTGGGCACAGAGCAATGTCACTGTTATATCTCTGCAACAAAAAAGCGCGCTACTTATGTATTCATTTGGTCATGCCAACTTACGTTTGTGGGCTGACAGCGCGTTGTGTAGCTTATCATTCATTTCTGTAATTGACTTCAATAATTAATCACCATTTCAAGTTTGCATTTCATCCCTATGTCATGTTTTCTGATACAGCGTTAGAGACTCAGTAAAGCCTCGAAAGTGTACACATTTCAACGCAATTGTTATATTTTCTCTGAGTAAATATTACATATTAAAATAAACTTACAGCAGTATTCGAAAAAGTTTTATCTATACACAGTAGATGTGTGTATAAACAGAATAATAGTCAATGCTAACCCATCAGTTGTGGTGTTATACGAGATTTGTTTCTGTCATTTAGGCAAGTGGGACATTGTGACATTTCATCCTGCATATGAGAATGGCTATAAAGCCAAGATGATTGTGTGAAATGAATGAGTAGTAATCTACAGCTTAATGGAGAAATTTCTAACAAAACGGTTGTCCATGCAGCGGGAATGTCGTGAGTTGAGTCCGCTTGTACCCGACAACAGACACGGGTGACAGACAAGTGGGATGCGGCGGAGACGCACGAGTAGAGTCCACGAACACACGGAGACAGCAAGTTCGGAGACGACGTCACAGGCGAGTTTAAAGCGAGTATACGGAGCTCACTTCAGAGCTATAGTGCTGACCATGTGCCCCTCCACATCAGCATCCAGTGACACATATCGGCTGAGGGTGACACGTTTGTCGGTCGGTCGGTACCGTTGGCCCTTCAGTGCTGTTCGGATGGAGTTTGTTTGGCTCAATGACTACATTTAAACACAATTATAGAATTTCGCACAAAACACCTATTCCATAAGTCTTAACCAGCACGGAAAGTACAAATGCATAATTGCTGCTTGGTTTTGATTTATTAAAGTCACTATGTTTGCACACCAGTGTTTAAAAAAAATGGCTTCATGAAACAGTACCTTACCAGAACCTGCCCCGGAAGAGGAAGAAATGAAAATATTAAGTTTACTTCTCTACAACAAATTAGTTTTCATTGTAAAAATGGCGCCTTTCACTTCACAAAAAACACACTCTGTAAATAAATTTTTTTGTTACTCGCAGACAGAGATAACATTGCATGTACATTTTTAATGTGAATTTATACATTATAATTCCATATAAAGACATCTTTTGGAAACCCCGGTAATTTAACCTGGTGACCGTTAGGTGTCTCCCACATCGCATGATAAATTGGCAACACAGTACAGTATCACTCACATGGAGAAAATTTAACGACTTGGAGTCAGATAAGACAGTGTCTAAGTGCTTCTGTGTTTGAAGTATTGCACGTAGTACAATATAGGATATTTTGGCGCGCTAACGGCCAGCGCTACGTGTATTATATTTTGCTTTTAAACTGTGGAAGTATTCACCATAAATTGCGAAGACTGCAAGCCCTAATCACAGGGCCATCACCGTACAAAAATTCCATCTCACAGAACCATCATAAAAAAGCGCAAGGAAGTTATTTAATTAAAATGAAAAGTCGACCAGTAAAGGTTCGTTTGTGGGGTTGAAGGAACCAGACTACAAAGGTAACAGTGTCAACAGACTTATATTTTTTACCTCCTTGATTTACAGACTATATCGGCACTTCTTTAGATAGAGTTCAAAGCTTCTGCAGATATCTCAGCATCCTATGAATTCTACGTCCCTTTGGTCGTAAGTTAACAATAACTCCCCTTTCCCGGTGCGAGCGAATTAAAAAAAGAAAACCAACTGAACGGCAGAAGCCCTGCAGATACAACAAGCGCTCTTTCCTTTGCGCTCTTTACTGGATCAGCGGATAAATGTACGAGTACACTCAAAGCCATACAGATAATAAGTATAAACGGGCATTATAACAGACAGGAGTTTTCTCGAGATGAAAATGGCCCGTGGTAGCGTGAAGAAGAGAGAACAAAGTATAAATATTTTTTCTTATCAGCTAAAATATACAACTGTTATATTGCAGTCAGAATAAAGGAATAAAATCGCTGTTAGTTGTTCGTTTACGTATATTCAGCAGCACTTGAAATAACAACGAAATGACTATGTAATAAAATACGGTCACTGAATAAACAGTCATATAACTGAAATAGTAAAGGAAAATTGCTAAAAATATCCCGACTGTTTTAAAAAAGTACATATTCTCCTGATATCAGAGCTATTCGTTACACTGTTTACTTGCAAATTATCTTTATAATATGTCATTTGAGCAGGGTTGACATAGCCTGGAAGGGCTAGAAACAAACATAAATAGAAAAACAATATTAAATTACAAAAATAAAACTCAAAACAAAATTTCATTATTATGTGCATTAAATAATTGCATTTGATTAGGGGAGTAGAATTTGGAATCGGATTTTTTCGAGGCAAATTAATTTGAAATTTAGCGATTTATTTTTTATAGATTTGCAGTTAGTTAATTAATACCACCCTTGCTGCAGCTCAGCAACGGTTACAAAATAGCAGGTGAATACGATAGCTAACCAGTTGCAATAAAATGATGGTTTTCAATTAAACTTAACCATGGTTTCAACGGAGTTAAACTCGTCTCCTTCACACGGACAAAAAACAAACTTCACATTAGCATACGGCCTTAACTTTTACAAATGGATGTACAGATCGTTGTCGACATATTTCACGTGGAGTTTGCGTAGACAGTGACACCTCATTTGCTCGTGATGCGTTTTCTTCTAAAACGGAAATCAAAAGTAAAAACATGAATGACAACGAGATAATTTCAATATAAGTAAAACCATTGGTATGAAAAGAGACGGATAATTTATCGAAACTTTATGTTTTAGTCAACGGAGTCTGTTATTTTACCCCAGAACAAACTTTCACTATGCGAAAATTTAGATCACAAAGAACAAAGAGGTTCCCGTTTGAGGCAATAAAGTAGCTATACAGTGGCCACTAGTAACCGGCATCAGGTTACCTTCCATTCGGCCTTACCTTGATTAAAAACAACAGAAAACAGAATTATATCACTGTCTCACCACAACTGTGGGAGAACGTAGAAACTGAAGACTGCGGGAGTTGATCATGTTAACAAACCACTATTGGCAGACGACTATTTATCTTTCGATATTCTGCCGCTATTGACATGTCCTTGAAACAGGGATTCAGTAACAGTCTTTCATGATTCTGCAATTTATCCAATCTAAAAGATAAAAATTCGGGAAAAGATTTCCTACAGTAAGATAAAAAGACACAGATCAGTTGGTAGAAATAAACGACACATTGTTCCGGAAAAATATGGATGCCTGTAATGTAACAGGAGAAGATATAATTAGTGATGGACTGAAAGAAGCGATGAATATTCAGACGACTTGCTGTGTGATCAAAGAAAAGAACAATAAAAAGAATGTATGAACATACGCTAATATCAGTGTGTACGTAGCAACAGCGGGGAATGCAGAGCATTTTTGAGCAGTTAACGTTAGAAAGATCTGATGCAGATCACATAACGAAGAAAATAAAGCTTTCCGAAGGTAGTGACTCCGAAATAGGAGCTAACAGTCGAGAGCTGAAATGACAGAAAGTGCTGTACCAAAGAGTTAGTGGATGAAAACAGCAACATTTGCTAGTTTTGTTACAGGATGGACAAGGATAGAATGATCAGAATATTATTGTAAGGCCTACGCCTTATGAACCGTAAGTGAAAATCCTAAGAGTCTGCTTACCTAGTGTCTTCTGTAAATGTCCCTATGTGGTTATCTTTTCCATTGGCCATAGATTCTTAACTGAGAAACAGTAAAATTTAGGATGGTAACGAGGATCGCTGCTTTTATCTCGAGTGATGGAGTCCAAGTATTTTGATTTAAATCAGTGGTTCCCAACCTGGGGAATGCGACCTCCTGTGGGATATGGGTGGGGAGGGGGGGGGGCTGAGAGATTTATAGGAGAGAGAAGGGGGGAAGGTGCACTGACAGCTCAGAAGAAAGCAGAAACATACGGTCATAGAAGTCAAAAATTTTATATTCTCTATACAGTTAGACAGTACACTTTTTTGTACAGTTGGCAGCATCAACTTTGCCTTGCGAGTCCGCAAGTTATTGCTGACACAACACTTTCTTCATTCTGTTCTCTGTATTCTTAGCTCAGTATTACACTTGTTATGCTCTTCAGAAGTAAATAGTATTTTTATTGGTTTTGTACGTGGAGTGAAAATATCTGCCCAAATCAGATTGTATAATGATGAATATATTAAGTATGGATTCACGTTTACTGAAAAAGACGATATCTAGCTGCCACAGTGTGTTACGTGCCATAATGGCGTCAGTAACGACCCACTGCGGCCCTTGCGTCTGAAATGTCATCTAACAATAGCTCACCAGGCGCTGAATAGTAAACCGAAAGAGCTTCTTTTTGGTGAAAGAAAAACTCTACTGAGAGCTTGCAGCAGGAAAATGAGAAAGTTACGCGAAATTTCTCTCTCAATAGTAAAAAACAAAAACCATCACACTATTGGTGAGACGTATATCAGCCCTTCAATTCTTAAAGCAACCGCAATTGTTTTTGGAGAGGATAGTCAGCGAAAAATGGTCAATATGTCTCTTTAAAATAACAGTGTGCAACGTAGAATCGAAGAAATGTCCCTCAATGTGAAAGAACGGCTAGTTTAGACCATGTGGATTAGTGATACTGACATTAAAAGACTGAAAATGTCTTTTTTTGCCATGCGTTGTGATGATCCTACTGATACAGCTCAACAATGTCAATACTGTAATGTACTGCCGATTTGTGGACTAGAAGAAAATAATGGAAGAAATATTGTTTTCTAAAAACTTGGAAACAACATCAAATGGTTCTGATTATTTCCTTCCATTAAATGATTTTTGGTTGAAAACAGTGTGTCTTGGCAAACTGTTATGGGAATCTGTACTGAACGCTCCACTGAAAGTGGCTGTCAGCGTAGTTAATAAAATTAAGTTTTTTTTCGAGTCGTTTAATGATCTCAATACTGAACACCAATCTTTGACAGTTCGTACACAAATCGTACTGCTTTTTCGGAGGGCAGTATATTTAGCGGGCTGTATGAATTGAAAACAGTCTTAGTCAAGGGAAAGCTCAGCTTCGTCGATCATTTACTGACGACAGCTTCATATTTCCCCTAGCACACTTGCAGACTTCTTTGAAACCCTGAATAATCTGAATTTGAAACTAAAAGGTAGAAATACCACAATAATGGATGCCAATGATGCCATATGGGCCTTCTTGGAAGAGGCACAACTATGTAAGCATCTCATGGACGCTCCCATTACTAACTTCTAGTCATTCCCTCGGTTCAGTGAACTTCTACACAGTCAATAGTACGATGTCAACCAATCATCAGTGAACAACTGGAACAACTTCAAGAGGTAATAACTTCATTCTAGTCTTCAGAAGACTAGCAGAATAATGAGCCTTCACAATTGATGTGCATGCATTTCCTGATGAAATACAACAGGATGCAATTAAATTCAAAGGTAATTAGAGTGCTAAAGACAGTGTTAACAAACAGAAGAATTTTAGGCTAATTCCCTTTCTATTTATCCAGAAGTGACGAAGGGCGACATAAAAGTCTACGTACAGTTCTCATCTACGTACCTATGTGAGACTAGATTTTCCACACTAGCCATCATAAAAGCAAAACACTGTAGTCGCCTGAACGTAGAGGGTGTCCTTAGATTTGCTTTAACTAGTTTGAAATCAAACATTCAGGGAGGTGCTTAAAGAAAAACAGGGTTTCAACCATCTTATTGACACTTTGAATTTTTCTTGTTAATTAAACCACATAAAAAAGTTAGATTTGAAAACTGTTATTCATTTGAAAACAATATCATTAAGTATTTAAGTAAACTATAAAGAGATTGCAATTTCAGGTACCGAGTTCTTTGAAACACTATAGTTTCGTGTTACTCTGTATTTGATAAATCTCTGGTACGAAAGTGAGCGTTGCAGATTATTGTGAAACAAAGTTTTTCGAAAGAAGTAAATAAATAAATAAACACAGATGGCATAAGATATTCTGAGTTAGCAAAGGGAGGCACCAGGTAGGAAAGGTTGGCAACCGCTGATTTAAAGGAGGCGATGCCATATCATTTTAGTTTTTGGTGTAATGAGAAAAAACATTTCGCACCTCAGGATATCGCTGATAGAGAGCCACTGAGCTCAAGAACGCAAGAGCTATACATAGCTCCGAGTATCATACTAACAGAAATATTAATTACAATTGTTTTTCCTATTAAATCTTTCATCGTTACATTAAATATCATCCGAGACAGTTTTTAACACTAAACTGTTGCTGATAGCAAGTTAACTGTAACTATTATACACTACTACCAGCTGAACATAAATGCTTGCAACAGCAAATTGCTTTGAATCCTGTAGGCGTAGTGCCCATAGCGAACTCCTTTGCCCATGTAAACTATAGTTTGTGAGCTTCAGCTATTATTGGTTGGTTGGTTGTTTTTGGGGAAGGAGACCAGACAGCGAGGTCATCGGTCTCATCGGATTAGGGAAGGAAGTCGGCCGTGCCCTTTGAAAGGAACCATCCCGGTATTTGCCTGGAGCGATTTAGGGAAATCACGGAAAACCTAAATCAGGATGGCCGAGCTATTATTGGTGTTGGGACATTACACCTATCCATCATAATAAGTTAGCAGGAGGGAGATGGGGCTCTGAGCACAATTTTGATATCAGATTCATAGGCAAATTAATTAAATTGATCAATTAATAACCCCACCCCTGCATCACTACCCCCTGACCTACACCCACCCTCACCCCCAAGCCCCCCCTCCTCCCCCGCCACTCATCCCCCCCCCCCCCAACGAAGACGTCATGTATTTTCGTCAGCTGGCACATGTGTCCCTGACCACTCCCCCTCCCTCTCCCCCTCACCCTTTGCACCCTTTTGCGGGGATTTCGAATTTTGGCGGGAATTTCTTTATCTCAGGGCTGTGCTCCCGTCCCACTGCAGCCCTCACCTGAGAATTGGCTGGAAATTAAAAAATGGCAGTGCCCTTTATTTGTTTTGGTTGGGAAACTGAAGTAAAGACCGCCTAAAATCGCAATACAGCTCAAAAATTGAGGATGCCAGACAGTTGATGTTACCCTGCTGGGAAAAAATTCGCAATACCGCTCAAACTAGTGGCAGACAATCTCAAACACTATCCTTCACCTATAGGCTGGCAGGAAAAAAGTCTGGAGTGGAATGTACTATCTTTGTTTTTTGGTGGGAAATATGGCTGATGACGAGATGCTGGTGTTCGACAGTGTATACTTGTAAGCATACAGCTGAGGACTGTATCTATCACTGTTTGACGTCAGAGTTCGCTGCAGACGACTTCCCCTTCCATTGATTGACATTCACCCCGCAACCGAGGTAATCGAAGCCAATAACACTACCACAGACGATGGAAAATGCTTCACTGTTCTAATTACACATAGAAATTCTCATGAAAAAAAACAGCACTCGTAATCAATGGGGCGTAATGCAACATATGTTTTCAGGAAAATCGTCGTCCTAAAAGACTGCAGAGGGGCGGCAGTTGAACGTGCATTCTCCTCAATGTATGGCCAGGAACTAGTGAAATTATAGGCACTCCTACCTCCCCTCATACCTCCCCCTCTCTCCCTTTTTTAAATGGTCTGCTGCTACCGCAACGCACAGTTTCTCTGTGGCATACCGCCCTTCCACTGGCAGACAAGTCGCTCTTGGCGTGTCTTGAGGTGACAGTCCAGGCATTGGTTCTTTGCCAGGATATAAAAGCCAACTAAACAATATGAGATAAATGAGGCCGCCCCAAGTACAATTTACTCGTTTGTCTAAAATGTTGCGGCACGGCACTGCCCCAGGAGCAGATATAGACTCAGATATCAATGTAGTAGTGATGAAGAGTAGGCTGAAGTTTAAGACATTAGTCAGAAAGAATCAATACGCAAAGAAATGGGATACAGTAGTACTAAGGAATGACGAGATACGCTTGAAGTTCTCTAAGGCTAGAGACACAGCAATAAGGAATAATTCAGGAGGCAGTACAGTTGAACAGAAGTGGACATCCCTAAAAATGGCAATCACAGAAGTTGGAAAGGAAGAAATAGGTATAAAGAAGGTAATTGTGAAGAAACCATGGGCAACAGAAGAAACACTTCAGTTTCCAGAATGAGATTTTCACTCTGCAGCGGAGTGTGCGTTGATATGAAACTTCCTGGCAGATTAAAACTGTGTGCCGGACCGGAAACATCCCCCAGGCTGTAGCTAAGCCATGTCTCCGCAATATCCTTTCTTTCAGGTGTGCTAGTTCTGCAAGGTTCGCAGGAGAGCTTCTGTAAAGTTTGGAAGGTAGGAGACGAGGTACCGGCAGAAGTAAAGCTGTGAGGACGGGGCGTGAGTCGTGCTTGGGTAGCTCAGTTGGTAGAGCACTTGCCCGCGAAAGGCAAAGGTCCCGAGTTCGAGTCTCGGTCCGGCACACAGTTTTCATCTGCCAGGAAGTTTCAACACTTCAGTTGATCGGTGAAAGAAGAAAGTACGAAAATCTTCAGGAAAATTTAGGAATACGGAAATAGAAGTAGCTGAAGAATGAAATAAATAGGAAGCTGGGAAGCTGAGAGGACATGGCTGCATGAAAAATGCCAAGAAATCGAAAGAGAAATGATTGTCAGAAGGACTGACTCAGCAGTTAGGAAAGTCAAAACAACCTTCGGTGGAATTAAAAGCAAGGCTGGTAACATTAAGAGTGGAACGGGAATTACAGTGCTAAATGCAGAGGAGACAGCGAATAGGTGGAAACTATACATCGAAAGGCTCTATGAGGGGGAAGATTTATCTGATGTGATAGAAGAAGAGACAGGAATCGATTTAGAAGAGATGGGCGATCCAGTATTGGAAACAGAAATAAAAAGAGCTTTGCCGGGCTTAAGATCAAATAAGGCAGAAGGGATGGATAACATTCCATCAGACTTTCTAAAATCATAGATGGAAGTGCCAACAGAACGACTAATCACGTTGGTGTGTAGAATGTACGAGTCTTTTGAGATACCATCTGACTTTCGGAAAAATATCATCCACACAATTCCGAAGACTGCGAGAGTTGATAAGTGCGAAAATTATCGCAATATCAGCTTAACAGCTCATGCATCCAAGTTTTCTGAATAATATACGGAAGAATGGAAAAGAAAATTGAGGATGTGCTCGATGATGGTGAATTTGATTTTAGAATAGGCAAAGGCACCACAGAGGCAATTCTACCGTTGCGGTTGATAATGGAAGCAAGAATAAAGAAAAATCAAGACACATTCATAGGATTTGTCGACCTAGAAAAGCGTTCGACAGTGTAAAATGGTGAAAGATGTTCGAAATTCTGAGAAAAATAGGAGTAAGCTATAGGGAGAGACGGGTAATGTACAATATCTGCCAGAGTCGCGAGGGAATAATAAGAGTGGATGATCAAGAACGAAGTGCTCGGAGTAAAAAGGGTGTAATACAGGGATGCAGTCTTTCACCTGTACTGTTCAATCTGTACATCGAAGAAACAATGATGGAAATAAAGGAAAGGTTCAGGGGTGGAATTAAAATTCAAGGTGGAAGGATGTCAGTGATACGATTCGCTGATGACATTGCTAACCTGAGTGCTAGTGAAGAGGAATTACATGATCTACTGAATGGAATGAACACTTTAATGAGTACAGAATATGGATTGAGAGTAAATCAAAGAAAGACAAAAGTAATGAGAAGTAGCAGAAATGAGAACTGCAAGAAACTTAGCATCAGGATTGATGGTCATGAAGTAGATGAAAATAAGGAATTCTACTACCTAGGCAGTGAAATAACAAATGACAGACGGAGGAAGGAGGACATCGAATGCCGACTAGCAATGGCAAAAAGGCATTCCTGGCCAAGAGAGGTCTACTAGTATCAAGCACAGGCCTTAATTTGAGGAAGAAATTTTTGAGAATGTATATCTGGAGTATAGCATTGTATGGTAGTGAAACATGGACTGTAAGGAAACCGGACCAGAAGAATATTGAAGCATTTGAGATGTGGTGCAGCAGACGAATGTTGAAAATTAGGTGGACTGATAAGGTAAGGAACGAGGAGGTTCTGCGCAGAATCGGAGAGGAAAGCATTGTGGAAAACACTGATAAGGAGAAGCATGTGACATTCTGAGATGAAAAGGTTAGCATAGGAGAGGAATTCGTAGCAGGCCGCATCAAGCCAATCAGAAGACTGACGACCCCAAAAAAAGTAAACTACCCTCTATCGACCATTCTGTAAACTTTCTGTCACACAGCAAATAATCATTCCCAAAAGCAGCAGGTTCTTGCATTCTAGTTTTGTAAGCAATTTGACCATCACAGCATGTTTCACACAACCTACTTACCGAGCGAGGTGGCGCAGTGCCTAGTACACTGGACTCACATTCAGGAGGACGACGGTTCAATCCCGCGTCCGGCCATCCTGATTTAGGTTTTCCGTGATTTCCCTAAATCTCTCCAGGCAAATGCCGGGATGGTTCCTTTGAAAGGGCATGGCCGACTTCCTTCCCCGTCCTTCCCTAATTCGATGACACCGACGACCTCACTGTCTGGTCTCCTCCCGCAAAACAACCCGACCCTACAACCTACTCACCTGTGGGAGAAAACACTTATCATTTCTAGGTTCTACAACGAGCTATAATTCAAGTGGCGTCAGCTTTATAATGAGAGGTTATGAAGTATGAAATAACATGGATGCAGCAGGGCGTGTGTGGTACCTCAAATACTTGTGTCGTTTTTTCATCACTCCGTTTCCTAGTGAGGCATAGCCAAGTCCTTGAAAACCACTATCACTACTATTATTACTGCTACTACTACTAGTTCTACTACTACTACTACTACGACTGCTGCAGGAAATGTGATTGAGGGTACATACATTCCCGGCTTAAAAAGACGTATAAAATCCTTTAATTTCCTAAGAGACAGAATAGCTGTCTCTTGACTTAATTGTAGTTGGTTTATAAGCAGCTTGAGTGACGCATATACACTGAAGATGCCTTCTTGGTCCGCAGCTCGTGGTCTAGTGGCTAGCGCTGCTGCCTCTGTATCACGGGGTCTCAGGTTCGATTCCTGCCCAGAGACTGGGTGTTTGTGTTGTCCTCATCATTTCATCATCATCATCATTCGTGACAGTGGCTAGATTGGACTGTGTAACAAATTGGACTGAGTAAAAATTGGGACTTTGTACGGGCACTGATGTCCACGCATTTGAGCGCCCCACAAGCCAAACATCGTTGATGCCTTCCTAGGGCACTAGAACAGTGTAGAAGGAAGTAGTTTTATCATTCTGAAGTTTGTCACCGTAGTGACTGGGGTAGGACACTTTTAGGGTAGTTCTATGTCTGATGTTGGGCAAGAATATCCTGCATTGGAGCATTAAAAGTGTTGCATTCTACACGACTAATACTTCAGAAGCCATATGGCTTTAACAATATAGCGTTTTTAGGTGCAGAACCCTGTAACCATAGGAGTGTGTGTTTATGCTCTATGATCATTTCTTTCATGCCAGTACCTTCCTGGTATTGACTCTAGACAGTGGAATAATATTTCAGAATTGATAGCACATTTGATTTTCGTGAAATGTTTTAAATTCCATCCATCTGGAACGCCATCATGTACAAGCCACACGTTTCTTCTTAACCACCTGTTTTATCACCTCAGCACTAGCATGTCTACTATACACCGATGAGAGGTGCTACCCTCCTTGACACGCATGCATCTGGAGAAATCTTGTGCCTCTGTGTGGATGCTGTGGGTAAAATTGGCTTGGAACAGTTTTCGCTTAACAATCGTTTCAGACACAGCTCGCCCTGATCCTTTAAGAGACATTTAGTGAGTATATGATCCTCGTACTTCTGATCAGTTGCAGATAAAATTGGTGACGGTGCTGCAATGAGGACTGGTCAAGGATAATGTGGGAGCGATCTGTCAATCTCCTACTTTATCCTGTGAATGCCAGAATAGTCTCTGACGCCCATCCACATGGGGAAAGGTGGCAGGTCGTAATCTTAAATTTTGCACTATGATCGATGTGCAGGAAATATGCAAATAAATTAATTGCATCCGTATAGGACGCTGTCTGGTATACTTTGGTGTATATGACTGAATGGAGCTACTGCACTGCCATCTACAGTACCTGCATTCGCAATCTAGTATGTAGTACTTGAAAAGTAGTGGAGGAGTGATTTAGCGATGATAAAGAGATTGGGAAGCATTCTGCAATGTCATTGGCTGGCATTGAAACTACAGAAAAACTGATAAAATTGCTAAAACTGATCACACTATCAACTGCTGTGCATATTACAGTAGATCGTCCCATATCAATGGTGTCTTTCCCATCCCATCCATCCACTGGTATGCTGTTGATTACCACATAATGACTGACTGACACCATGTGGCTGAGATGGAGAAAGCCTTGGTGGAGCACTGGATGTTTGCTACTTGTCACTGTGGATCATGGGATTAAACGTAGCGGTCATCACCTTCGGAAAGTTGTTTGGCAGCGTTGCCCAATGCTGCAGACTCATCCTAGTTCCATATGCTGTGATGCCCTCCAAACTTTTTTTTTCACCAGTAAAATAACAGGAGCTCTTTTTATTTCTTCTACCACACACACGTTGCGAATAGCACCTTACAATGATGGTCAACACCAGAACGTAATCATGTACATGACTGCAAAATGACGAAGCGATGCTCTTTGAAATGGAAGACCGAGACTTCTGCTACCCCGCACTGCGGAAGAAGAGATTAATTGCATAGGTCACCACCTTTGGTTAGCTGTTGCAAACCCTCTACAGTGCCACAAACTTTTACAGTGTCCATGTGTTGTGATGTCTTCTACATTTTTGTCAGATCCAAACATCACCTCTGTGTTTTATTTCTACCAACCTGTTTGTTGTGGGAGCTGCATAGTTCACACCATGCGGTGTTCAGATTTCTGTGAGAGCCAATGGATCAAAACGTTTTAATATCAGTTTAGCACCTGTCACAGACCTCAAATTCATGGTAGAAAACAAAGAGTATGGCGGTGTACAAAGCTGTAATTGTACATTGCTTGGATGTGTTACAGTCGAAAATATTGCTTATGAAGGAAAAATACAGGAACTCTTTCTTGTGGCTGATAGTCTGTTGGATATCTCTTGATCCAGTACAGTTGACAAGCCTTTATGCAGGTCTGTGCAAGCAACTTCGACTACTGGCCACCAGCTCTAGTGGAGCAACAGGTATGCATGTAATATGCTCGAAGTCACCATGCAGACGGTATTGGTTTTTCGACATATGTCAGAAAACAGTGATGCGGTAAAATCTTAGTGGAGGTATAACTGGTTAAACTGGTATAACTGGTTAAAGTTTGGATGGATGTAGTTCTCTCAAAACTACACCGATTTTCCTCCTAAAACTAATAAAAATCTGTTGTATCTATTCTTCTGTAACCATCACTCTTTTTACTATTATCATCACATTGTGTGTTCCACTTGAATTATTACTCATTGTGAAATCTAGGAACGATAGTGTTTTTCCCAACATGTGAGTAGATTGCGTGAAACAGGCTGTGATGATCAAATTTCTTACAAAACTAGAACACAAGAACCTCAGATATTGTGAATGATTGTCTGCTGTATGATACAGACTTTATCGTCAGCTCGATAGAGGGGATTTATGGAGCAAAAATGTCAAAAATAAGCACACAGATGGCTTTTGGTTTCGATGGATTGGAAGAGAGAGACATGATAAAATCTTATCAGAGGTTCTTATAAGAGGTCTCACAATTTCGTTTTGTAAACGCCGGTGTGATACAGTATTGCACTGGTAAAATGGGTCCTGCCATAGTGTACTAAACAGCAACGTCCTCTTGAATTGTAGTTTGTTTTTGTCAAACATAAAATGATTGTGTTTTTTCTTACATGTGAGCAAATGGCATGAAAGCCCTTATTCTGTAATGTTATTTCAATTTCTGAAATGTTTGTAATACACACGCACATGATAATTTATTTACAGACATTGATTTGAATGTGAGAGACACTCTCTCATGTCATGTAATTCGTCCATCATGCTGAAAGAAATTGCTTAACATAGATGTTTTTTCTTTGGAATTTAAATTCTCGTTCTTTCTTTACTATAGTGGTAAGCCCCTGGAAACAGTATAACGGTATAAAAAGTCTAATCAGATCGAAAAGCACAGTCAGGGAGGCTATTTGACGTCCAAAATGAACTGCAGTAAAAGTGGCCACCCTTATGGCCACTTGATTAACTAATCGGACCCTCAGCCTGTATGCTACAGTTGAATTGTTAAAGCATGTCTAGATTGAAGGATGAATGAATTGCACTAATTATTGAGGAGTGCACCGTCATCATCTGCCTTCAAGAGTTCCATATAAATACTACCAATGAGCTGAATAACAGGGCAAGAATTGCGGGGTTCAAGATAGCAGCGTATGCCTTGTCTAGCACCTATGGTAGGGCAATCTACGTAAAAGATAATCTGACTCAATTTCGTGCAGAGCTTGTTGTTTGTACTGAACATGTTCTGTAAATCTTAAAACTTCAACTTCAATATATAGAAATCCAAGAGGGCCCAATAACATCTTCACCACTGTGCCTCACTCTGTTGTATGCCTAGGCGACTTCAACAACCACAATACCTCCTGAGGATATGCATCTAACAACAGGGATGATGAGACAGTGAAGGAATGAGCGGAAACTAACAACTTGTATTTACTATATGGCACCAAAGATAATAAAACTTTCCACTTGGCTAGGAGGTAGAAAGAATACAACCCAGACCTCTGTATCGTCAGTAGAGATGAATTTGACAGTCCAATACCCTCTTGCTATAAAGTTCTGAACAGTTTCCCTAACAGTCAGTATATGCCTGCTGATCATTAAAACGGCCAAATTAAAACGATGGAATTTTAGAAAAGCAAAATGGGACATGTTCAGTAAAGATATCGAATTGAACATTCAAAATGTTCTTTCTACTCTAGGCAACTACAAGACATTTGTAGCCATCCTGAAAGAGGTAGCTGAGAAGAATATTCCTTGGGGTTTACATAAGGATTATATACCAGGTTGGTCGAGGGGTACAGAAGTATTGCTAAAGAGATATGAAGAAACTGGAGTTCTACTGATTGGAAACCAAATAATAGAATTATTAAATCCCACCAGAGCACGGGGATGGAAACAGACTACAGAAAAAATAAACTTTACACACTCCAGTAGGAAGGGGTGGAGCCTCCTCAGGCGTTTGATTGCTGCTGCTCCCTCACTGGAGGAGACAGATCACATAAGCCCGAACGAAATTCCTGATCGCCTTGTGGAAATTTCAAAATCTTCATCTTCAGACAACACGTTCACCTGGGAAATAAAAAAGGCAGTCACTCTTAACAGCTCGTTCACCCCCATATGATTCCCAATGGTCACGGACATTCTCAACAGAAGACCTAAATTCAGCTCCGAAGCAAATGAAACTCAGGAAGGCACCTGGCCAGAATGGTGTGTTCTTGAAAAACCTAGGTGGGTATGCCAAATGGTGGTTGCTGAATTTCTACAATGAGATCCTCCAGACTGGTGACATTCCCAATGATTTTAGGAAATCGAAAATCCTTGCTTTCCTCAAACCAGGAAAGCCATTAGATAGTCCATCGAGCTATCTATCCCTCGCATTGGTAAGCATGAGCTATAAACTTCTAGAGACATTATTGCATAACAGAATTTCCCCCAAGATCGATAAATTAATCATTCCAGATCAGACTGGTTTTAGAAGTGGCCGATGCTGTCCTGGCCTAGTTCTGGCGCTAATCTCATTTAGACGCTGTTTTTCAAAATGGACTTAAAACCGCAAGCATATTTTTAGATTTATCTTCGGTATGTCAGACGGACTCGAAGTAGGGGATGATATACGAACTACAACTAGCAATTACATGTAAAAAGATAACCAGATTACTGCAGAATATGCTTATTAATAGAAGAATTACAGTATATTTTAATGAAAGATCTAGTTCTACACATACTATCAAAAATGGCCTACCTCAGGGGTCAGTCCTGACCCTTCTTCTTTTTAAAAAATATAAAAATGATGTACCACATACAGAATCTATGAAATTTATCTATGCTGACGATATGGAACTGGCAACCTAACATTAAACATTGTAGGAAGGAAGTGACCAACTAACAGAATGCCTAGAAATATAGCACAAGTACTACATGAAATTGTGCCTCAAACCCAATCCTCAAAAATGAGAACTAAGTTCTTTCCATCTTAGCAACAAGTTGGCTCACAAGAAACTTGATGTGTACTTTGGCAGAGAAAGAGTATGGCACAACACCTGCCCCACACACCTAGGAGTCATTCTGCACAGTTCATTGACATGTAAGCAGCATCTGACAGAAACTGCCTACGAAATAAAGTCTAGGAACAAAATGCTCAGCTAACTAGTGGGAATCTCTTGGGGCGCAACTGGGAACACATTGAGAAGCTGGCCTTAACCTACGCTGCCGCAGAATACTGCATCCCGGTGTGGTATGGTATATCATCAAAGTCGATGTCCAGTTAAAAGAAGCAATGAGGATCGTAACAGGCCCATTGAAATCCTATCCCATTGTGTGGCCTCCGATTCTAGCCAATATCACATCTCCTCAACTTCGTAGAACGGCCACGGCTCAAAAGGAGTACTTAAAAGTAAGTAGTCGAGAAAATTATTACCCCATCCAGAAAACTTTACACCCTCCTCCAACAAACCGTCTTAGGTCTCGTCGCCTTATCCGGAGAGACACCAATTTGGAGGAGAACTATGACGTTATTGTCAAATGGACTGAGCATGTTGCCAACAATAAAGCAATTATAAACTTGGACATTATCGCACAAGCAGCAGACAGGACTCTGGGACTGTGTTTAACCCATCAAATATGGAGCTGTCTGAACCGGTTTAGGGTAGGCACTGGTAGATGACGGAACACGTCGTTCAAATGGGGCATGGAAAACTCACCAGAGTGCAGTTGGGAGAGCCGAATCATACATAAACCACATCCTAAATGAGTGCCCTGGCAGATCATTCCCATGTGGCATCATGGAGCTGTATTCCGCTTCTCCGGCAGCAGTGGGTTGGCTCTCTGATCTGGAGATAACGGTTTAGGTTTCTCTTACTGTATTTTTTTTTAAGTGCATTTGTTCAGACTACGTATATTTCATACCGAAATGTGTACATTTTATTTTTCTTAACTGAGTTTATTGTATATCTATAACTGTTCATTTTAATTAACTTATGTTTTATGTAATGTCTGTGTGCTAAATATGCATCTGCTTGGTGCTAGTCGTTGTTATGTAATAT
Organism: Schistocerca nitens; assembly: GCF_023898315.1. Taxonomy (NCBI): domain Eukaryota; kingdom Metazoa; phylum Arthropoda; class Insecta; order Orthoptera; family Acrididae; genus Schistocerca; species Schistocerca nitens. Next base: position 574,333,858 of record NC_064614.1, on the reverse strand, counting down.
TACAATGTAATTTTTTGTGCTTCTCATACCATATGTATATTAAACAGAGCACTATTGAATAAGTCCACTACCTACCACACTTCAACTAAGAACGTACCACAAAAAGACCAAAGGTTATTTAACATAACATAACTTGCTCTCTCTCTCTGATGTGCACATCGATAACTTAAAAAATAAGAATAAAAATGACATGTCCTCCTTATGGTCTGTCTCCCCTTTGTGAAGAGTACATATGTCAGTTCATGTGACTCAGCGATAAAATAAAATAATGCCCCCGAAATGGCACAGTCGGCACTGTTGAACTGAAAGGATGAAAGTGACCGGCAGGAACGTGACAGAGTCGCTGATAGACGTGACAGGAGTATGCTGGAGATCTAAGAAGAACAGGTGGGGGACGGGGTAAGGAGGGAAATGACGACGAAGAGTTTCTGCGAAAATAAAAAGGAAATACGAATCATGGAGGTGGCGGACGGTAGGTGGGTGGTCTAACCATCATCCCATGAAGGCCCTAAAGAGAAAAGGACGAATACCGGCTGACAATGGTTTCGAACTGTAATAAATAGTGTTAACACAGTGTTATGTGATTCTGCATATTTACCCCAATTAGGTGATTTCTGTGTAGTATTGTTTGTTTACAGGGCTAAAAACAGCAAGAACGGTTAAAGATGTCCGATCACAGGATCTAGAGATAATGTTAACCGTCGCACCTTGGACAGTGATGTCGCTGAAGTGATACGAGCACTCAAAGACTGCCCGATGCCAGAGAACAAACACGGACACAGGTACTTTTGTAAGCGCGGGATTAGGGACAGTCATTCGAGACGCCCCTTTGTACCGAAGCGTGCGTGAGCCCAGTAAGCGAGCCGTGAGAGAAAGCAGCGTTCAAAGCGGCGCGAGGCCGCCGATCCGTGCAAACGGAGCGCGCTGCTGGCCGCTGCGATGGTGGCGCCGGCGCCGGCGCACGTTAATGAAAACACATTCTGTCCGGCAGCGGCGGTCAAAGCGCGGCGCGGCTGCCGCAGTCAGACTCGCACCGGTTCCCAGCGTTTCCAACTCCCAAGGGCGGGACCGACATCACATCCGCGGTCCAATTGTTTTATTTCAATCTGACCGTTGACACTATTACCTGACGCAGTGGGTTACTGTGCTTGCTCAAACAATAAATTGATTATCATGTTGCAGTTATACGAGAAACAATAAACAGTTTCCAGCTGTTGCTTTATCATATTAATGGGATTGCATCAATCGACAGCAGGAAACAGGCAGATGCAACGCGGACACAAGGAGTAGGCCTAGATCCAGCAGAAAGCTGTTCTTTTATGCATGCGACAAACACGATGCATTCTATTCTTCTTCAGGACGAAAGAGCCATAAGTGTGAGAAGAGAGGTTAGGGTTTAATGTGCCGACGACGGAAAGGTCTTTAGAGACAGCGTAGGTGTATAACCTACTACGGATTTAAATTATGAATAAGAGTCTGGCGCTACGATAACACGTTCTGAAATAATGCGGACAAACGACCGAGTGCACAAACCTCAATTAAAAGTTAACTTCGCTAAAGTTTGCATTTATCCCTGTTCAACGCAAAATTCTGGTGCACTGGCCACGATCAAAGTTAAACTAAGGAGTTGACCACTGTTAAATTTAACTGAGGGCTCGCGCCCAGTTTTCGCGAAATGACCAGGGTTTTATAAGTATATGGTATTAAGATGCTCTTGCGTTTCGGTGTATTGTAACCGCATAGTTAAGCGCCCCACAAACCAAATACATATATGTATATATATTGAGACAGATTCAAGGCGTCGTGTACCATACCATTTATGTAAGATGAACCCAGAGCGTTTGGTAATTTATGAATCAGACTTACCAGAAGTAAAATTAAATTGTGGCTTTACAGGTGGCTGCATTGTCTGTTTTTCTCTAACAAGGGTACTCGACAAGCGGATTTTTATATTTTTTTGCATTCATTGCACGTGGAGTTAAAAACTTAAATATGCCTCATCCAATGCAATTCGATGCAAATTCTCGAGAAAATCCACATGTTTAATATGCTAAAATACTTCTGAAGTTTTCAGACGAGCAATGTGGTTCTGTGGTAGTGTGTTTTCTCGCAGCGTTAGGGGCCTGCATTCAATTCTAGGTGCTCTGAAATTTTTAAACTAGGTTCATGTTCTGTGAATCATAAAATGCAGAAAGATGAAAAAATAATCTGTAGTTTTTTAACTACACAAGGTTGGTTAACAATCTTTCATAAAAGGTGTAAGATGGCAAGAACTATGCCCCTTACATGAAGTCATTAAATATCACCTAACTCACGTTGAGCGAATAGTAGAGCTGAACAAAATGACTGACAAGGCACAATGCATCTTGTAAAGAGTATAGTATGGACGTATTGGAATAATTAATGTCGGGTGATGGTTTTAAAGTAATTCACACAACATGAAAACTTTGTGGAAACGAGTCGATTTACTGGACTCTAGTTTACCACAGGGAAGTATTTAGAGTTGACCGTGGCCGGCTGGGGAACGGCGAAGGGAAGCGACAATAGGCAGCATAGGGCGGCTCAAACTCTGAGAAAGCGGTAATGCAGCGTGGCCTCCAGCCACCATAAGATGAGTGACAGCATAGGTGGTTGACCCCGACCCCATGCTGGTGTACCAGGAAGCAGACGGAGAACTTGTACGCCTGTTGATAAATGTCCGTCGTCCCGTTTTCAGGGAAACATGCGAGAAAGCCGCGCAAAGCTTCGGTGGAGCGGTCAACAGAGGTCAAAATATGCGTGTTCGTGACTATAGCAACTTCACACTGAATTCATGGTCCGTGAGTCTGAAGTAAATCAGGTAAAGAGCGACAGAATGAAATACACCGGCCTCCGATGGGAACGTAGGACTGAGGAATTTGAAGTACTCTCCTGGGAGTCAGAACGAAAAAATTGGTGTTTGTGCAGACGCTAACCTTGATGGTGGCCTGGGAGGAGCTAAATAGAAGAAGTTGAGAGGAAGGGAAATTTTGTGAGAACTTGTTCATTTCCCAGAGCAGGCATTGGTCGGCGCTGGGAAGCGACGCATAATTAACGCGACTTGCACTGAAATTGGCGTAAGTGATTTTGCTGGAGGGGAAACCGAGGCGAAGAGCGGACTGTGAGAAGTCCCCGTAGAAGTCTTTCGTTCCCAGCTTGCCTAGAGTGCGGACGGCGTTCTTTATTCAGCGTGCCTGAGAAAGAGTGAGCATCTCTGCAGTTTAGGACTTAGCAAATGGAACGATTGAGCTTGGAGATAGAAAGTTTTGGTTCAGCTATGTACTGAGCAAGATAGCTAAGAGTGAATAGACGAGCGGAGCCTTGCAGCACCACGAGGTCGGCCGACGTCCACACGACGCCGCTCCGCCACGCTGTATTCGGTGATATTGCACCCGCTCCAGCCACTGATTAATTTGTTGGATCACGTCGGCAAAGTTTCCATGAGGATTTCATGGGCCGTGTATTGTAGAATTCTTCTCGCACTTCGCATTACGTCTGGGTCAGTCGATATGAATTACTTTTGAGTTATCGCGCTTTACTCCACACAAACGCAATTTATTACCACTGCCTGATAGGAGAGTCTTGTAATGTGATGATTGAAGGTTGGGAATTAAAAAATAAATTTGTGCTAATCGACTGCATCTGTTTTCAATCAAGTAGTTGAAATCCTAAGTCACTTTCTTAATTAATTTTATGTTCAACATTTACATCTGGTGTTCAATAGCTGAATATAACATCAATGGGCACCCCTTTTTAATTAAAAGTGATCAATTCTGAATAAATTAATGTCAACACTGCCACCGCAGTTCAATCAGGAGTCACAGGGCCATATTACTTTTTTGCGTTATCCGATATTGCGGCAGTTTTGCACTCTCTGTTGATCTGTTAGTCAATTAGTTGGGGTGAACACACGCCAAAACCAGCTAAGTGATGGGTGGGGTGTTACAAAGGTCAGTAATTAAGAATTTTTGTTAATGGAAACTGGATTTTTGTGTGTGGTATTCTCTTAGAAATAAGAAGACGTGAATTTTTCATAAGAACGATAAATAGACGTGTTCTTCAGCATAGGGCTACATTTGATCAATTTTTGTATTTAAATGACGTAGGTATTCGACCTGAACGTAAAGAAACTAAAAAAATGACTGAAACGAGACACTATAATTTCTTCTTTTATACTGTAGCCAACAGTTCTTTTATTTCCAAGAGCTGATGCATTCGCACCGACCATTTCAAGAAGTATATCCGTTTCGTACTTCGAAAACTTTGGTGTTCTTCTTCTCTTTTCCATTTTGCCAAACATAGCGAACGGACTAGTAGCGAGGTATACACGCACTTTAGTTCTTCAGTAAAACTTCCGGGCTGAGTGGCCGTGGTCGATGTACAAAACTGCTTCTCAACGTTTCGTCTGCAACTGGACAGACATCTTCCGGGGTAAAACGGCAAGGGAGACTAAGGCTTGGGGGGCTCTCTCATTTATAGAGCGCACAGAGGGCGCCGCCATACGTCACGTGATTCCGACTGTATGACTATCTCTGGATGCCGTCATTATTCTCGAGTAAAGAAAAACGATTGTAATTCTGTTGGCGATATCCACGTTTCGTCTGCAACTGGAGAGACACCTTCCGGGGTAAAACGGCAAGGGAGACTAAGGCTTGGGGGGCTCTCTCATTTATAGAGCGCACAGAGGGCACCGCCATACCTCATGTGATGCCGACTGTATGACTATCTCTGGATGCCGTCATTATTCTCGAGTAAAGAAAAACGATCGTAATTCTGTTGGCGATATCCATATTTTATCTAACCCCAGGCCTTCTTCTTTTCTATTAAAATTATTATGGTGTTCAGGAATCTGTATTGCTTGTGTATACATGCGTGCATGATAATTCGATATCCTTTGTAAAACACTCGTCCCACTGTCCCCATCCGAAAAAAATTCTGCCATGGCCGATTTTTCGGTGTGCCCCAGACGACAGTTACTTTTGTATTCAGCTAAGCGGATGTCAACATTTCTTTTCGTATTTCCAATAGAGACTTGTCCTCAACTGCACGGAGTTTTATATACCCCACGTGTTTCTAGGGGGTGCAGTGCATCTTTTGTCGTTCTTAAATATTCATTAATCTTCTGATGGTTCTACAGACCTTTTCGACCCCATACTTGGCCTAAACTTTCCTGATCCGATCCCTAATTTTATTAATGAACGGAAGAAAAACTTTTCCAGATAGCGGCCGTTGTTTCTCAGTACTTACAGCTTCCTCTCTTCCTTGATGGAGTGCTCGATCAATCTCCTTATTAGCATACGCATTTTTCTTGTAGGTCGACCGTAAGTGATTTAATTCTCCTGCAAATTAACCGGCTCATAGGTTTTGTTGGCCCTCTCCACCAAGGTTTTAATCCCACCTCTTTTTTTGTCTAACCTGATGGTTCAATTCCTTGTGGAGGTATTTATCAGTGTGTGTGTCGTTTCTGTATACCTTATGGCCCAGAGTCCCGTTCACCCGTTTAATTGGAGATACATCCAGAAAATAAAGTTAGCCATTACTCTCTTTCTCCGTCATAAATTGTATCTTTCGGCTAATACCACTGAGATGCACCAAGAAGACATCCAGCTCTTCTTCACCTTGAGACCACACTATAGAAGTATCGACCATAGCCACATAGCGGTACCACTTAGCTGGTCTTTTACTGGCCGTCTGCAGCGGCCACTTTTCGAACAACTCCATAAATAATCTGGCAACAGCTGGACTAAGAGCTGCTCGTAGCCACCCCGTCGATTTGTTCGTAATATTCATTGTTGTTCGGGAAATAAGTTGTGGTAAGGCAGTGTTTAAATAAAGACATTATGTCAGTCGGAAAAATTTCTGCTATGTATGAAATAGCTTCATTTACAGGAACTGTATTAAACACTACACCAAAACCGACGAGAATATCACTTGGGCTGACGTTAATCGCCTTCAGTTTTTCAATAAAATGCCCAGAGTTTTTAACATAATCGTCATTTCTACCATATACGGCTGCAGCAAGGAGGGGACATGTCGGACAATCTCATGGGTGGGAGATCATATTACACTCAAAATCGGCGGCAATGACATCACTCACCAGCGACTGTCTAGAAAACTTATGTATATGGGTGGTAAATTCATGTCTCCATTGCAATAAACGGAGTTAAATGCCGTAGAATGCACGGTTGGCTGACGATAGCTTGCTGACTGGCGGATAACGTTGGCGCACCGAAGGGGCATTATAAACGCGGCTTACTATTAACCGTCATCACGGGACTTGCTGGTTTTTTGGCGAGGTTGGTGCTCTTGGTCAAAGGTGTACTTCGAGTATCGATTACAAAAAATGTGTGATAAGATCAGTCGACCATGACTATCATCATCGTAGGATAACCTAAAACAGTAGTATATGATTTTATTATTCGCCACTCACCTTGCAAAACGGAAGAGGGAGAAAAGTGAACAGATGAGCTGTTAAATCATAGATGAAGAGAATCTATAGTTTTGCTCAACAATGAGTTACCTATTCGGATCACTGCATCTAACGAGCAAACGAAAAATATATTTGTTTCCTCATACTATCTTTCACTCGGGGATGGCAGCCGAGGAGGAGAGAAGGAGGACTGGTGTTTAACTCCCGTCGACAACGATGTCTTTAGAGATGGAGCACAAGCTCGAATTAGGGAAGGATGGAGAAGCAAATGGCGGTGCCATTTTAAAGGAACCATACAGGCACTTGCCTTAAGTGATTTAAGGAAATCACAGAAAACCTAAATCAGCATGGCCGGACGCGGGTTTCAATCGTCTCCTCCCGAATGCGAATCTAGTGTGCTAACCGCTGCGCTACCTCGCGCGGTAGATTGCAGCCGAAGCATAATCATCAGATGATTTGGCAATCATCACTAGCTACAGTAACAGAGTGAGATCGGCTGCCATTCATCGTGCTAACAGGTCGACCATACAAAATGCAGACTGGCACAATTATAAATAAGTAACTTAGCGCCCTCTGCATAGCCCGCGTATTCTGTATGCTCGGAACAGATTACTTTTTCTGTTTTCCTTTAACCGAATTCATGTGTTGTTCACAAATTGCAACACCTTCTTAACTTTTCACGTTAATTAAGATCATAGAAGAAAAGATTTTCCGAATGTACTTCTGACCAAAAATCAGTTATGACAGCTAAAGTTCAAGGTTTTGGTTAATCATATCTTTCGTGTTCTTATGGTGACATTTCCATTTAAACTTTCATTACCTAACGCATATTTTTCTATAGCTAACCGAGAAGTGAAATACCAGTTTTCCTAGACATAGCTTTAAATTTTTTAAATATAACGCAGTATTTTCTTAATTTTCATCCCATATTTCAACCTCCTAGGGATTGAATTTCCAAAAACAGTGAAACATGTGTTTTTTAATTCCTGACAGAGGAGCCAAATACAAATTTTTATAGATTTAGCTATGAAAATGTTTTCATAATGAAATAATTTCATAATACTCTTCATCCTCTATTTCATTTTCTGTTTCTAACTGAGAAGTCAAACACCAATTTTCGTAGATTTAGTTTTAAAAATGCTTAAATATTTCCCTAATAATGTATTATTTTTTAAAAACTTTTGGCTGAGAAAATAAATACCAATTTTGGGAGTTCTAGTACCCTTTTCAAATTTCAAGTTTTTATCTGTTATTATAGGTTATCTGTCTTCAGCTGACTGCAGTGTAATTAAGAAGAGTTACATCAGACGCGTTTCGCTTTTATTTACGAAGCATCTTCTGTGGTATTCTGTAAATTGGATACACACATTTGTACATTTATGTTTCGATTCTTTTAGGTTAAAAACAGCGTTTTCTTTATGAAGTTCGTCTGTAAGCTGCTTACAGTGTATCGTTACATAGTCTGCACCTTCCCCTCTTGTTAGCAGTGGTTGATGTCGGCAGGCTTCATTTCACATCTGCAGTTTTTGGCATTTTGTGTTATTTCCTGCGCTGCACTATTTATAATTGACATTCTTAACTGTTTTTCATTCATCACTGCTACAGAGTTTATGCCTATTCGTTTGTTTTCGTCTACATTGTGAGTGTTGCCAACCTATGAAACGATTGTGTGTGTGTGTGTGTGTGTGAGAGAGAGAGAGAGAGAGAGAGAGAGAGAGAGGGAGAGATAGATAGAGAGAGAGAGTTAATGAAATTGTCTTGTATGTAGGTAGAGACTTGATTTCGTTGTTTAGGCAAATTTTTTGAACTATTTTTTCCTTTTTTTGTGCACTGGCAGAACTTTTTGTAACCTATACATTAATATATTTAGGTATTGTATTATTTGATCTGCAAGTGTTGTTAAGATTTATATGTTGGACAGTTTTATGCAGACTGAGATGTATCCTTCTAAACTTCATGTAGAGGCCACTTGGAAATGCCTGACAAGGCGTCCGTAATACGTTTGTTTGTGTGGTCATCTCTGCAGCAGCTGTTGACATCTGTTATTATACGTTACAGAAATGCCCCCATTTACCCACAAGCGAGATACATGTTGAAAATCTTATCAGAAAACTACAAATTACAAGAAGACAGGACTATAATACAACACCACACAATTGATTGAGTACATAAAAGACATACAAGTTCCAGACACAGCGGCCCTCCTGTCATTTCATGTAAAGAATATGTATTCCAATATACCAATAACTGGAACAATAAACATTATAGAACAAAATATTAAGATACGCTGTACACTTCCACATAAATACATCAAAGAAACTGTCAGGCTTATAGAGCTAATAACAGAACAGAATTATTTTTAGTTCAATAATGAATTCTATTTACAAAGTGAAGGATTACCAATGGGATCTCCAGTGTCCAGAACCATAGCACACGTAATTTATGAACCATGAAGAACAGATTATATTTATCAAAATAGTGGCAGTTAGGTACAACATCCTATACTGGATTAGATATATGTGCCTGATAGACGAATCAAACAATAAAATTGACCAGTTACACACAGACATAAATTCTGATCATGATAAGATACACTTTACAGTAGAGAAAGAGCAAAATAGGCAGTTAAATTTCTTCGACATCACCATAAAAATTCAAAACAATCAACACACATTTGCCACATACCAAAAACCGACAACAACAGACACAGTTATACATAAGGCATCACAACACCCTAATTCTCAAAAGCAGGCAGCACTTACACACATGCTCCACAGACTAAACACTGTACCATTATATACAGACAATTACAAAAAAGAAATGAATACTAGCCACAAACAATGGGTACAAAGTGAACTTAGTAACAAAGCTGAACAAGAAAATCAAGAAACAGAAAAGGACAAATACCCAGCGGTCACCAACACAAGGACAAAATCACACACAAAGAAATACACAAAATACAAGAATAGAAGCAACACAAAATGTGAAAGAAACAGAAAGTAAAAGATGGTACACAATGACATACAACCACAAAAACACACACAGAATATCCAATGTTTTCTAAAAACAAAGCATAAAAATAGCACACCAAACCAACAACTCAATTCAGAAATACTTCCCAAAAACAATAGGAAAAACTGATCTGTATCAGAAATCAGGAATATACCAACTGAAATGCAATACTTGTGATAGGAGATACATAGGTCAAACGAGGAGGACATTTGACACCAGATATAAAGAACATGTAAGAGCCTGGAAGTATAGGACAAATCATTCAACTTTTGCAGAACACTTACACCAAAACCAACATAAAATTACAACCAGAGACACAGACATGAAATCACAAGGACAAACAACAACAAAAAACACCTCCTCATCTTGCAAGAAAACTACCACATCCAAAAAAGCATAAAAGAAAAGAAATAACTCCTAAATGATCAGAACAACTTGGCAAACCACATACTCTTTAAACTGAGTGACCACTTAATATAACGTTAAAAGTACAAATAAATCCACAGGCTCCATTCACCACTGCCATTTCCTCCCAGATCTGTCCCATAATCACAGTCCAGGAAATCCCTGTCGTTCCTCCCTCCCTCCCTCGGAGAGGAAACAAAAAATTACCCACCACCCCTCTCACGTCTCTACCTACATACAAGACAATTCACTAACTCTCTCTCTCTCTCTCACACACACACACACACAATCATTTCATAGGTTGGCAACACTCACAATATGGACGAAAACAAAGGAATAGGCATAAACTCTGTAGCAGTGATGAATGAAACACAGTTAAGAATGTCAATTACAAATAGTGCAGCGCAGGAAATAACGCAAAATGCCAAAAACTGCAGATGTGAAATGAAGTCTGTCGACATCAACCACTGCTAGCAAGAGGGGAAGGTACAGACTATGTAACGATACACCGTAAGTAGCTTACAGACGAACTTCATGAAGAAAACGCTGTTTTTAACCTAAAAGAATCAAAACATAAATGTACAAATGTGTGTATCCAATTTACAGAATACCACAGAAGATGCTTCGCAAATAAAAGGCGTCTGGTGTAACTCTTTTTAATTACATTGCATTCAGCACAAGACAGGTAACCTACAATAACAGATGCTACTAGCTGCTGCGGAAGATGGCCACACAAACAAACGTATCAAGTTTTTATCCTTAGCGGTTGGGTTGGGCGATGATGAGTCAGTGAATCAGTCTCACCCAATTTCACCCACTTAGGGGTCAAATTTCCAAAAACAGTGAAACACGTATTTTTTATTTTCAACCGAGAATTCAAATTCAAATTTCCATAGTTTTAGCTTTAAAAATTCTTTTATGTCGAAATACGTCATAAAACATTTCATCTCCTATTTCACTCCTTCAGGGGTTGAGTTTGCAAACTATTGAAACACACACTATTTTATTTGTAGCGGAGAAGTCCAATACCAAATTTCGTAGATGTAGCTTCAGAATATTTTAGTAGTCGTTAATAATAATTTATTTTCAAAAAATACTTTCACCCAATATTTCACTCCCATAGGAGTTAAATTTCGAAAACTTCTGAACCAAGTATTTCTTTATTTCTGATGGAGAGACCAAATACCAGTTATCGTGTTACTATCATCAAACCTGCCTTAATAGCGACATTTTTTCAAAAAATCTTTTGTCCCCTATTTCACCCCCTTAGTATTGGAATTTGGAAAAATCCCTTCTTAAACGAAGCTTGCACTATAAGATCAGTACCCCCTCCAAATTCAAGTTTCTGTCGTTAGCTGTTTGGGCTGGACGATGACGAGGCGGTCAGTCAGGACATTGCATTTTATATACATGTAGAGAGTAACAGAGGCGCTACAACACTGCAACACATGATCCGCAGACGGTTACGCAAACTTTATGGGATGTATTAAAGAATCAGCACTGCCTCGTTTGGGAATCCCCATGTCCAAACCAAAACTACAGCTTCACCGATGTTGTCAGCGACAAATTTTCAGCAGCTGTGGCGGAAGAAAACATACGACTGGTATATAAAAAGAAGGTCACCCAACCGAATTATAGCGACTTGAATCACGTGTTTAGTTACGTACTAGTGAAGCGTGGGAATGCCACGAGTTGGTTTCTGAGAAATAGCGAGTAGCCGTAGGGATTGAGTGGTCAACGACGAAAAATGTACTCATATCTGAAAGGACAAACCGAGAATAATTCAAAATGGGAAAGCCAAGAATCTTCAATAGCGTACAAACAATGCTACAATAGCAAACTGAGAGAAAAATGGAGACTAAGTGAGTAATTATGAGTGAAAGTGATGCCAGCAGTCTGACAGTTTTGGAAACATCCATACCACTGCATGAGAAAAGGCCGCACGCTTTTCTCCTAGTTTACGCCACCAATGGATGTTTCCAACTGACGCGAATCCACGCCGGACACATAACCAAACAACGCTGGTGCGTCCACGTCGATCTCGATGTCTGTGTCCAGCGAGGATACTAAAATGTGTAAAATATTCACTCAAAAATCAAAGACTGCTCAAGCACAGAAAGTGGAAGGTGTAGCTGGACTTACGTTATTCATTACCTTCTGAGAGCATTCGGCTTCAAATAAAAAGAGTGCGCCTGGCGTGTAACGGCAACAACATTCTACTCGAATTGCGAAAAAAAACACTGCCACGGGTTAGAAGCTCAGCTCCAGTTCTAAATAACATTCGTGCTTATTACACCTGTCATTGCAAGCGTGGTCTCTCCTTTTTCAACAAAATATAAATACTAGAATTCACATTTCGGATGATAGAAAGTTAAATGCTAAAATTCGTTCTAAAGATTCTGAAAGGGATATTATGATTGTTACGCCACATAACAGAAAAAGGTAAAAAGCGAAAGGCGACACAAGGTAGAGGTGCTGACATGCTATGCAGCACAAAGAATTAACACTGTAAGTCGGTCGAGCAAAAAATGGTTCAAATGGCTCTGAGCACTATGGGACTTAACGCCTGTCATCAGGCCCCTAGAACTTAGAAATACTTAAACCTAACTAACATAAGGACATCACACACATCCATGCCCGAGGCAGGATTCGAACCTGCTACCGTAGCGGTCGCGTTGTTCCAGACTGAAGCGCGTAGAAGCGCTCGGTCACATCGGTCGGCGGTCGAGCAAACGAGCACACGTTGCTACATCGATACCAACCGCCTGACACAAATTAGACATTCAGCAGAACGTCCACTATGAGATGGTGGAGATGTTTGTATGGGCGCACGACAACAAGGTATTTAGCACCGGCGTGAAAACAGATTGAGACGAGAGTAGGTAAAATACACAAAACAGGAAGACAAAACAGCACGTAAAATACAGGTAACAAAAGTTGGCAAACTATGTGTGCACGCGCACAGAAGCGCTGGACGAAGTATTGCGTCAGTAGTAAGAGTTAACTACACGAGAAGAAATTGGTAGAAGGAACTAAAGCAATATAGTAGATGGATGTGACTGGCTGACCACAAGGAAAGAAAAGGAGCCAGCCACTCTGCAACACACGAAAATCTCCAGTGCGAAAGTTTAGGCCAGCGTCCAACATATCACAAAACTTTAAAAACTTAGTCACACTCATCTTATCATCAGCTAAAATAGAGAGCAGATCTCCACCAACATTTGCTACTGCCCTTGCATAACGGCATAAAATGCACTGTGTTAAAATATGGCGGATAGAGATGTGCACCTCACAAACATCACAAAACGGGGGATCCTCTCGCTGTAGTAAAAAGCTATGTGTGAGATGGCAGTGGCCAATTCTAAGACGTGTGAGAGTCATTTCAACCCGCCTGAGCAACTGGCAAGAAGAACACCACGTACGGGTTGTTGACTTCACCAACCGTAGCTTATCGGCCGTCACCGCCAGCCATTCCTCATCCCACAACTGCATCAGAGGTACATTAGTAAGCTCTTGTTACGTTCAGCATCGATCAATACATAGCATGCAACAACAACTACCGGAAACTTGAGTGTGGAGTTAAGAGCCTGTAAAAATTGTTAATTAAACACAGCGTAAGGAGGACCGATAACAACTAGTAAAGAAGCGGAGTACATACGGGTCATAACGATAGAGCCTCACGTCATGGTCTCCCGACAGTTCCGGTGAATACCCATTTCTACAGCTCTGAATTCAGCTGACCATTAGAATCGAAGGCGTTTGCACTGATGCACTCGATTCAGTGATTATTACGGTGTAGTGACATACATGTATTTGATGTTCCAGCACTTCTCGTGAACACGCTGTTTGCTGTTCCCAAGACGGCAGCATTCAAGTAACCATGAAATGCAACTCGTGGGACTTCGCATTGGTCACTACCACCTAGCTGGTGGGATGACTGAGGGTCTTCCATCACATCTTGCGGTGCATGTCGCACTAACATCATCGTTACTGCTGGGTGAGAGGGCCGTCCAGTGCCTCTATTCGTGACCGACGCTGCAGAAAATTCCGGGTGCCAAGGGCCTTCCTGTCGGTGGGACCAGGACCATCCCACTACAAGACTTCCGGCAGCGCGATACAGCACGATAGGACATCGCAGGTCATCGTCGGCCTCTGGAGCGGCCTCGAGGACGCTCTAACCCAGTGTGAGGCCAACTCTAGCACCACGGCTTCGTCTGCCAGAAGGGAGCACGCCAGACGTCGTCGGATATGCTATAGGTCCAGCCTAGCCGTTCAGAGGCGCCGAGCCGACAACAGGAGTCATCTGAGTCTCCCCGTGTCATTGGAACGAGGTGTCAGCCGAGGCTGACGAGGAGAAACAGAGCTGTAAATCTGCATCAATAAATAATACACTACTGACAATAAAATTGCTACACCACGAAGATGACATCCTACAGACGCGAAATTTCACCGACAGGAAGAAAATGCTGTGATATGTAAATGATTAGCTTTTCAGAGCATTCACACAAGGTTGGCGCCGGTGGCGGCACCTACAACGTGGTGACATGAGGAAAGTTTCCAACCGATTTCTCATACACAAACAGCAGATGACCGGCGTTGCCTGGTGAAACGTTGTTGTGATGCCTCGTGTAAGGAGGAGAAATGCGTACCATCACGTTTCCGACTTTGATAAAGGTCAGGTTGTAGCCTATCGCGATTGCCGTTTATCGTATCGCGACATTGCTGCTCGCGTTGGTCGAGATCCGACTGTTAGCAGAATATGGAATCGGTGGGTTCAGGGGGGTAATACGGAACGCCGTGCTTGATCCCAACGACCTCGTATCACTAGCAGTCGAGATGACAGGCATCTTATCCGCATGGCTGTAACGGATCGTGCAGTCAAGTCTCGATCCGTGAGTCAACAGATGGGGACGTGTGCAAGACAACAACCATCTGCACGAACAGTTCGACGACGTTTGCAGCAGCTTGGACTATCAGCTCGGAGACCATGGTTGCGGTTACCCTTGTCGCTGCATCACAGACAGGGGCGCCTGCGATGGTGTACTCAACGACGAACCTGGGTGCACGAATGGCAAAACGTCATTTTTTCGGATGAATCCAAGTTCTGTTTACAGCATCATGATAGTCGCATCCGTGTTTGGCGACATCGCAGTGAACGCACATTGGAAGCGTGTATTCGTCATCGCCATACTGGCGTATCGCCCGGCGTGATGGTATGAGATGCCATTGGTTACACGGCTCGGTCACCTCTTGTTCGCATTGACGGCTCTTTGAACAGTGGACGTTGCATTTCAGATGTCTTACAACCCGTGGCTCTATCCTTCATTCGATCCCTGCGAAACCCTACATTTCAGAAGGATAATGCACGACCGCATGTTGCAGGTCCTGTACGGGCCTTTCTGGATACAGAAAATGTTCGACTGCTGCCCTGGCCGGCACATTCTCCAGATCTCTCACCAATTGAAAACGTCTAGTCAGTGGTGTCCGAGCAACTGGCTCGTCACAATACGCTAGTCACTAGTCTTGATGAACTGTGGTATCGTGTTGAAGCCGCATGGGCAGCTGTACCTGTACACGCCATCCAAGCTCTGTTTGACTCAATGCCCAGGCGTATCAAGGCCGTTATTACGGCCAGAGGTGGTTGTTCTGGGTATTGATTTCTCAGGATCTATGCACCCAAATTGCGTGAAAATGTAATCACGTCAGTTCTAGTATAATATATTTGTCCAGTGAATACCCGTTTATCATCTGCATTTCTTCATGGTGTAGCAATTTTAATGGCCGGTAGTGTATCTTGCTAATCATGTATTGTTAGCGCTGAAAGACTCCCTACAGATACCACAACACCATCCTGACAACGTAGAAGTGTCTCCGTTCGGCACCCTATAAAGGCACGTTTGCATGCCGAGCGTGAGTTTCCGCGGAAACGCGAAATATTAATTAAATAAATAATCAGTGACTAATAAATAAAGCCTATGGCACACAACTGCAGCGCTGTGTCGCTGATAAAGACAAAAGAATAATTACGTTACTCTTATGTCTGTTTAAGAGAAGAGAGAGCTCAGGTAGAAGTGGTGCGAGAAGCACGTATTTTATTTTATTGTCTGGCACACCGCCATATTTTCATGTTATAGAAGAATACTGCGAGTTGCAACCACACTAGGCACTCGATTGTGTAATGAATTTATATTTATAAAAGTAAGTAGGATTATGAACTGTAGGCTATTTCATTGAATATATCTGATTTAACTAACTGTGTAACTTTTTTATGTTTAGTAGACAATCACCTCTGTACGACGTATTGGCATGGCTGGCAAATCATTGTAATATTGAGATTAGATCATGAGTCCGTACCTACCGCAGCAGTCTTTGGAAACGATTTAATTACGAAGTCCGATTATTTCAGTTTTCTTTCACGGTCAATTACGAGTTACATTGCCTTTTCCAAATAGCCATTGTCAAGCGTCTGATACCGAATAATTAATCGTCCACGTTCCAGATAAGCAAATACCAATTACAACCAATCATCATACATACAGAATAATTAATCATTAATATTTTATTCCATTTTATTTTTATTTATTTTATATTGGCGACTGCGTGTCGGACTTGTTATTTTGTCATTTGTTACATTGTTCTTTTTGTTTCATGTCAAAAATCAACTTTCTGGACCTGAACGTGAATGTATGAGAGATAATGAAAATCTGAAGATATTTTCCAATTCTAAAGTTTTGCCGGAAGACGCAATGAAGCTTCCAGCAAAATAAGGTAAGACGCAGCATCTTTGCATTAGCAGGCTTGACCAGACGTATAATTCAGTGTATTAGCTTTTCAGTAAATTCTGTAGTGTTTCTTTCGCGCATAACAGTTTTCAGTAACAAATTTCATTCTTAGCACTTTTCCCTAAACAATAACGTATCCAACAATACCAATACACGAGTGTACAATATGGCCGACTTCTGTACGATATGATGTAACATGGCCAGCAGCCATTACCAATAATCTCAAATTCAGTTTATATTTTTAAATTAACGGGACAGCCATTGTTGCTACGAGCGATTCATGCTCAACTGCATTTCATTTTAAAATCAGTGTCAAATATTTTCTTGAAACGTAAATCACGTGTGGCATGGTAATGACTAGAAATCAATACGCAAAAATGGAACAGCAAAGACGTACTATTCAGACACAATCCGACTCGGACGAGAGAAAAATGTTAGAAAATGACTTTACGACAGCAACCGGTAGTGACGATTTATCAAACATTGACGCAAGTGTTGACGGAAATTTTGACAATAGGCCGTTCACCACAAAAATTTCAAAGTCTCAGTCAGAGCCCATGTTAATGCATGACGTCACGTCTAATGACGCGGCGGGGGCACAGACGTTGCAAACGGTAAACATTGCCGACATGTTACAAATGATAATGAAACAGAACGCCGAAAACATGGCAACCTTACAGACACAAAATGACGAAATTAAATCTGACCTCATAGCACTCAAGACGAGTAATGACACTTTATGTAAACGTGTGGAACTTATAGACGCCATACTGACCAAACAGATGACTGAACTCAGTACTAAATTTTCCCAGCTTAATACGACACAAGAAAGGACTACAACTGACGTAGCACTTTTACAGACACAAGTAAAAAATCTTAATGTCACGTGTGAAGTTCTTACTGAACAAATTCAAACATATCCTTCAGTACACGACAACCTTGAAAAACGAATTACTGACGTACAGAATAAATTTGACAATGTTGAACAACACCTGACTGACATCTTACAATCTGATGCTACAGCTCATTTTCAAAACATTAATAAAGAATTTCATGATTGGGTAGTGAACAAAGACAAACATTTTGATAGATGCCTACGTGAAAATTTACCAACAATTGTGCACGACTCCGTAGCGCAATACATTACTAATAACAAACAGCTGATCAGTGACGCAGTACAATCCGTCACTGGACCAATGACACAATTCACCGATCGACCACAGTCTGAATGTAACGAAAATATCAGTCAAAATGTACAGTTCAGGAACCAATATACATTCGAGTATGACACACACATACCGCACACGACAAACACACAAGAACAAAACACACCACGACTACAAAACATACCACGATGTACAAACACAAATACAAGCTATTATCATGGTAAACCACAGCAACATTATTGTAATTACTCGCCAGCTGAACATTGCAGTAATTACAGTGGAACAAATCCATATCACAATGCGAAGGAAGAAGAAAGCTTAATGAAACACAGGCAATTTCAGATTTTTATCCCAGAAAAACGAACCATTCATCCGGTGATTTTTCTTAAATCTTTTAGTAACGCATTTCCACGCACTTGGAGTGACCGGAAAAGGATTTCATATATTGTCGGTTACATCCAAGGCGATGCAGCTGTCTGGGCATACAGTCAAGCTGACGTATGTACCACGTACAGTGAGTTTGAGCGTGCTTTTCTGAACAAATTCTGGTCGCAATCCGTCCAGGAGCGACTCAGAAGACAAATTCTAGAACCTGAAATTTTTAACAGTAAAAATGGCAACTTACGCCGATATTTTGAAAAATACTTGAACATGGGACAACACGCGATATACTCCGTGCGTTGAAGGCCAAATTGCCTTTCAACATTAAAGAAAAACTCCTACATATCCCGGATGACGATTCAGATTATTTTTTAACAGCTTTAGATTCGGTTGACATGTTACTTGAAGATCAGCGCTTCGCGCGGCAAAACAGCAGCCACAATGTTTACACTAGTGGAATGCAAAACATGCAGGCTTGCCAACTCAATTCTGGCGCGCCCACAGTTGGATACGCGGTACAACAAAAACAGCAAACTCACATGCCGTCTCAATACGGAAATCAAAATCAACACGCGTATTCCAATACAAACAATAGTTACAACAGTAATAACACTTCATGCGGCAATCCATACAAAAGGCACCGCGGTAATAACTACAACGGTAACAACGGATACATAGGCAACAACAAAAACACAAACAGAAACAGAAATAATAATAACTACGAGCCAAGACAGCGTCAAGGCTGGACTCGTAACGATCAGTACTTTCATTCAAACACTGCTTTACCACAGCAGCCACCAGGACAAAATTGGAGCATACCTTATGACCGACAGGTAAGTTATAATGCGCAACAGCAACAACAACCGCAAAAGTTTGGAGATCACAATAGGCAATATCCGAATGTGAATATAATAGAAATGACACCTGACACACAACCTCAATCTGTGTCAGTACCTAGTACAAATGCTAATCCAACAAACTAGAAACAGTCACTTCTATGCCCCAGGTCGTGGCTGAGGAATTCTTGGGGGGCGACTTCAATGTTAATCAATTATTTGGCACCACAGTTGAACATCAGAATAATGATATGCCGAATAATTCTAAACAAAAATTACCTGTTTTATTTATAAGATACAACCACAATAACAATATATCAGATGAACTTTTACAAGACAGTACACAATGTCGTTCAAACACAAACGAAATTGTTTTAGCATCTACCACTGGTGTAGTAGGTGGGATTCCAACTACTATTATTCTAGATACAGGTGCAGCTGTGAGCGTTTTGTCTTTTAATTTCTATAAAAAGATGTGTGAATTGGAACCTGTGCCTGATTTTCCTGCCCAAAACTGTAAAATAACTACTGCACTAGGTAATAAGTCATGTAGGGTTACGAAGCAAGTTTTTGTAAACATTAAAATAGGTAATGGAACCGTACAATGGCCATTCCTGGTTGTACAAAACCTTGTGACAAATTGCATATTAGGAATAGATATTATGAGCGAGAAGGACTGCATTATAGACTTCTCCAAAGGTAAATGTATTTTAAATGATAGAGGCAGTGTAATTATTATTGATTTGGACAGGAGAACTCTTAAGCATGACAAACACTGTACAGGGTACAAGGTTCAGTTAGTACTTGACAATGACATTCAAGACACGCACACACACTCATTTGACACAGAGCTAATGGACTTGAAAACATTGCTTGATCATAAGATAAATGAAGCTACAGCTCTCAGTGCACATGAACGTATAAAACTAAAGGAAGTGTTATCCAAATATTTACAAGTTTTTGCCAAACGAATAGGTGTTATCAACACGTATGCGTACAAGATTGAAGTTAAGCCTCACAAGATCTTCTACCACAAGACATATAACGTACCGTTATCTCAACGACCTGCTGTGTGGCAAGAATTAAAACAAATGTTAGACTGGAAGGTCATTGAACCATCCACCTCACCTTACTGTAGTCCTCTACTTGTTGTCAAAAAATCAAATGGAAGCATTAGGTTAGTGTTAGACGCACGAGCAATTAATGAAATAATTTTACCAGTTCACACAAAACCCGAAAATTTAGAAGAGCAATTACAGAAATTTCTAGATGCAAAGTATTTTTCCACAATAGATCTCGCTAATTCATTTTGGCAGGTGAGTATCACTCCTGATTCTCGGAAATATACTGCATTTATGTTCGGGGGGCGAACCTATCAGTTTTGTGTTCTACCTTTCGGACTGAATGTCAGTTCTGGGGTATTCATTACAGCCCTGGATACCGTGCTTGGCGATGATTTAGTTGAGACAGTCACACACTATGTTGATGATATACTGATAGCTACACAGTCTTGGAAAGAACACGTTGACACACTTCAAAGAATTTTAGAAAAATTTGCACAAGCTGGAGTCACAGCCAATCTTAGAAAATCAAAGTTTGGTTGCAATGAGATAAAATATTTACGACCTATATTTCATCAAAACATACTAATTGGGTGTCCTACCTAAGTCTTTTCGAAGACGTACACAATAACTTAAATATTTACGATACAAATTACACACCTAACGAGATCATGTTCAATTGCAAACAGAACGATCAGTGGATAGAACCATTACCTAAGTTGTCAGACAAGGAAATCACACCTGAACAGAAAATAAAAGAAGTTTTGACTACGCTGACACATCACGCACAGATACGAAACAAACATCACAGAAACATAATAAAAAGAAAACAAAAATTCGAGGTAGGAATGCTTGTACTACTTCGTACTCATCATAAATCTGTAGCACTCAAACGACGCAACGCTAAGTGGCGTCTGCTATATGAAGGACCTTATATAATTGTTAACATACCGCATCCTGGTGCGTATTTGTTACAACATCGTAGAACTAACAAAATTATTGGGCTATACGCACACCGAGATCTTAGAGCATTTCATGCGGAATAATGTCAAAGTCACATCCATCAAAACATTGCTAAGCAACTCCAAAAAACTCTGTTGCTACAACACAGATAGTAAGTAGTATAGAAATTTTCATTTCAGCGGTTCCAGTGACGCAGTTGAAGGCAGAAGAACTCTTCTTTCAGCGCGCGCCACCACCTGGAAGACGGAATATTAAAATAAAATTTATGTTTACGTAGCAGTGAATGATATATTAATTTTTTTACGGAACATTTGTGACTGTGGGTATCACTGACTTGGTGTGACACCTGACGAACCGACAGACGTCATCTGTGAAGCGAACTTTTACTTTGAGAAATAGATTAGACGCACATCTCTCAACACGAAAAGCATCTATCAGTAGTCAAGGCCACACAGACACTATACACACACGCACAAAACGCGAGGAATCAAACATTTTCTCTCTTACTATTTTGAATATTTATTGAGTAGTGAAAATGCCTGGTCTTGCCTACTGATGTAATGAATGTTGTGTCTAACCTATCTTAATTTCAGATGACATCACAAAATAAACATCGATAAAATCCCAGCAAAACTGATAAAGAGGACGTAAATATCTGCAATTCATGTAATCAAATGTGACACAATGAGATAATTTATAGCTATGTAATGATGATGAAAACATGTTTATGTGCAACTGTATTATATTTATGCTAAGAAAATATGTGACGTGTGTATGTATGATTACTTGTATTTTTTTTGCTTCTCTTTCAATGATGTATAATGTAACTGTTACTATGTAAAAGAAATTTGAACAAAACGAGTGCCAAAAGGACATTGCATAGTGAACCATTGTTCACGGACATTAAGGAACATTACTAACTCTGCAACTACGCAGAAACCTAGGTGAAAGAAACTGTTAATGACATTCATTATGCATCGTACCTATGTAAACGCGATGAACCATTTCTTTGATTAATAACTACGAACATTTAGGTGAGCTATATTCAGCAAAAAACTGAAAATGTGAAGTGCATAATTCGTGCATCGTCTAGTGACAATACTACAGTACCTAACTTCAAGATGTTAACTGGATTAAACGGACACAAAGTGCCTGTCCAGAAAACAACACGACGGGTGGAAGAATTTTGGTTGGAACTTCAGGGAATGAAATGTTCTCGAAATGTGACGGACACTCTTACCTGGACTGTCCAAGGATCCACGCCAGCTATGTGCCGTCCGAGGTTCTGCAACCAAGCTTCCACGGAATGTAAAAAACGAACTGCACGTGGACCAATTACTAACGGGTCACGTCAGATCTGTAATAAACAATGTTTTTTAGTCACAACGAACTGCATCACAACGACTATAATGGAAATGGAAATGGACACGCTTATGTTTTAATCACGTTGTTATACAACGATGATACTAACCTGTGAAAAAATTATTGTGCAGCAGATGAATATGAACTGTAATAACGACACGATGTGAATAGGTCGACGCACCTGAAACATACGGACATTTTTCTTTGAAGTATTTCAAAACAATACTATGTAACTAAGAACATTCAACAATCTGAGTTGTATTGTGATATAACAAATATTGTAAATTTAAAACTAAGTTACCTGTTATAGAATGTAGTCTTCATATGTAATCTTGGTTGAATATTTTCTTTGTGCAACGACTAAGATACGCGCGCACACGAACAATATGAACTGCATTACTGTGCCGCGTGATCTAACTGTATGATATAACGGCACTGCCGGAGTCACACAGACGCTTCTGCGCATGCGCGCACTCTATCTGCCAACATAAGAACTTTTACGACGCACCCGCGTCATTCAAATTTTGTATATAATGTGTATAATGTGTGTAATGTAAGTCATTTGAATAGTTGTAGATAACTTAGATTTACTTGTGCCTTTAGGTGAATTGCTCGCCTGCAGGTGTGTCCTTTCGCCTCGCAATTCAGGGGGCAATATAAAGGCATGTTTGCATGCCGAGCGTGAGTTTCCGCGGAAACGCGAAATATTAATTAAATAAATAATCAGTGACTAATAAATAAAGCCTATGGCACACAACTGCAGCGCTGTGTCGCTGATAAAGACAAAAGAATAATTACGTTACTCTTATGTCTGTTTAAGAGAAGAGAGAGCTCAGGTAGAAGTGGTGCGAGAAGCACGTATTTTATTTTATTGTCTGGCACACCGCCATATTTTCATGTTATAGAAGAATACTGCGAGTTGCAACCACACTAGGCACTCGATTCTGTAATGAATTTATATTTATAAAAGTAAGTAGGATTATGAACTGTAGGCTATTTCATTGAATATATCTGATTTAACTAACTGTGTAACTTTTTTATGTTTAGTAGACAATCACCTCTGTACGACGTATTGGCATGGCTGGCAAATCATTGTAATATTGAGATTAGATCATGAGTCCGTACCTACCGCAGCAGTCTTTGGAAACGATTTAATTACGAAGTCCGATTATTTCAGTTTTCTTTCACGGTCAATTACGAGTTACATTGCCTTTTCCAAATAGCCATTGTCAAGCGTCTGATACCGAATAATTAATCGTCCACGTTCCAGATAAGCAAATACCAATTACAACCAATCATCATACATACAGAATAATTAATCATTAATATTTTATTCCATTTTATTTTTATTTATTTTATAACCCCTACACAATGTACAGTTGTATCCCATGACAGCTTATTTTTTGAAACATTGCGGCACCAAGGATAGTTTTAAGCACCATTGGTACCATACTACTTCTAGACAGTTTAAATGTACACCTTGTAGCAAAATTTAGAAATATAGTTAATGCATATAATAACTTAGCCAAGAATCTGCGGACATATGAAATACTGCCACTTTTGAGAACGAGAAAGGTTGTGATCAAGCCGCTGCAAGTGGTGTCAGATAGATCATTGACACCAAAAACGGAAAATAATCAGGAAGGACATAGAAGAAACGCATTGGTATTCCATGGAGACGATTGCTGCTCTTGCTCTTATTTAATATATCTACGACTGACTTATACGACTCCTTAAGGCAAGCTTCTGAATTGTGCTGATGACCTCCGAATTTAAGAACAGTACCACTTGACGGCTAAATTATTCTCACACTTGGTCGCCAAGGGGCTTAGCATTTATCATAGATAATCTTCAGTCATTACGAGCAGAATGCGACTTTCAATTCCAAACAGTGTTCAGACATCTAGGTATTTTCATTTCAACAAAATCCGACGGAATTTACACAGTAAATATGCTGCTGCAAAGTGCGAAAAGCCAATAAACGTACTACGTTCACTAATGGGATACGACTGGGAAACAGAGGAGATAATTGAACTAAAATTGTGTCGTGCTTTAGTACGTCCCGATTTTGGTTATGCCTTGTTACGCTTCTGACGCACCATGTGGCCACAATCCGAAGTGTGAATATAACGCATTCGACATTTTGTGCCCGCCATAATATTCACACCACTGTGTTACTTGAGAGAGCACCCTCCCTTCATGTACGTCAATACTTTACTGCATCAGGAACATAAAGGTCGAGGCAGTGAAGACAGGACACCCCACATATACCGAAAAGTACTAAATGTATTGAAGTGCCATTTTCATTGCATTATGATGGGTAGCGTGCAAGTCTTTAACATTTATATCCCACGAATTATGGCATAGAATTTTAAGAAAGATGGAATTACATACTTTTTATGAGGAACTGAAAAGAGTCTCCGAAGGGGACGTCAGAGAGATTACGTGTGTTTAACGTCAGCAAGTGAATACTGGTGGGTCTATACGAATGGCTATAATACTCAAATATGGTTACTGTACACCGTTCTCGTGTTCTACCTAGATAATATAGATAATACATATAGAGCTGCACAGCTACCTAATTATCTATCCGCAGATTTTGAAACAATTCTTACAGGACATACAAATATGTAACGACGACGTTTTATCATTTTTTGGTGTGTTACTAGTCGGGTTTTTATACCATACTACCTTTGTGAATTCTATTACATTTTCGTCTTTTTTTCTTCTTCAATAAATTGTGTATATAAAATTTGTGTTATGTCGAATCAGTTCTTTGTTTAGCCTATGTGACATCGTACCAGCGTACGACTTAATTTTACAGCTCAGGGCCGCGTTACACGGGATTTCATGTCTTCGGGAGTCGTATGCGTTTAGCTGTAGGTCTTTTGTTCAAATTGTCTCCAGAGATATTTCTCGAATGGCCGAACCGACGATGTCCAAATGTTCCTTTAAGAAGATCTGTAATTATCTGTGTGGAATGGACAGGGCCGGCCGGAGTGGCCGAGCGGTTCTAGGCGCTACTGTCTGGAACCGCCAGACCGCTATGCTCGCAGGTTCGAATCCTGCCTCGGGCATTGATGTGTATGATGTCCTTAGGTTAGTTAGGTTTAAGTAGTTCTAAGTTCTAGGGGACTGATGAGCTCAGAAGTTAAGTCCCATAGTGCTCAGAGCCATTTGAACCATTTTTGAATGGACAGGACATGTGGCATGCTGGTACCACATGGACTGCATTATTTTCAGTGGGATGTCTTCCAAAATCTGCTGCAGCATAGCTGTTAGGACCTGTACATACATGTCACTATTTAGTGTAACATCAGTAAAACTTGCACCAGTGATGCTATTCTTGAAAAGCAAAGCACGTTGCAACTTCACGAAGGCCGTCTTTATCCGCGTCTCTCGGCTATCGTGGAATTTTGAACTGACCTCTGGTGCACAGTGCAATGACTGTTTTGCCCGTGCTTTATAAACGATGCCTCATCTGTAAACGAAATCTCGCCCAGAAATGCGCCATTACTCAGCTGTTTCCGGAGGCATCATTCGGAGAAGTGTAACAGCGTCTGAAAGTTATTATCGTTAAGATGTTGATGGTCCAAAATTTCGAAAGGATGAAGTACGCTGAAAAGTAGGATTCGAAGATACGCTTTTGCGTGATCCCACTGTCATATTCAAGCTGCCTCGTAGTGACCTGTGGGTCTGTGTTACCGCTGCTAAAACATTAGTTGCCTTTCTCTCGTCAGTTACCGTTGTTTTTACTAAGTGGCTTGTATTCTTCACTGTTCCAATTTCTTGAATTTTTTAAATAATGCTTCCAAAAACATATCATCAGGGCTTGGCACGACCAATATACGTTTTAGTATAAAGCCACACCGCTTCTCTAACAGCTTGACTATATTCTCAATAAACGAAAATCATATCCCCTTTTTCAACTGTAGTATACATTGTGGAAATCAGACCTACTTGCAGGAGTGGGATTAAAATTTAGGATGAAAGGATTGAATGATAAGATATGTTGATGACTTTCTTTCCTGAATGGGAGTGCGGAATCGCAGGACCTGTTGAATGGAATTAGCAGTCTAATGAATAAGAATGGTAAACGGAAGAAAAACGAAGGTAGTGAGGAGCAGCAGAAATGAGATTAGCGATAAATTTAATATCGAAATTGGTAAATTCTCCTACCTTCGAAGCAAAATAACACATAGCAGACGACTCAATGACATAAAAAGTAGACTAGTAAAGGCGAAGAGGGCACTCCTGGCAGAAAGAAATCTACTACTGTCAAACATCGGCCTTAATTTGAGGTAGAAATCACAGAGAATTTGAGAGGGCTATTCGGAAAGTAATGTCCGATAGTTCGCGAAATGGAAACGACAACGAAAATTCGATGAAGCTTTTCACAGATGTATTGTGCAATGTCTCTAGTATGCCTATCGATGGTCGCGCTTTTCAATTCTGAGCACACGGTGAGCACGTAAAAGTTGCCTAGAACAGCAGTGCCTCCCGCCAAGTATGGATGCCCGCTGCAAGTTTCACCTAGTTTTATGTAACCTTATATAATGTACCTGTCGTGCAGTTCCTTTTCATGAGAGTTCTCGGTGGCACACTGCAGGGGTCTACGCCAGTAGATAATTATGTGGTTTGACCTCTACAGGGTGCCAGATACACGTGCGGTTTTCCTTTCTTCTTTTCCATTTCTGCGTCGCACTCCTTCACGAGATTTTCTAAAACTGAACTGCCAGCTACCGACGCCTGCCGATCTAGTTACGACTGGAGAACAACCACAATGTTTACAGACTCTTACATGCGTTTTAAACCAATCTGAGCATTCATCCTTAATGTTGTTGTTGTGGTCTTCAGTCCTGAGACTGGTTTGATGCAGCTCTCCATGCTACTCCATCCTGTGCAAGCTTCTTCATCTCCCAGTACCTACTGCAACCTACATCCTTTTGAATTTGCTTAGTGTATTCATCTCTTGGTCTCCCTTTACGATTTTTTCCCTCCACACTGCCCTCCAATACTAAATTGGTGATCCCTTTGTGGGGCGGCAGGTGAGGAAATTTACTGTTGTATAAATGTTTGAATGTAGAAACACTGCATTTCCCGGCCGATTAACCATATGTGCGGCGGCGGGTGGAATTATTGTTGTTAAAAATGTTCCTATTATTTATGCTGTCTTTTGCCGTTCTCAACACTGGCTCTCTAACTACAATATTGGCAACCAGAAAGTGATTAGCAAAACGTGAAGCCTGTAATTAGAATTCCTAGTGCCCACTTCATCTGAGAATACACTTATAGTTACAGCTTATAGCTCTGAGGAATTAGGAGATTGTCTGGGATTTATAATCAAAAACGGTCGTGAAAAAACGTTCTGTATTCTAAAAGTCACAGATGAAAACAAAAGAATCCACACAATCTAACTAACAGAGCAGTTCAGAGTGTAATGCGCTGATGCCACTATAACTGTCCAAATTAAATATTTAAATGAATGCTCGCCATAATTTGATGATTAGGTTCATCAAACGCCACGCTAAATAATGGTAGAATGTTTGTCCCGCGGCGACACGTGAAAATACGACAATACGCAAACTGAAGATCGATAATTAAAGTCAGCCCAAAATTAACACTTCACTCGAAAATAATTTCATTGTTACGCGTATCGCGAGTAACTTAATACGGCATCCGAGGCTGTTTGTAGCAATGATACCGACGCGACGCGACGCGACTCCCGACACAGATGGCGTGCTATTCAGCGTCTGGAGAGAACTGGGGCCTTGCCTTCTCGCGCAGCGTTCTTATATACACTCCTGGAAATGGAAAAAAGAACACATTGACACCGGTGTGTCAGACCCACTATACTTGCTCCGGACACTGCGAGAGGGCTGTACAAGCAATGATCACACGCACGGCACAGCGGACACACCAGGAACCGCGGTGTTGGCCGTCGAATGGCGCTAGCTGCGCAGCATTTGTGCACCGCCGCCGTCAGTGTCAGCCAGTTTGCCGTGGCATACGGAGCTCCATCGCAGTCTTTAACACTGGTAGCATGCCGCGACAGCGTGGACGTGAACCGTATGTGCAGTTGACGGACTTTGAGCGAGGGCGTATAGTGGGCATGCGGGAGGCCGGGTGGACGTACCGCCGAATTGCTCAACACGTGGGGCGTGAGGTCTCCACAGTACATCGATGTTGTCGCCAGTGGTCGGCGGAAGGTGCACGTGCCCGTCGACCTGGGACCGGACCGCAGCGACGCACGGATGCACGCCAAGACCGTAGGATCCTACGCAGTGCCGTAGGGGACCGCACCGCCACTTCCCAGCAAATTAGGGACACTGTTGCTCCTGGGGTATCGGCGAGGACCATTCGCAACCGTCTCCATGAAGCTGGGCTACGGTCCCGCACACCGTTAGGCCGTCTTCCGCTCACGCCCCAACATCGTGCAGCCCGCCTCCAGTGGTGTCGCGACAGGCGTGAATGGAGGGACGAATGGAGACGTGTCGTCTTCAGCGATGAGAGTCGCTTCTGCCTTGGTGCCAATGATGGTCGTATGCGTGTTTGGCGCCGTGCAGGTGAGCGCCACAATCAGGACTGCATACGACCGAGGCACACAGGGCCAACACCCGGCATCATGGTGTGGGGAGCGATCTCCTACACTGGCCGTACACCACTGGTGATCGTCGAGGGGACACTGAATAGTGCACGGTACATCCAAACCGTCATCGAACCCATCGTTCTACCATTCCTAGACCGGCAAGGGAACTTGCTGTTCCAACAGGACAATGCACGTCCGCATGTATCCCGTGCCACCCAACGTGCTCTAGAAAGTGTAAGTCAACTACCCTGGCCAGCAAGATCTCCGGATCTGTCCCCCATTGAGCATGTTTGGGACTGGATGAAGCGTCGTCTCACGCGGTCTGCAGGTCCAGCACGAACGCTGGTCCAACTGAGGCGCCAGGTGGAAATGGCATGGCAAGCCGTTCCACAGGACTACATCCAGCATCTCTACGATCGTCTCCATGGGAGAATAGCAGCCTGCATTGCTGCGAAAGGTGGATATACACTGTACTAGTGCCGACATTGTGAATGCTCTGTTGCCTGTGTCTATGTGTCTGTGGTTCTGTCAGTGTGATCATGTGATGTATCTGACCCCAGGAATGTGTCAATAAAGTTTCCCCTTCCTGGGACAATGAATTCACGGTGTTCTTATTTCAATTTCCAGGAGTGTAGAATTGGGGGGACAAGGCGTGCTATTCAGCGTCTGGAGAGAACTGGGGCCTTGCTTTCTCGCGCAGCGTTCTTATATATAAAGCCGCGGTGCGGACGGCTAAGGGAACGCCTGATCAAATCGGCTCTCCCGACTAGCCGCTGGGCTAGTAATGCACCACTTTAAGTTACCGAATAAATCATAGCTTCTTTTGCTGATGGCCGATGAAGCTCTCAATTTAAATGTGCATTCAGCACACAGGTAAGTAATCATAATAAAATTTTGATGTGGCTAAGTTAAATATTTTGGGCGAGAGAATTAATTTAATTACACTGCACGCAGTAGGCGAGCTCTGAACTGGCCCTTTGGAGATACGCTATCGCTATAGTTTTATAGGTATTCAAATGAAACTTCTCACATCCTTATGGTGATAGCGGATCTCCATTCTACTTAAATATAAACATCCTAGCCTTATTTATTAGCCTACTTAATCTATCTTGCTTCCTTAAGTTTTGAGACGAAAACCAGAAAATCATGAATTTCCACTAAAATCTTAATTTGTGAGATCCAGAAGACTGTTTTTATTAAATAATTATGAAAAATGAATCTAATTATAAATTTTTAACTCTCTAGCTCTTTTCTGTTGCGCCAATGATTTTTACAGAAAAACGTCCAAATTTCGAAAATGGCTAAAGTTATCGAACTGATATTCAACACACATTAATTTAGTATTACTCCTGACATGCTAGAAACGTTTTAGGTTATTTGCTTGATTTTTAATGTGTTGCGCAACATTTATGACGTCAGAGCTAGTTACAGCGGACTGGCTGGCACACAATGGAAAGACTGATGTGAATTTACTACAGCGTGAGTAGGCTGCTTCCCTACATCACCCTCTACTTAAATTTTTTGTTTTTGAATGTTAATGAACGAAAAAAAAATTAATTACAAAAAGGGAAGCAAGAGTACAGTTTAACTCCCTATGAAAAATTAAAATTGAATTGTAAACATATATAAATATTAAAAGAGAACTGATTACCTACTTTAATTATTTAAATTGCGGGCATGTTCACTGCCTCTTAAGCAACATTATTACTCAAATTTTTAAGCAAAGTCCATGAAGCACTTTGGCATACATATTGCCTTAGATAAACAAACACATAAAAATATGTAAAATTATGAAAATCTTAAATCCATTAAATACATTTTTACATACACAAATTCAAAGAAAATAACATGATACATAAACAGATGATTATCTCTTAGCAGTCTTTTCTAAACCTGAAAGAAAATTTCACAAATCATTTTTACACACGTGGTTGTAGCCGCTTTGGCTGGCGTCCTACACTTCCATTCACAAGGGTAGAGGAGGGGAAGTTGCTATGATGTGCGTCCTTCACGTTCACTCTAAATTACACGGGGAAAGGGGAGGGGTCACTGTGAGTTGTGTCCAAGTCACTCCATGCTTTCACGCAGCTACCAGGCTGCCATTATCTGGTTTGTCCTGTAGAACAAACAAAAAGAGTGCCTCAGACTCTGTTCACTTAATATCTAAGGGTGGGTCACAATGAAATGGGGATATATATATATTTTATCCTTCAATATTTTGCTGGAACAAAGTTAACAGACCTTTTTCAATTTTTACTCTAGTGGTTACTTAATTGTCATAATCGATAAACAAATGGCTCAAAACGCCGTTAGTCACGTACTAGAGAAAATTTATGCTCAAGGCATACAATCACAACTCCTATTTAATCTGAATTTATTATTTCTGGGCCGGAACACTCAACCAATGCTCGGTACATTCTTGATACATTTGTATTTTATTCACTTAGCTGACTCATCTTTGATTACCTTATTCTTAGAGATAGTATGAGTATATTTGATTAGTAGTTGTATTCTCAGCTTCTTTGTACGTGTGAGTAACTTTTGGTAATAGTACAGTTCTGAGTGTTCAAAACACACTACGTTTAGTTGACTACTAAATCCACTTACTGGTCCTCTGCTGCTGTGTCAGTTCCACATCTGTTATTAGGTACTTACTTCATCGAAGTGTATTTATGCTGAGCTATAAATAATGTTTCACGTCTGCCATTATGTATTTACTTACTTTGCTAGTGTATGAACTTAAGTAATACTCACTCCATTAAAATTTAAAGCACAGGATAGCACATTTATTTCATATCTATAGTGTATTGCAGCTGATCAGTTTGCTCACGTGGCAATCCATTTCCACTCGATCGGACGCTGAAACCACAGGTAGTCTCTCTCGACCTACCAATAAAGTGCATCAAGTAATTATGGACGAGCGTAATGCTAAATTCCTTAAACCTATAGGACACCATGAGCTGCTCTGTCTCATCTAACATAGGGGTACCTATGGTCGCATTCACGCCTCCAACTCATAACCTCAATACATGTAGGTGTGTCCTGTCACACACTACACCAAAATAATGGCCAGCTCCAACCTTATAAATACTTCAGGGACGTGTCCTTCACGTCTCAACCACAAACACTGTTCAATTCTATTACCCTGCCATTCCTTGCTACACAAGGTGAGTTCATTTTTACAACTTATCTACATATTTTTCTTAACACTGAGCAATCTCTTTTACTATTAATTAATTAGCTCTACAGCATACAATAGGTTTCACTACCACTTCAGATCCTGCTTGTACACGAATTCATATAACTTTTTAAATTACTGTTGGTGGACCATTTCCAATAAAACAACACTTTGTACTTACTATATTACCAGGGTTCTATACATAATTGTTACTCAAATACATTTTATCTTAATTACATCATACTTCTCTGTTGTTTACGTCACTGTTAGGTTTGTCACATTAGGTATTTTTCTTCACTAATCGGTGGATAGAATGGTTCTAGAACGCATGCCTCGATAGCCATGACGGAAAATTTTCGTATTGGAAATAAGAGGTCAAAATTTTTGTAGATAGGAAAGATGAAGAATGAGTGAGACCTGAAATGGGAAAGAAGATCTCACACAGCTGGGACTGCACAGCTGCCACACTGTGTAGAGGTTCTAGAACAACCTCCTCCCTACAGCATTCACTGGTTTCAGAAAATTTTCATAATGGAAAGAAAGGGTCGAAATTTTTGTGAATAGGAAAGATGAAGAATGAGTGAGATCTGAAATGGGAAAGAAGATCTCACACAGCTGGGACTGCACAGCTGCCACACTGTGTACAGGTTACAGAACAACCTCCTCCCTACAGCATTCATTCACTAGCTATGAACTTCTTTAGGTCGATCACGTTCCTGAGACCTAATAGTTTTTACTTTTAGGGTACTCTAGCCTATATGCATTGGCATGTGGTTTTCCTATGATCCTGAAAGGTCCTTGGTATACGAACATGAATTTCTTTGTTTCTGCATTTATTTTCTTTGATTTTTCCTTGGTTTTGACAAGGACTAACTGACCTATTTCAAAACTAGTAGGTACAGCTTTTGCGTCATGACGCTTCTTCCTTTCCAATGTTGTTTTTCTTATATTTTCCCTAGCCTTTAATTTCTTCTCGTCTGTGGATATTTGCGTTAGAATAGGGAATTCTACCATATCTGCAATCACATTGTGCGGTTCTTGGCCAAACATCAATTCGCAAGGCGCAAAACCAGTTGCATCATGCCTTAAGTTGTTAATTACATTCTCAAAATACTTAATGTGCTCTGCCCAACTTGACCGAGCGAGGCGGCGCAGTGGTTAGCACAGTGGACTCGCATTCGGGAGGACGACGGTTCAATCCCGTCTCCGGCCATCCTGATTTAGGTTTTCCGTGATTTCCCTAAATCGCTTCAGGCAAATGCCGGGATGGTTCCTTTGAAAGGGCACGGCCGATTTCCTTCCCCATCCTTCCCTCACCCGAGCTTGCGCTCCGTCTCTAATGACCTCGTTGTCGACGGGACGATAACACTAACCACCACCACCACCTCTGCCCAACTTGAGTGTTTCCGAGCACAATAAGTCCTGCAAAGCCTATTCAATTCTCTCATAATGCGTTCACTCATATTTCCTTGGGGGAAATACGCAGATATTTTCAGATGTTTCACTCCGGCCTTATCTAGACATTCCTTAAATCTATCAGAAGTAAATTGAGGCCCATTGTCTGACAGCAAATTCTTCGAACCCAACGTTCACGAAGAAATCTTTTTCCAATTTTTCTACCAATGTTTTTGCATTTGCTCTTTTAATTGGGTATAGCTTAACATACACTCCTGGAAATGGAAAAAAGAACACGTTGACACCGGTGTGTCCGACCCACCATACTTGCTCCGGACACTGCGAGAGGGCTGTACAAGCAATGATCACACGCACGGCACAGCGGACACACCAGGTACCGCGGTGTTGGCCGTCGAAT
This sequence comes from Schistocerca nitens, assembly GCF_023898315.1. Classification (NCBI taxonomy): domain Eukaryota; kingdom Metazoa; phylum Arthropoda; class Insecta; order Orthoptera; family Acrididae; genus Schistocerca; species Schistocerca nitens. The sequence continues at coordinate 574,299,862 of NC_064614.1, read as the reverse complement.
GGCGCTAGCTGCGCAGCATTTGTGCACCGCCGCCGTCAATATCAGCCAGTTTGCCGTGGCATACGGAGCTCCATCGCAGTCTTTAACACTGGTAGCATGCCGCGACAGCGTGGACGTGAACCGTATGTGCAGTTGACGGACTTTGAGCGAGGGCGTATAGTGGGCATGCGGGAGGCCGGGTGGACGTACCGCCGAATTGCTCAACACGTGGGGTGTGAGGTCTCCACAGTACATCGATGTTGTCGGCAGTGGTCGGCGGAAGGTGCACGTGCCCGTCGACCTGGGACCGGACCGCAGCGACGCACGGATGCACGCCAAGACCGTAGGATCCTACGCAGTGCCGTAGGGGACCGCACCGCCACTTCCCAGCAAATTAGGGACACTGTTGCTCCTGGGGTATCGGCGAGGACCATTCGCAACCGTCTCCATGAAGCTGGGCTACGGTCCCGCACACCGTTAGGCCGTCTTCCGCTCACGCCCCAACATCGTGCAGCCCGCCTCCAGTGGTGTCGCGACAGGCGTGAATGGAGGGACGAATGGAGACGTGTCGTCCTCAGCGATGAGAGTCGCTTCTGCCTTGGTGCCAATGATGGTCGTATGCGTGTTTGGCGCCGTGCAGGTGAGCGCCACAATCAGGACTGCATACGACCGAGGCACACAGGGCCAACACCCGGCATCATGGTGTGGGGAGCGATCTCCTACACTGGCCGTATACCACTGGTGATCGTCGAGGGGACACTGAATAGTGCACGGTACATCCAAACCGTCATCGAACCCATCGTTCTACCATTCCTAGACCGGCAAGGGAACTTGCTGTTCCAACAGGACAATGCACGTCCGCATGTATCCCGTGCCACCCAACGTGCTCTAGAAGGTGTAAGTCAACTACCCTGGCCAGCAAGATCTCCGGATCTGTCCCCCATTGAGCATGTTTGGGACTGGATGAAGCGTCGTCTCACGCGGTCTGCACGTCCAGCACGAACGCTGGTCCAACTGAGGCGCCAGGTGGAAATGGCATGGCAAGCCGTTCCACAGGACTACATCCAGCATCTCTACGATCGTCTCCATGGGAGAATAGCAGCCTGCATTGCTGCGAAAGGTGGATATACACTGTACTAGTGCCGACATTGTGAATGCTCTGTTGCCTGTGTCTATGTGTCTGTGGTTCTGTCAGTGTGATCATGTGATGTATCTGACCCCAGGAATGTGTCAATAAAGTTTCCCCTTCCTGGGACAATGAATTCACGGTGTTCTTATTTCAATTTCCAGGAGTGTATTTACTGAATCCATCCACAACAACAAAAACATGGGTGCAACCACCTCTCGAAACAGGAAGAGGGCCAAACAAATCACAAGCCAGTAATTCTAGGGTTTTAGTTGGCTCTACTGAATGCATATCCCCTTGTATTCTTGTGTTCGCAGCACGGACTTTCTGGGACACTACACAAGATGCTAGACGCTTGGCCATACGGCGGTACATGTTGTCAAACACAACCTTCTCCTTTAATTTTGCAATGCACTTCTTTGCACCGTAGTGCCCATACCTCAGGTGTACATAGTCTACATGTTGTGAGGGGAAAGCACAGCTTCCACTCAGAAACACCTACCTTTTTCCTCCTAAACAGAATACCTTTATGCAGACAATAGTATTGCGAAACCTTAGGATAGTTCGCATTTCCTAAATAGCTCTTCACAAATTTCAGTTGGTCATCTGCATTCTGCTCACGTCTCAAGTTCTTAATCACTCTCTTTAATGCACTTTCTTCCTTTACTTCGTGCAATGCAAACATTCGAACTTCATTTAGGTCTGTTGCTGTAATTCCCGCGTCATCACAGAGCTCGGCACTTCTAGATAACCCATCAACTACCAGATAGTCTTTCCCTTGAATATATTTAACCTCAAGGTCAAACTGCTGGAGATACAATGACCATGTTACCAAACGAGCATTCCTCAATTTACAGGTCTTTAAAAAGGTCAACGCCTTATGGCCACTGTAAACAATTATCTTGTGACCTAATAGATACTGCTCAAACTTTTGTACCCCAAATACAATTGCCAATGCTTCCAGTTCTGAGATGCCATAATTTCTCTCTGCTGCCTGTAAAGATCGACTTGCGAAAGCTATAGTCTTGTGCACTTCTTGTTCGTTCTCAATTTCTACTTGGAATACCTCCACAGCTATACCATAGCCACTAGCATCAACAGACATACAGAATGGTTTTTCAAAATCAGGATGATGTAAAATAGGACTATTAATTAAAGATTGTTTAAGCACCTCAAACGCCTGTTGACATTCTGCTGTCTAAACCCAAGGGGTATTCTTTTTCAGCAGGAGGTGAAGATAGGGCGCATTAAAAGCCTGATCACTAACAAAACGCCTATAGAAGCCGAACAGACCGAACATCGATCTCAACTGCTTCTTGTTTCTGGGAGCCTCAAATTTTTCAATGACTGCTAGCTTGCCTGGGTCAGGCAGAATACCTTTTCCACTTATCATATATCCCAAGAAACCTATTTCCTCTTTAACGCACTCTGTCTTTTCAATCTTTAGTTTCATGCCACCTCTCTCAATAGCCTCTAACACTTCCTCTAATAGAACTATGTGTTCTTCCCAGGTAGGAGTTGCTATTAACAGATCATCTACGTAGACTGTTATCTTATTACTTAAGGCTGGTCCTAAAACATGGCACATCACATGTACGAAGGCACAAACAGAGATATTAAGTCCGAAAGGTACCACACGGTATTGGTAACAAACGCCTTCGTACAAGAAAGCTGTGTACTTCCTTGAACTTTCCGCCAGTGGCAAATTCCAATATTCACACGTGATGTCCATAGAAGTTAAGAATTTTACTCCACGGAACTTTTGCAATAACTCGTCCATGTTCTGCGGTCTATCACTTTCCCTAACCACTCTTTCATTCAACCAACGAGCGTCCAAGACCAATCTGACACTCCCGTCTCTTTTGGTACAACAACAAGAGGATTATTGTACTCACTGACCGCTTTTTCAATCACACCCCACTCCAGCATTCTCTGTATCTCCTTTCGAACCGCCTCCTTCCTAGCTACATGTATTTGGTATGGCTTCCTGAAAAACACTTGGCCGGGTTTCACCTTTAATTGACATTCATAACCTTTGACCACGCCAGGTCGATCTGAAAATACCTTATGATGCCTTTTTAAAACCTGTCTCAGTTCTTCCTTCTGATTAGCTGAAATTTTATCGATATCCTGCAATTTAGCTTCTATTTTGTCCAAAATAATTGCTTCTTCTTCTTCTGTGTTTAGCTTACTTTTACTAAAATTAACACCTTCGTCCCAATACCTCCTATTTTTCAGAACTCGTATAGGCAGCTCCCAATTGTCATCATTAGTTACTACATGTTTATCAATAAAAGGTACCGTAATTACTCTGGTTATCGGCGAGACCATTTTTAACTGGCTTCTTTCAAAGTCAACAACACTCTGATATTTTGACAAGAAATTTATGCCAATTAAAACCTCAATACTGAGATTGTTTACAATTAAACATGGATGATCAATTAAATTACCATTAATGTTAAAGGGCAGCAAAGCTTCTTGCTTTACCGTTTTTGACACCTTGCCATTAGTACCAATTATTCTTAGTCCTGATACCCTCATTACTGTAAGCTTGTCTTTACCAGGTAATGCATCAAAGAAGGACTGAGATATCGCACTCACCTCACTTCCACTGTCTAAGAGACAACGTACATTGATACCCAACATATTCACTATTATTATAGGGTGGCTTATTCTAGGTTGTACAGGTGGTTCGTCAAACTCATCCAATAGTTCCTTTTGGATTTGTCTCCAACTAAAGTGATCGACATCTGTCTTCATTACATTTAGGTCACAGTGTGTAGGGGTTTCCTGAATTACATTTTCAGCTGCCTTTTCCAGTCGGTCTATTAATTTCAAATCGAAACACCGCACGACTTCATTACATTTAGTTTGCTGAACATGACCCAAATTACTGTAGTCTGAGCGATTCTGCGCCTCCAGACCGGGCATAACACTAGTTACAGCTAAACCATTTTCATTATTATTATCGGGTTCCTTCTCAAGTGACAACTGGTCACAGCTACTGGGTTCATCGACCCCCAACAGGCTACCCTCTACATTCTCACTTATCTCCTGTCCTAAATCTATTAGTACGTTATCAACATCCTGCACAGGTACTTTAGATAAGAGCACATCATCCTCATCGTAAATATAAGCATGAATTTCTTCTGCTTCTTCACCTGACAATTCAGTATTTTGTAGCTCCTCCCTATCGTTACACTGCTGCGCCTTCTCTTTCTCTTCCCACTTAGAAAGCGTCTCTAACACGGTATCTATCAAATACTGAGAGTGATCTAATATTTCTGCTGTATTCTTAGATGCTACCGACTGTTCATCCACATGTTCAGTCTGAGTATTCTGATCTGTCTTACCAATTCCCGTAACTACTGGCTTAGGAAAAGTAACCGCCTGGTGAGCGCCAGTGTCCTCATAGACGGGAACTAGTTTTCCTGCCTCGGCCTACTACTGTTTCCTTTATTTTCATTATAGTTAACTGACATAGCATTGCTTTCCGTACTGTTGTTTACATGCATAATTTTGTTTGGAACAAAATTATTATCACTTGGATGCCATTGTTGGTTCTGATAATCATTTCTCCAATTACTACCTCTCTTAGGATGGCGAACACCTACTGTTCTGATGTTTACTTTGCCATTTTGCTCGTTCCTAAAATTACTACTATTGTTATTAGCCTTTCTGTTATTACGTGCTTGCTCCTCATTGGCAGCAACACGTTCTACACGTTCCAAATATTCAATGAAACGATCCAGATTGTCTCTAGGGGCAGATACAATTCTAGTTTGCCAGTACCATGGCAGTTTGGCTTCAAGACCTAGTATAATCATTTCAGGTTTCAGCTTTTTGGCCAAATGTGACAAACGTGAAATCCATGACCTAGCAAGGGTTTTCCACTCCAAAATTCTCTCAACACTTCATTTTGCTTATTACTAGACCAATACTCATTAATGAAAGCTGTTTTAAACTCCGCTAATGTTTTACACTTCAACATAACATCAGCTGACCAACGCATGGCGTCACCTGCTAAATGGCTTCTAATAAATGAGATTTTCTCTCGTTCAGACCAAGTTGGTGGAATCACATCTTCAAAATCGTTCCAGAAATCTAGCGGGTGGATATTTTTATCTGGATCGAACCGCAAGAACTGCCGACGCCCGATAAAAGCGGCGTTTGCAGCTACAACTTGTTGTATACTACCATTACCAGAAGTTACTGAAGCTACTTTATTCTCAATGTTAGCAATGTTAGTACTAATATTTTCCACTCTCATTTCAACATTATCTACCTTTTGCATAATATGAGTAGTATCAGTTTTGATTGCGTCTACTTCTGCTTGACATATGTTTACTTTTATGTTAACATCTTTAAACCTATCTGAGCACAGTTCAGATTCCTCCTCGATCTTTTCTGTTAACTTGTGCTCCAGCTTCGCATCTTCCATTTGGAAGTCTCTGCGAACCTCAGCAACTTCGGATTTTACTGTTTTATACATTTCAGAAAATTGTTGAGCAATCTTTTTCTTAATATCCTCATGATTGTAATCAATTTTATAATTCAAACTGTCCAGATCCTCTTTCAACTTATTGCAACCAGCCTTGAAGGTATTGTCCATTTCCTCCAATCGTTTATTAAAATTAGTTTGGCTGGCCACAATTCTGTTATTTACCTCAATTATATCAGATTTTAATTCAGCTGTCATTCTAGCATTACTGGCTGACATTTTTGCATTACTGCTTTTGACCTCAGTTATTTCAGACTTTAATTCAGCATTACTGGTAGCTATTGCTTGTAATATAACATTTAAATCAATAGCCCCAGTATCTTTGGGTTGCTCACTAGCTGGCTTTTTATCACACTCAGGTGACGAAAAACTAGCTCCAACACAAGAATCATCAAAACTAAATGAAACTTCTGATTGATCAGTCATACCTAACTTCTCCTGTTTAAACTCTACCATCTCTGATGACTGTTTCGGTTTTAACTCATCAGATAAACTATCATCCAATAAATTAACAATTTCTGCTGTCTGCTTTACTACAGGGGTCTCTATTATTGAATCATTGCCCCTTTTCACACTACTGCCAGGAGACAATACTTCATATTTCACCTCAACATTACTATTTTCATGCATATTTACACTTGAACCGTTGTCTGGATTTACAGTTCCCTCAACAGACATAGGTTCTGATTTAAGTTTAACCTCAGTTTCTTTTGGCGGTTCCATCGCTGACAGTCTTTTAGTGCAGGTTAGTAAAAATTTTAACAGCTTTTCACTTAACTTAGTTCCTTCTGCACGACGTATGGCGTTGCCGGCGTGGTGTATCAGGATTACTGATGCGACGCAGCTCGCTGAATTGCAGACGGCACTCCGACGGCTGTTGTGTGTTTGCATGGCCCGCAACTGCAGGCGCGGCTCCGGCTGCTCTGGCGGACGACTGCGGTGAGGCGAAACTGGCTTCTCGCGATGCCGGCAGCGCCGCTAGACTCAGTGCCAGCTCCGTCAATTCAGATGCGTCGTTAATCCAATTGCGTCGTCCACATACACACGTAACACTTTCACTGTTCTATTACTCAGTTGCGTGTCGCATTTCACTCACGAATCCGAATAGTTAAAAATCACTTTCACTTTTACTCAGTTTATTTCCCAGCCAATGCCCCATATGTGGGGCGGCAGGTGAGGAAATTTACTGTTGTATAAATGTTTGAATGTAGAAACACTGCATTTCCCGGCCGATTAACCATATGTGCGGCGGCGGGTGGAATTATTGTTGTTAAAAATGTTCCTATTATTTATGCTGTCTTTTGCCGTTCTCAACACTGGCTCTCTAACTACAATATTGGCAACCAGAAAGTGATTAGCAAAACGTGAAGCCTGTAATTAGAATTCCTAGTGCCCACTTCATCTGAGAATACACTTATAGTTACAGCTTATAGCTCTGAGGAATTAGGAGATTGTCTGGGATTTATAATCAAAAACGGTCGTGAAAAAACGTTCTGTATTCTAAAAGTCACAGATGAAAACAAAAGAATCCACACAATCTAACTAACAGAGCAGTTCAGAGTGTAATGCACTGATGCCACTATAACTGTCCAAATTAAATATTTAAATGAATGCTCGCCATAATTTGATGATTAGGTTCATCAAACGCCACGCTAAATAATGGTAGAATGTTTGTCCCGCGGCGACACGTGAAAATACGACAATACGCAAACTGAAGATCGATAATTAAAGTCAACCCAGGATTAACACTTCACTCGAAAATAATTTCATGGTTACGCGTATCCCGAGTAACTTAATACGGCATCCGAGGCTGTTTGTAGCAATGATACCGACGCGACGCGACTCCCGACGCAGATGGCGTGCTATTCAGCGTCTGGAGAGAACTGGGGCCTTGCCTTCTCGCGCAGCGTTCTTATATATAAAGCCGCGGTGCGGACGGCTAAGGGAACGCCTGATCAAATCGGCTCTCCCGACTAGCCGCTGGGCTAGTAATGCACCACTTTAAGTTACCGATTAAATCATAGCTTCTTTTGCTGATGGCCGATGAAGCTCTCAATTTAAATGTGCATTCAGCACACAGGTAAGTAATCATAATAAAATTTTGATGTGGCTAAGTTAAATATTTTGGGCGAGAGAATTAATTTAATTACACTGCACGCAGTAGACGAGCTCTGAACTGGCCCTTTGGAGATACGCTATCGCTATAGTTTTATAGGTATTCAAATGAAACTTCTCACATCCTTATGGTGATAGCGGATCTCCATTCTACTTAAATATAAACATCCTAGCCTTATTTATTAGCCTACTTAATCTATCTTGCTTCCTTAAGTTTTGAGACGAAAACCAGAAAATCATGAATTTCCACTAAAATCTTAATTTGTGAGATCCAGAAGACTTTTTTTATTAAATAATTATGAAAAATGAATCTAATTATAAATTTTTAACTCTCTAGCTCTTTTCTGTTGCGCCAATGATTTTTACAGAAAAACGTCCAAATTTCGAAAATGGCTAAAGTTATCGAACTGATATTCAACACACATTAATTTAGTATTACTCCTGACATGCTAGAAATGTTTTAGGTTATTTGCTTGATTTTTAATGTATTGCGCAACATTTATTAAACTGATAGTTCGGTAATTTTCACATTTGTCAACACCTGCTTTCTTTGGGATTGGAATTATTATATTCTTCTTGAAGTCTGAGGGTATTTCACCTGTTTCATACATCTTGCTCACCAGATGGTAGAGTTTCGTTAGGACTTTCTCTCCCAAGGCTGTCAGTAGTTCTAATGGAATGTTGTCTACTCCTGGGGCCTTGTTTCGACTCAGGTCTTTCAGTACTCTGTCAAACTCTTCACGCTGTATCATATCTCCCATTTCATCTTCATCTTCATCCTCTTCCATTTCCATAATATTGTCCTCAAGCACATCGCTCTTGTATAGACCCTCTATATACTCCTTCCACCTATCTGCTTTCCCTTCTTTGCTTAGAACTGGGTTTCCATCTGAGTTTTTGATATTCATACAAGTGGCTCTCTTTTCTCCAAAGGTCTCTTTAATTTTCCTGTAGGCTGTATCTATCTTACCCCTAGTGAGACAAGCCTCTACATCCTTACATTTGTCCTCTAGCCATCCCTGCTTCGCCATTTTGCACTTCCTGTCGATCTCATTTTTGAGAAGTTTGTATTCATTTTTGCCTGCTTCATTTACTGCATTTTTATATTTTCTCCTTTCATCAATTAAATTCAGTATTTCTTCTGTCACCCAAGGATTTCTGCTAGCCCTCGTCTTTTACCTACTTGATCCTCTGCTGCCTTCACTACTTCATCCCTCAAAGCTACCCATTCTTCTTCTACTGTATTTCTTTCCCCCATTCCTGTCAATTGTTCCCTTATGCTCTCCCTGAAACTCTGTACAACCCCTGGTTTAGTCAGTTTATCCAGGTCCATCTCCTTAAATTCCCACCTTTTTGCAGTTTCTTCAATTTTAATCTACAGGTCATAACCAATAGATTGTGGTCAGAATCCATATCTGCCCCTGGAAATGTTTACAGTTTAAAACCTGGTTCCTAAATCTCTGTCTTACCATTATGTAATCTATCTGAAACATGTTAGTATCTCCAGGTTTCTTCCATGTATACAACCTTCTTTCATGATTATTGAACCAAGTGTTAGCTATGATTAAGTTGTGCTTTGTGCAAAATTCTACCAGGCGGCTTCCTCTTTCATTTCTTACCCCCAATCCATATTCACCTATTACGTTTCCTTCTCTCCCTTTTCCTACTCTCGAATTCCAGTCACCCATGACTATTAAATTTTCGTCTCCCTTCAGAATCTGAATAATTTCTTTTATTTCATCATACATTTCTTCAATTTCTTCATCATCTGCAGAGCTAGTTGGCATATAAACTTGTACTACTGTAGTAGGCGTGGGCTTCGTATCTATCTTGGCCACAATATGCGTTCACTATGCTGTTCGTAGTAGCTTACCCGCATTCCTATTTTCCTATTCATTATTAAACCTACTCCTGCATTACCCCTATTTGATTTTTTGTTTATAACGCTGTATTCACCTGACCAGAAGTCTTGTTCTTCCTTCCACTTCACTAATTCCCACTATATCTAACTTTAACCTATCCATTTCCCTTTTTAATTTTCTAACCTACCTGTCCGATTAAGGGATAAGGGATCCGACATTCCACGCTACGATCCGTAGAACGCCAGTTTTCTTTCTCCTGATAACGAAATCCTCTTGAGTAGTACCCGCCCGGAGATCTGAATGGGGGACTATTTTACCTCTGGAATATTTTACCCAAGAGGACGCCATCATCATTTAACCATACAGTAAAGCTGCATGCCCTCGGGAAAAATTACGGCCGTAGTTTCCCCTTGCTTTCAGCCGTTCGCAGTACCAGCACAGCAAGGCCGTTTTGGTTAGTGTTACAAGGCCAGATCAGTCAATCATCCAGACTGTTGCCCTTGCAACTACTGAAAAGGCTGCTGCCCCTCTTCAGGAACCACATGTTTGTCTGGCCTGTCAACAGATACCCCTCCGTTGTGGTTGCACCTACGGTACGGCTGTCTGTATTGCTGAGGCACGCAAGCCCCCCAACCAACGGCAAAGTCCATGGTTCATTGGGGGGGGGGGGGGGAGGTCATCCTTAATATGAACGTACAAATGGAGCATATACGACGCTGTCTGAAATTTAAAAAAGTTATAAAGTGTTATTTAACTACATTGTATTATTTACCAATATGATTTTAGCAAGTAAAATCGTCAATGAGCTATACGTTTTGAGAAGTTTATTTTATTTTATTTTGACAGTCAGTTTCGGCATCTCAATAATCTTATCTTCGGGCCCCACGCTCGTATGCCTGAAGTGCATATGAGGCCTGAAGGTGGCATTATTGAAAAACCGAAACTGGTTGTCGAAATAAAATAACTTCTCAAAACGTACGGATGTTTGGCGATTTTCCTAGGCAAACATTTGACCAGTCTCTAACCCGTATCCACAATGGATCTACAGAGACGTTGTTTAACGCCAGTTAAAAGGTTAACGTCTCTTTGTTTAACCACGAATGAGAGCAGATGCATGCTGTAGTCAGTTTTATGATTGTTTATACCAGTGGCATTCCTCAAGCAAGGTCGGTGCGAACATGGTCACCGATGTGTTTGTTTGCTGATAAACTTCGCTGTATGCTGTAAAAGTGTAGTTAGACAGTGATTAGAGAAACAGATTTGCATTACAAGAAACTTTTAATCAGGAGCATTACTAACAGTGGAGTTGCACTACAGTCAAGAATGTCATAAGTTACTAGGCAATGTGTGCGGTATTATCAATTGTCGTTTTTATTACTTATTTAGTTTTCAGTCACAGTTGCATATAATTATTAATAGTGGCTACTTTCGAACTCTTGTGTTCATTTTGGAACCATGGCCTACATCTTCGGGTACAATACCAACAAAAATATAAAATACAAATTGTTGAAATACATAAATAGTTTTCTAGCATTCTGTATGCACAGATTACAGTAGAGCAATACATCAGTTATGACATACCTGCATCTCTAATATTTGATTGTAACATAATTACAATGGAACATTCGAATGAATTGTTCATATGCCTGGTCAACATAACAAGCGTGATTAGAAAAACTTGACAGGTGTCCTCAGTTATTTACTGTGTGCTCATTCTCACTGTCTGTGCTTACAGCAAATAGTACATCACAATTTCATATTTACATTCCAAAACAAACTTCACAGTATTTTGTGTAAAGTTTCATTTTAAAATTATTCCGTTTTTCATCAAATGTGGTTGTGACAGCCACAACTGATGAAAATTAGAATAGTTTTGAAATGAAAATCTATACAAAAAATTGTGAATGTGTTTGGGGATGTAAATATTAAAATCGTTTGAATTTTCATCAAGTATGATTGTCAGAAACTAGTGCTTATCTCCTATTCCTGTACAGGAGACATCGATCACACACTCCCACAGTTCACAACTGTATCATTCTGGCCTTCTGTAGCAACAGTACGTACGCCTGCTCAACGTAGAAGTCAGCTAATTTTTTGTTGTTACTGACCGCCAATATCTTGTGTACCAACCCACCTCTTCTACCAGAGAACCTTTCGCCCATACTAAGACTATACACCTCCTCAAGTGGTGTTAGAAGTTTGATTGGCATAGACACTACGATCGTCAGCAACGCAAGTAAGCAGCAGTATGCGTTTATTGTAACCTCTAGTGGGGTACTTTTTTTCACCTTTTGTATCCATCCCTTTTTTCCTTTTATGTGTAAAATATGTCGGAGGCAAGACTAAGTAGGTTGTGTAAATAATAGACGAGTGTAGACGTAATTTAATGTTGTCATCTAAGTTATAGGTGTAGGCGTTTTCCAAGCGTCTACGTCAGTAGATAATTATGTGGTTTGACCTCTACAGGGTGCCAAATTCACTTGCGGATTTCCTTTCTTCTTTTCCATTTCTGCTTCGCACTCCTACTGCATATTCTGTTTTCGAATAATACAGTTGCAACCCGTGGAACGGCCTTGAATAGGTGAAACGTAGATCATTGTCGTCACAGGAGCTTACGGTTTGGTTTCTTTGCCTTTGCGTCATGTGGCACTGCTTCAGAGCAGCAATGCGCTGAAGTCAGCACACGGATGTGAGACAAATCATTTGCCCTGCTTCGTCAATTAAATTGCTCCGTGTTTGCCGAGAAACAGTGCAGTGCACATGATAGCATGAAATCCGCCTGGGGTAACTGCCGGAGTCAGTGTAAGGGGGAACGTATCGGGTTCTAGGAAATCTTATGCAGTAACATAGGTTTACTAAGAGACAGGTTGTAGCTAGGAAAGTACTTGTGGTTAAAGTAGTCAGTGATACGGAAAAGCCGGGCGTTCTGGCCGAGCGGTTCTAGGCGCTTCAGTCTGCAACCGCGCGACCGTTAAGGTCGCAGGTTCGAATCCTGCCTCGGGCACGGATGTGTGTGATGTCCTTAGGTTAGTTAGGTTTACGTAGTTCTAAGTCTAGGGGACTGATGACCTCAGATGTTAAGTCCCATAGTGCTCAGAGTCATTTGAACCATTTGATACAGAGAAGCTCATGCAGCGCGATACACTGGGCTAGTCTCTCAGATAATTGTGAGTTGAGACATTGAAGTTTATTATGAAGTATTGAGGATTTATAGTGAAGATGATGGAAGTTAAGACGAAGAACGATTATGGAGTGTTGCTGAATGGTATTAAAGAGGTACAGATTGTAGCTGGGAAAGTACCTGTGGTTACATACGTCAATGGAATTGCAGGGCTCATGGAGCACGATACATTGGACTAGTCTTTAAGGGTGAGAGGTGCAGTTGGTTTAAGTGATGGGTCGCCGGTTGTTGTGGGCATTATAACGCCAGTGTAGTGACTCTAACGCGCATAAACTACCTTTTGTGAATAGTTTACTTTAAGATTTTTTTCTGGAAACATGTTGCATGTACGTCAATCCTTGAATACATTTAAGAATGCTGAGATTCAAATCACAGAAGGTGTTGCATTAGTGCAAGGGGATTGTGTTGGAGCATAAAGGAGACATTTTGATGCAGCTGTAATGGTGTGACATACGCAGCTGAATAATATCGCTTTTAATTTAGTTTGATAGGAAAGCGTTGATGTTATGTATTGCAACATGTTGATCATTTTGACAAGTACGAGATCTAGTTTAAAGAGGATAAGTGATACATATTTAAGTTTACATACTATAGCACGTGAGAAAGAGTAGGTACATAGTTTCGTGATGTTATAGGATGCGTGCCAAATGCCAACACTCTTATTCTTAGGAAACGGTGTAACACTGCTACTGAATGGACAAAGCAGTGCCGTGGACTGTTTTATAGACTAGCTTCGCCTAGAGCCTTAGTGGGACAGCACGACAATTTTGCACGAAGCAGTGAATGGATTCTGGAAAGTCGACCGGAGAGTGAATGGCATGCACAAGGGTAACCAGTGGAGTCTAGTATAGTAACTTATGTTGCATATACAGGGTGGCTATAATTGAAGTGCAGCTACTCACGGAGCTGCAGTGTCGGCTGTAATTATCATATGTCAGCGAAATTTGGTAGATATGCTAATGCATTAATGGGGAAGCGATTTACGCTGTAAAATTAGTTCCAGTTGTGGCCACTAGTAGCAAATCTGGCGCTGTACACCGTATGCATGACGGTATTACATCCACGCTATCATTTTGCAAGCCATAGAGTAGAGAGACCTTGCGCTGTTAATGAATCTGTTTATGTGAACAGCAGCAATTGCAGTAGAGCACTGAGAGCGTGTCTTCGACTGAAAGGTCTGAGGAGAGGCCAGATGCCATTAAATGGTTTAAAAAAGATGATAATTAAATTAGAAAACACAAGTGAGCTTGTTGTGGCACCTGGAAGAGGAAGGCATCCATCCCTGTGGAAGTTACTAACAAGGTTGCTGTTGCTGTAACTGACCATGCAGCACGTGCCCCGGTTAGCTGTCCATCCTATGCTGAACAGTACGGAACGTTTTGCGGTCTATATCAAACTGGTATCCGTACAAGATGAGACGGTGCAGCAGATGAAACCTCATTATCTGGAGCTCTTCGGTTTCTGGTATGGACAGAAGTTGATGACATGTGGCCGGGCAATATTCTGTGGAGTGACGAGGCACATTTTACACTACATGGTGCAGCGAATACTAGAACTGTTGAATTTGGGGTACTGTTAAGCCATGTGTTGTGCATGAACAGCCATTGCGCCGTATGTTACTGTGCGGCATGAATTCACACGAACCTTTGTTCTCGGTCCGTTATTCTTTGAAGAGAATACACCCAGAGGTGTACCGTGACGTCTGGACGTTATCTAGATCTCCTTGTAAGGCATGTTATTCCTGCTTTGGAAGAGCGCACCTGTTCAAAAATGGTTCAAATGGCTCTGAGCACTATGGGACTCAACTGCTGAGGTCATTAGTCCCCTAGAACTTAGAACTAGTTAAACCTAACTAACCTAAGGACATCACACACATCCATGCCCGAGGCAGGATTCGAACCTGCGACCGTCGCGGTCTCGCGGTTCCAGACTGCAGCGCCAGAACCGCGCGGCCACTTCGGCCGGCTAGCGCACCTGTGTGGAAACAACTGTTTTCATGGAAATTGGGCGACGCTTCATGTAGCTTTCCAAGCGAACGATCTGCTTAATGCAGCCTTCCACGAACGTATTATTTGCAGAGGTTTTGCAGATACACAGCCTGCAGGATCACGTGATTTGAATCCACGTGGCTTTTGGCTCTGGCGATATCTAAACCAGGGACACGTTCGGTCTCTGCCTGATCCGAAGGCCAGTATACAGGAACACGTCGCCCACATTCCACCGGAACTGCTGCGAGTGACTGTTGTTCACGTCGTTTTACGGATGCAGCATCTCTTGGACGTCTCCAGTGCTCATACTTAACAAACTGTGTAAGCGCCGGTTAGTAATAAAATCAGAATTATACCTTTCTCACTTGTTTAACGTTTTCTGCCCACATCCTGTTCCTAATGCATGACATAGGAAATTTTTCTGTACGTCTTTCTTGCATTCACAGCGCCAGATTTGCACCTGGTGGCCAAAACCGGAACTAATTTTCACAGAGTAAATCGCTTCCGCGTTAGCGCATTAGCGTATCTACCAAGTTTCGCTGCCATACGATACTTACAGTCCGCAGTGGACCTCTGTGAGTAGCTAGTGTTAATGTGAAGGGACTTGTACATAGTTTACAGATCCAACCAGTGACTAGAACTATAAGGACTATAGAGCACCTTGTTTTTCGTAATGTGTCTTATTGTCTGAGTGGAACAGTGGAAAGTGTGTACATGCAAACAGAGGAACAAAGAGTACAGACATATGGCAGTTAACTTAGGACTTGTACTCTGGACTAGTGTTTCATAAAATACGAGCGTAGGAATGGCTCCAGATTTTAGCCACTCAAGAATTCGGTAGACTGAAATTTTCCAGGAAGGGAGGAGTGTAGCGGTGCAGACTAAAGCCGAGATTCTGTAACGAAATCTAAACGCCTTGAAGTCCAGCACGCAACACATCCCAGCAGCTGCCGCGCGGTGTAGCCGCGCGGTCTCGGGGTCATTGTCACGGTCCGTGGGGTCCGCCCCCCGTCGGAGGTTCGAGTCCTCCCTCGGGCACGGGTGTGTGTGTTGTCCATAGTGTAAGGTAGTTTAAGTTAGATTAAGTAGTGCGTAGGCTTAGGGACCGATGACCTCAGCAGTTTGGTCCCATAAGATCTTACCACAAATTTCCAAATTTCCAGCCGCTCTGCAGTCATGATCCGAACGCCGAGGCATAAGCAGCATTTCAAGACATTTCGAGAGCACTGCAACAAAACCTGCGTTCGGGCAGGCTGGGCACGTCGGCACAGCTGGGCTGTAAGTCAGCTTTCTCTGTGTGTTGGCTTCCGCCAAGGTCCGTCCGTCACGTCGTGGGGACCTCCTGTTGGAGTCCAGTTGCGGCGTGGAGGGCCAGGGGTGAAGCTAATGTCCTCTCTCTGCCGCCGCCTCGAGTCCCCGGTCGCTGACCTCCACCGCCGTCCGCCTCCTACGGAAAAAGTATCTGCCCCTCTCCCACCCAGAATCAACAAATTGCTTGTACAGAGTAATCCAGTACGTATCGCGCTGGCTCTTACAGACACCAGAGCGTTTCACTTGGCGGCAGAGTGCGGCAGGAAGTCGGTAGACAGGTAGCGACCCTCACGGAGCCCCAGCCACTTGCTCTGGTAGCAGGTGCGTGGCGCGGGTGCCGTACTGACCTCTTCGCGCCTCTTTCTGGAGGCGGACGCTCGGGTCGATACGTTTTACGCTCACCCAGTAGCAGGCGCCAGCCACTCGACCGGGATGTTGCCAAAGGTCGCATCCAGTGCCCGGCGTAAGACGCTACTGACGTCTCTCGTTGACATCTCATCTCTGAATTTGTTTGTTGCTAGTTACCGATAGCTATTGACGCTGTTAGCTATTGACGGGAGAGTGTTATTTCCAAATACGTCCGCGATTCAATGTTTTCCACATGAAATCTGTGTGCCTGATACGTACAACGAACTCGGATTCTTGTGTTTCTCAGGCACTGCGATTATCAGATGACCGGACAATCATATTTCACGTGTGCCGGTACCTTTCACCTACACTGACAAAAATGGAAGGTATTACACGCTATCAACACCTTCATCGAACGCTACCAAACTGTTACACCGGTATGTCCATCCCTGTGTGATACGTTGATTAAAATTTTATGCCAATGCGGGACTATATTCAATAAAGAAAAACACTATCTCAACAATGATGGCTAACGGATGGGCGCAACGTTACTGCAACTTTTCAGTGGGGCTTCGCAACACTGCGTGACTTGAGGACGTGCCGGTGCAGTCTGTCACTGCAGTCTATGATCATCTTTCGAAAAGGTCGGAACATTCGTTTGAGGAACATGCAGATTGCACAGATAAGAAGGCCACACACGAGCGGAAATCTGCGACGGGACAGAACCACTGGACAGTTCCGGGGACATTTTTGACCGATCCGGCCCGCCGATCTCGGGTCCATCGGATCTAACCTCTCAGATCTGCCCGGACGCCGGGTCCCTTAGTGTGTGGGGTAGAGCGACCAATTTTGATGATTTATCCACGGACTCAGGACTGTAGTACATGCTCGACAGGACAGAGGGCAGAGGCGACAAATTTCAAGGCATCCGACTACGTCTCACCGGATGTACGTAGTACAGTATGGTGTTTTTTAGACATTATTTGCGTGTAATAAATTTTCGTATTTTGAAACTCGTTTACATTGTCGAGAAGAAGGTATTATGGGCGATACTAGGAAGGAAATTGCTCCAATCGCTGGCGATTTGTACGATATGAACTCGTATTTCTGGCAAGAAAAATCGCACAAAATGAATGAAAAATAGATTGCTGAAAGGCAACATTCCAGACTTATAGAACTGACTCAGAAACGTGGGCATGCCGAGATGATATTCCGAAAGTGTTTCCTTCCATGATATAGAAGTGTATTCATGCCTGTGTATGTCACACCTCATACTCTGAGTGGAGCCGGCCGCGGTGGCCGAGCGGTTCTATGCGGTTCAGTCCGGAACCGCGCGACTGCTACGGTCGCAGGTTCGAATCCTGCTTCGTGCATGAATGTGTGTGATGTCCTTAGGTTAGTTAGGTTTAAGCAGTTCTAAGTGTACGGGACTTAGGACCCATAGTGCTTAGAGCTATTTGAACCATTTTTTTCGTGATTGGTCGTAGCCAGCTGTTTAAGGGCGGTAACCATACAACACACCTACCATTTTCCTAGCGCGTTGCACAAAACAGCACATAAATCGATATGAAATTTGGATAAACATGCAAAAGAGGTCTATCTTTTTCAACCTCCGATAGGTCACGAAATGCAAACCATAGCGAAAATCAAAAATACTTTATTTGCGACATTTAGCTACACCTTCCTGATACTTTTCTACATAGTAAGCACACAGACTGAGACATTTGTCATAGCGTGGTAGCAACTTCCAAATACCCTCCTCGTAGAACGCAGACGCCTGAACTCTTTGCTAATTCCCTACGCTGGTCTGCAGCTCACTGCCAGTGCCAAAACGTAGTCCTCGTACCCTGCAGTTCATGTGAGCGAAGAGATGAAAATCAGGAGGTGGCAAGTCCAGGCCGTAGGTTGGGTGATCGAATACTTCCTATCGAAAACGCTGCCGGAGCGTCTTCGTTGCAGCTACAGTGTGGGGCCGAGAGTCATCACGAAGAAGGAGACGCATGACAGTTGCGTTATGTGAGCCGCGTGAAATAAGGCTGGCAGGAGACTATATTTGTCTAGGCATTTTTACTTGCTCTCTGTCCGCTCAGCACTGAAAACTGCAACGTAACGCGAGTGACGGGTATACTAGAGACATTATGCAACATATCTGTGCAAAATACCATCGTATTTTCACTGTGGTTTTAATTTCAAGTCCTATCATAGAAAAAAATGGCACTCGTAATTATAATTCCAAAGAAGACAGTATAGATGTGCATATTAACGAACTAACAGTTTAATATTTGATGGTTGCCAAATACCGACACACAGTATTTACAGAGGAATGGAAAAGCTCGAGAAAGATCAGTTCGGGTTCTAGAGAAATACAGGAACACGAGAGGCAATACTGACCTTACGACGTCTCTTAAAAGACGGATTTAAGAAGAGAAAACCTACGTTTATACCATTTGCGGACTTGGAGAAATCTTTTGACAATGGTGACAGGAATACACTCTTTGAAACTCTCAAGATTGTAGGGGTAAAATATAGGGAACAAAATATTATTTAAACAGAAAGCAGACGGCAGTTACAAGTGTCGAAGGGCGTGAAAGTGAACCAGTGGTTGAGAAAGGGTGAGACAGGATTGTAGCCTATCAATGTGTACACTGAGCAAGCACTAAAGGAAAGGAAAAAGCAGTTTTTAAAGAGAATTAAAGTTCCAGGAGAAGAAATGAAAACATTGATCAAATGATAGCATATTATTTACATGTTTCGCCTTGTTGAGACATTGTCAGAATTTCTTTGGGAACTGCGAGTAATCCATTAATCATAAATTGCCAAAATTTTGGTATGTATCTTCGACGAAGCCGTGCATAAATAAAGCTTCTGCTATCATTTGAAACCTAAAGAGTTTTTCTCACTGAAAATACACTGAAGGAAAAATAATCGTAACACCAAAAAATAATAAATGTAGAAATGAAATTTCGGGAATACATTTGTCTAGATAACTTATTTAATTAATTAACATTGCAAGATAACAGGTTGATGTAAGAAACTGATAAGCCATTGCAAATGTGAAATACTGATACATTAATAACCGATGTAATCGCCAGAAAGTTGAATGCAAACGTGCAGACGTGCATATATTGTGTTGCACAGGTGCCAGATGTCAGTTTGGGGATGGAGTTCTATGCCTGTTGCACTTGGTCGGTCAATAAAGGGACGCTTTATACTAGTTGGGGATGACGCTGGAGTTCTCGTCCGATGATGTATGTGCTTGATTGAAGTCAGATCTGGCGATCGAGCAGGCCAAGGCAATATTGCGACTCTCTATAGAGCATGTTGGGTTACAGCAGAGGTATGTGGACGAGCGTTATACTGATTGGAAACACCTCCTTGAATGCTGTTCAAACAGGTCAGTACACCAGATTCGCGTACAGATTTTCAGTCAGAGCGTGTGGAATAACCACTAGAACCCTCGAGAGTGCTTCTGTCATACGAAATCGCACGATAGACTATAACTCCAGGTGTAGGTCCAGTGTGTCTAACACTCAGACAGGTTGGTTTCAGGCCCTCAACTATCCTTCTCCCAACTGCCACACGGCCATCACTGGAACCGAAGCAGAACCAGCTTTCGTCAGAAAATACAACAGACCTCCACCTTGCCCTCCAATGAACTCTCGCTTAATACCACTGATTTCACCGTTGGCCGTGGTTTGAGGTCATTGAAATGCACGTTACAGGGCGTCTGGCTCGGACCTGTCCTTGAAGTAACCGATTTGTAACAGTTCGTTGTGTGACTCAGGTGCCAACTGCTTCTCAGATTGCTCCTGCAGATGCGGTACGATACGCCAGAACTGCAGGACGAACGATATGGTCTTTCCTCTTGGTAGTGCCATGTGGCAGTAAGAAACCCGATTTCTTTACGACTGTACATTCTCGTGACCACCGCTGCCAGCAATCATGTACAGTGGCTACATTTCTGCTAAGTCTTCCTGCAGTATGGTAGAAGAAACACCCTGCTTCTCGTAGCCCTGTCACACAACGTACTTAAAATTCAGTGAGGGGCTGATAATGGCACCTTTGTCACGTAATAGGTATTCTTGACTAACATCAACTCACCACGTCCAGCCCCAAAGGTATCTAACGCTCACGGCCGTTACAGCGTGCATTTAAAGCAAACTTTATTTGCATCCTCATAGCGGCACTACTAGCGCCACTCTTATGCGACTGGCGCGAAATCTGAATAGACGTCATCTTTCAGATGTAGAAAGACGTCTAACAACTTTCGCTGGTGTCGCACAACTTCTCCTCGGTGTTGCGATTTTTTTTCGTCAGTGCATCTCAGAAATGTTGCTACACCAAAGCAATGGCGTAGGAGGATTTGTATAGAAAATGTTGAGGTTTACCGTTGACGTTGTCATATGTGAGAGATAGCAAACGGCTTGGAAGCGCAGTTGAACGGAATAGTGTCTTTAAATGCGGTTATAAGATGAACACCAACAAAGTTAAAGCACATGTAATGGAATGTTGTCGAATTAAATCAGGGGAAGCTACGGGAAATACATTGAGAAAAGAGGTCTTCGAAGTAGAGGATGAATTTTGCTTTTTGGGAAGCGAAACAGCTGGTGATGGTCGAACTAGAAAGGTTACAAAAAGAAAATAGACTGCAGCAAGACACATATTACTGAAAAGGAGGAGTTTTCTAACAACGAATATAAATCTGAATATTAGAAAATCTGTTGGAATGTAGCGTTGCACAGAAGTGAAACATGGATGACAAGCGGTTCAGACAAGAAGAGAATTGAAGCTTTAGAAATGTGGCGCTACACAAGAATGGTGAAGATGAGGTAGGTAAATCACGTACGTAATGAGGCACTGAATAGAACTGGGCAGAAAAGAAATTTGTGGTGCAACTTTTCTAAAAAAAAGTATCGGTTGATAGAACACATTCTGAATATCCAGCGAATCATAAATTTAGTGCTGGAGGAAACAGTGAGGGTTAAAAATTGTAGAAGGAGTCCAAGAGATGAATTCAGTAAGTAGGTTCAAATGGATTTATGTTGCAGTAGTTGTCCAGAGGTGAAGAGGCTTGCACAGGATTGAATAGCGTGGTGAGCTATATCAAACCAGACTTCAGACTGTGTACCACCACAACAACAGTAAGAAAGATAATAATTAAGATCTTAATATCAAGATAAGGCTGAAAATTTAATGTCAGAAAATACTGAAAAGTAACAAAAAATTAGTTTTGGGGGATGAAAGGTGTTGCTAGGTAAGCACTTTGACATGACAAGGTGGACAATGCCCCAGGGTGCCACTTTTTCTGCATGTATGTGCTTGTATTAAATTCCTGTTTCCTACGTCCGTCGGTCTAGTCTAGGTGTTAACCTATTTTTCTCTTATACGTGTTAATTTTAATTGTTTGTGTATTACTCTGATTAGTACTGTTCTCTGATTTGTTGAACAGTATTCGCTGAACATTTTTACAGACACATCGAGTAGCACATTACCTGCTCCAGCATTCTGGTCTCCTGTGTGGTCACTTCCGATCATCTGTAGTGTATTTGACGTGTAAGCAGTACCACAATACGCCTGCGGTATGCGCCCCACACAGCACGGAAAACACAGCGCACTGTTCCAAGTGCCTACCACGTTTGCTTAATCTTTTAGTACCTTTAATTGATACAGGGGAGGTTTGAATAGTCACAGTTTGCTGTTGCAAGTACTCGAGATATCTGAATGGCAATGGGAGCGCCCGAATGGGCTGTGTATTAATGTAACCGTGTTACTAGTATGGTGTCACGTGTGAGGCCACTGAATGCCGTGTGCGAGGTCCCCGTCCCTGACCTCGGCTGCGGCGACGCTGCGGGGCTGGGCTGGGGCTGCTCCGGCGGCATCGACCGCCACTGCCGCCGCCGCAGAGCCTCCCTCAGTGGGTCAATGCCGGCGACCAGGAGGCCAGGCGCGCCCCTCGCCCCTTGCAGGCGGCACCCCGCGACACGCACCCAGGAGCGCCGTCTGCAACCAGCACAACACAACACGGCGTGGCGCGGCTAACGTGGAAACCGTGTCACACGCAGCGAACCTAACCATTAAATTTATTCTTCTTCATATTTGTTATAAATATAGTATTGCTTCAGTAAGTAAGCTATTTCAACTACATGGTTAGTCAATTTTAGTAAGCCGAACGTGTTCAGCGGCCTATACTGGAGACGGAAAATTCTTCGAGTCCCTCCGTATTCTTTTTTTATTATCACTTCGTGATCATTACTGGAGATACATATTGGAGAACATTGCATGTTTCGTGATGCGTGTTGGAACGTATTCTCTCCGAATTTTGAGAGTAAGACCCTAAGTGAAACGCGACGTATGTCTGTTATCCTCTGGCGCTCTCGTAAAGATACCTGTTACCAACAACTCTTCTTCGAATCTCTTCGCCTCTACAGCATCAGAAGGCTTCCGAAAACGCGAAAAATATTCAAGACGTGATAGAAGGAGAGGTTTGTAAGCAATTTCCTTTATGGATGAATCACAAAACCTTAGGATTCTTTCTGTAAGCCTCAGTCTGACATTTACCTTTTTCTCTCCGTTGTAAAATTATTTCTTGTTGGCTGTGAAAAATTCCATTGACTGATCGGCCATCGTACAGTCTTAAGTTATCAAATCATTAAACATGTTTACGGATATTAAATTATATTTTCTAGATTTAAGGTCAATTCAAATGGGGTTTTGTCATTCACGTGTCTACAAGCTCCAGATGCTGCCTCGGAAAGTAGCCCAGAAAAATAAGGTGCAGCGTCAGCCTATGGACAGTGTTAATAAAACCGCCTATTAGAGCTCACGTGGAAGGCAAATGCTGCCTCCGTAGCAAAATAGTTCAGATGGCTCTGAGCATTATGGGTCTTAACATCTGAGGTCATCAGTCCCCTAGAATTTAGAGCTAATTAAATCTAATCTAAGGACATCACACACATCCATGCTCGAGGTAGGATTCGAACCTGCGACCGTAGCGGTCGCTCGGTTCCATACTGGAGCGCCTAGAATCGCTCGGCCACAACAGCCGGCGCCTCCGTAGCATCCGTACAATAAGTGCACACATAACGGACCAAGTGATCCAGATTAGCCCACTGCCTAGCCTAAGCTGCTGCAGGTGCTCAACCAATTCCCATGAAACCCAAGGAACTCGTACTAAAACACACTATCCTCATAGGAGGTAGTGGACAGTACATAAACAGCTTTAAGGGTAAGACCGTGCGGTCTGCCTCGACCTTCGTCTCGGCACAGAGGAACCTTCGTATACGGGTGACTTCCACAACATGTACAGGCTGGAATCTCAAACAAAGGCCTCTGAATGCTATGCAAACAGCTTCAGGGAGCTACAAATGTTACTGTCAAATAATTCATACGCAGTGTTTCAGTAATGATTACACAAACTTTCCGGAATGAGAGAGGCGTGCAACTGATTCGATTTGATATCCACAAACAGATGATCAAAATCCAGGTACATTCACTTTTGTGATAATTTTAATTGTCTGCACAAGCTGCGCAAAGTTCTGTCGTACACACTCCAAATGAACCGGTATTGTTACAGTCGTAGAGCAATGTCTCAGACATCGAATGTTTTTGCCAGGAGATCCTCTGCAGTCTCGAAAGGTGTATCGCACTTAGGAGTTTTCACATGTTCCCAAAAGAAGAATTCAATCTCTCTTACCGTGTCCAAGTACACGCCCGTGTATCCTAAGAAGACATAACGCCAATTTACTATGACAAATTTACACTTCAGCTGATAAAGGCATACTGAGTGCCTGCAAACATTTACAGCAGGAATGGCCATATCAGTGTAGAAAATTACGCCATTTTCAGTGAATTTGTGGATTATTTGTCTCCATAACTAATGATGTTCTCCTATGTCGATCAGACTTGCTACTCTACAATTTTAGCAACAATGTACATAATAAATTATTTAATAGCATCGTGAAAATAATGGTTTGTAGTACATTTCATACTATAGATGCTTATGAAGTTCATATTGATTGCTACAAGTGACTTACTTGGTCTTAAAAAAGTCATACGTGAGTGCAAAACGTCTTCCATAGATCTTCAGCAGATTGACGCATGGTCTATAATTCTGTGCATTTGTCCTCTGATCCTCCATGGGAACTTGATGCGTATTTACGTTGATCGATAAACAAAAACAGTGCAGAATTACTGCGTCGTGGGATAACAACATTCCTAAAGTATGGGAACGGAAGGTGTCAGTGTGCTATGAATGGATAACTTGCCCAGGCAGTTTAGAATTTTCATCACTCGATTATTCGATTTTCAGTGTCATAGTTAAGTGTATCATGACGGTGGTGTTTTACAATCGATAGGTGGGCTTTCACGCATTTTAAGCAACTTCGCCTGTGGGGAAAGCCTTTACCTCCCCTCTCCCATACCCTCCCCACCACAATCCCGCGAGATTGGCATGCTCACATTTTGAGAGGGCAGATGACAATGCCGTTGATACGGGTACAGAGGATATGAAACTTAGACATATCTAGACGCATAAAGAGTTCTTGACTACAGTAGTACGTTTGTTCCATATGTTGGCCTACAACAGTTTCCTGAAACTGTGTATTTGAACCACAGGCCTGCATAAAATGCTTGAGAGACTCTTGGACCAATTTTATAGGTAACAGTTCGTCGTACACATAGAGCTACAGATTTGTGTTATAAATAAAATCGATAACTTAAGAAATAAAAAGATTTAGGCAGAGAAGGCGAGGAGAGAAATTATATACTAGTTGAAGGAACAGGCTGTCGGAATAAATACTAGAAGGGACAAGACCGTCTTTCTATGGCACTTAAAAGAAAGGATAATCTGTGGCAGCTTCTCAGTACTCTAGATTACCATAGTGCAATAGCCTTGTCAAGTGGTTTTAAAAATCAATGAGAACTGACCGCCGTATTTTATGATAGTAAAATTTTATTTTAATGTGTACGAAATCCTGCCAGAGCAGTTTTCGTGTAGAGGTCTCATAGAAAATATTAAAAATATTAAAATTAGGAGAAGAAACAGACTATCTGTACCGGCAGGGAAAGCTCTTGCACGCCACTGGCAATGATGTTGGTGTACAAGGAGGAGTGAGGAGGTGTACGTCTGGGTACAGACCCAGTGCGAGAAGGGCAGGGCCGTGTGGTGCGCTGGACCGGCTGGGGAGCCCCGGGTTAGCCTTGCAGTGAGCGGGTCGATACCCGCCGTAGGCACCGGCCTTGTGGGTCACCAGGACCACGGCCACCGCAGCCCGCCACGTGTCTCTGTTTACGTACGCACGGCGCTCTAGACAGAGCGCCAGTCCACTGCTGTGATGCACAAGACGCTCTCCCATAGCTCGAATACAAACAGTGTTACTATCCTGTCACAGAAGTGGAATTAACAACAATGAAATATTGTCCATAATTAAAAGTCATCTGTTAAATTCATCACCGGAATATTTTTATTTACAGGGCTAACTGATGTAGATGCGTTCTGCTTGTTTGTTTCAAACGGATAAACTGGAATACTCTGCTGCCGTGAAATTCATTATTTTATCTACATCTCCCACCTTACGTCTTGTGACGGAGAGTACTTATGAAACTACTGCCATTAACATTTCTCTTCTTGCCTGTTCCGTTAGCGAATGGTGTCTGGGACGACTGTCGATGAACCACTAGACTGGCTCGCTAACTGTTTGATCCCTTGACGAAACGTGTTGCTCTTCGTTGGATCTTCTCTTTCTCTTCCATTAGTACAGCGTGGTTGCTGCTGTTGTGGTCTTCAGTCCAAAAACTGGTTGGATGCAGCGCTCCACTCTGGTCTGTCCTCTTCAGGTGTCTTCACCTCTGAATATATACTGCAAACTTCATTTATTCGGTCCCGCTTATTCAATTTTTGGTCTCCCTTACGGCTTTTACTTTCCACACTTCCCTCCAGTACTATATATGTGATTCCCTGATGTCTCAGAAGGCGTCGTTTCAACCTATCCTTTCTTCTTGTCAAGTCCTGTCACAAATTTCTATTCTCCCGAATTCTATTCAGTACCTTCTCATTAAGTACACGCTCTACCCATCTAATCTTCACAATAGTTATGTAGCACCATACTTCAAAAGCTTTTAATCTTTTCTTGCCTAAACTACTTATTGACTACTTTTTGTCCATGTTTCACTTCCATACAAGGCTATACTCCAGGAAAACGCTTTCACAAAAGACTGAACATTTAAATAATTATTCAGTGTTAGTGAATTCCTCTTTTTCTGAAATATTTTTCTTGCGGTAGCCAGTCTGTATCTCATATTCCATTTACTTCGACCATCATCAATTCTTTCCTGCCCAAACAGAAAAATTAATCTATTTTTAGTTTCTCATTTCCTTATCTCATTCCCTCTGCGTCGGCTGAATTAATTCAACTACATTTCACGACCCTTAATTTGATTTTCTTTATTTTCATCTTATATCCTCCTTTCTAAGTCAATAAATGCTATAAACGAAGGTTTGCCTTTTTCTTAACCTGTCTTCTAAGAGATGTCGAAGAGTCATTATTGACTCACGTGTTCCTACATTTCTCCGGAATCCAAACTGGTCTTCCCCATGGTAGGCTTCTACCAGTTCTTCCACTGTCCTGTAAGGAATTCGTGTCAGGATGTGGTAACTGTTTTTGTACCTGTGGTGTAGGGATAACGTCTTTGTTTAGTGATCCAAACTGCCTGGTGAAATATGCATTCTTATAGGACAACTATCCAAGGAGTTTCACCCAATAATATCCAAACACCAGACTCTGTACACAATTTATTAAATTACCAATACTAAACTCCTTTAAATAACAATAAATTCATATAACTTACAAAACTTAACAAACGGTTGAAGAGTGAGCTTTAAAAAAACAATAACGGCAGCTTGCCACCATAAAATCAGTAACCTTTTACAATAGTGCTTTTAGAGTTTATCCAAAAGACAAAATCCAATAATAAGTTAACTTGGCATTACAATTTAAAATGATTTATATAAAAAACTTTAAGATAACGGCGCTTGGCACCATACAATGAAAGAAGCGCAACACACAACCAAAAAACATATTAACAAAATAATTTGATACAACCAAAGGGCGCGGGCAACTCCCAACGCAATCACAGAAGAGCGAGCTCTCAACACTTCGGACCCTTCCCAATAGAAACGGTCCCCGAAATAAACCGCTGAGAGCTCCCCGACATGCCTCCCACAACTGCCCATCACTTACGCACCTTGGTTATGTTCTGTAACACACGACAGATAATATCAACACAAGATAAAATTCAAAATACAGTATAACATCCCGACAGCACATGATAACCACAGCGCCGTTAACTGGGGCGCTCTTAAGTACCGGAAGCCAACTCACAAATCTCAAACAATTCTCGCTTCCTAAAAAAATGGAAATGAAGTCCCATGCTTCTTTACAGAGCGTAGGGGAACGATGCGGGAGACCCGCACCGCCTTACTAGGCAAGGTCCTAATGGAGGTGGTTTGCCGTTGCCTTCCTCCGACCGTAATGGGAATGAATGATGATGATGAAGACGACACAACAACACCCAGTCATCTCGAGGCAGGAAAAATTCCTGACCCCGCCGGGAATCGAACGCGGGACCCCGTGCTCGGGAAGCGAGAACGCTACCGCGAGACCACGAGGGGTGGACTTCCGAAACAATAAAAGCCAAGCGCTCATGAATAGTCAAACCACTGTCTTATAAGTGCCATAACGACACCAAACGCGACTATTCCCCCAAGTTAATAACACAATAAAAAATACAGAACATACCACTAAATGCTTTTACACAACCAAATTGACTAGATCGTGTTGTTCAGGTCCCAGGAGACCACATATACCAAGCAGCAGTAATTCACTATATATATACTGTACAAAACCGCCCTTCTTAGGCAGGCTTTACCTAACACATCGACTGCCAAATGTACCATACATGAACGCAACTCCGGGCAGGACTCCAGTTGAGCAAATAAATAAGTACCAACAAATATCGTAACGAGCCACACACGCAGCAAAAAGTTCCAGCAACACCGTCCCACATCAGAAAAGTTCAGAAACCGCTGCTGGAGCTTCCATGGGAAAATCTGAAGAGCCAGCCGAGCCCACACCCTAACCTGGCAGACGACACCAAAATTCAGCAACTAGTTGTCTCCGGGCCAGGGTATCACAGGACCCCACCGGACCTCCACATAAGACAGGCAGAAAGAACAAGTACGCCGACTCCAATTAATCACCATCGCATGGCCAGCACAGCGGCGAGTCGCCTCCGCCCCAGACCACTCTGCTCATATTGCGAGGCACAACAACCTTAGCGCTAGTCACTAGCAAGCAGGTCAGGCAGAGCGAACTTCACGTTCCGTCCAGTCCCCGGAAAACCAACTACCCTCTCGCTTTCCGCCGGCCACCGCAAACACACGCCAGCGACGTCACAGCAAATCGCCACCGGAGCGCCACCCGCACCAGGACAGCGAACTATAATCGAATACAGTGCGCGCTCTGGACAAGATCACAGGTTAGCGGCGCGCGCCAAATCACCTGGGTTCGAAACATGCCACCCCCTTACCTTTTGATTAATAATCAGCATTGGCGGCCGAAGGCTTCGGGCGTAAGAAGTCATCGTCATTCTGCTAACGGTTTTCTCAAAGAAGGCGGAGGAGCGGACAGAGGTTCGGGGCACTCTCGTGTCCTTGGGTTGGGAAACTGTCCCTAAAGGTGAAAGTATCAGCAATAATCAACGGCATGAAGATGCAGAATGGAATGGAAACCGCAGAATTAAAGACACATAATGTGTATCCACAGGAAATGTGGCCTGTAACTGAAAAAGTGGCATGATAATCTCTCCATTGGCAAAAGATTCCGCAATAGTCACCCATTTGGATCTCCGGGAGTGGACTGCCAAGTGGCAAGTGACCATGAGAAAAAAGGTTGAATAACCAACGGAAGGATAAAGTTCTACGAGTCGGGATGTGGAACGTCACAAGTTTGAACGTAGTAGGGAAGCCAGAAAATGTGAAAAGGGAAATGCAAAGGCTCAATCTAGATATAGTAGGGGTCAGTGAAGACAAGAATTTCTTGTCAGATGAGTATGGGGTAACACCAACAGCAGCAGAAAATGGTATAACCGGAGTATGACCTTAGGGCAGAGTGTGTGTGCCGGCCAAAGTGGCCGTGCGGTTAAAGGCGCTGCAGTCTGGAACCGCAGGACCACTACGGTCGCAGGTTCGAATCCTGCCTCGGGCATGGATGTTTGTGATGTCCTTAGGTTAGTTAGGTTTAACTAGTTCTAAGTTCTAGGGGACTAATGACCTCAGCAGTTGAGTCCCATAGTGCTCAGAGCCATTTTTGCAGAGTGTGTGTTACTGTTAACAATTCAGTGATAGGGTTGCTCTTATCAGAATCGACACCAAACCAACATCGACGACAATAGTTCAGGTATACATGCGGACGTCGCAAGCTGGAGATGAAAATATAGGGAAAGTATATTAGGATACTGTAAGGGTAATACAGATCGTAAAGGGAAATGAAAATCTAATAGTCGTGAGGGACTGGAATGTAGTTGTAGGGGAAGGACTAGAAGAAAAGATAACAGCAGAATATGGGATTTGGATAAGGAATGAGAGAGGAGAAAGAATAACTGAGTTCTGCAATAAATTTTAGTCAGTAATAACCAATACCCTGTTCAAGAATCACAAGAGGAGGAGGTATACTTGGAAAAGGCCAGGTGATACATGAAGATTTCAGTTAGATTATATCATGATCAGACAGAGATTCCGAAATCAGATACTGGATTGTAAGGTATATGCAGGGGTAGACATAGACTCACAACTCAATGTAATAATAATGAAGAGTAGGCTGAAGTTGAAGAGATTAGCCAGGAAGAAACAGTACGCAAAGAAGTGGGATATAGAAATGATGAGATACGCTTAAAGCTCTCTAAGGCTGTAGATATAGCATAAGGAATAACTTAGTAGGCAATACAGTTGAAAAGGAATGCATATCTCTAGAAAGAGCAATCACAGAAGTTGGAAAGAAAAACGTAAGTACAAAGAGGGTAACAGAAGCAATACTCCACTTGATCGATGACAGAAGAAAGTGCAAAAATGTTCATGGAAATTCAGGAATACAGAAATGCAAGTTGTGGAGGAATGAAATAAACAGGAAGTCCAGTGAAGCTAAGACAAAATGGGTGCATGAAAAATGTGAAGAAATGAAAAAAGAAATGATTGTCGGAAGGACTGACTCAGAAAAAAGGAAAGTCAAAACAACCTTCGGTGAAATTAGAAGCAAGGGTGGTAACATTAAGAGTGCAACGGAAATTCCACTGTTAAATGCAGAGGAGGGAGCGGATAGGTGGAAAGAGTACATTGGAGGTCTCTATGAGGGGGAAGATTTGTCTGATGTGATAGAAGAAGAAACAGGAGTCTACTTACAAGAGATAGTAGATCCAGTATTAGAATCAGAATTTAAGATAGCTATGGAGGACTTAAGATCAAATAAGGCAGGTGGTATAGATAACATTCCATCAGAATTTCTAAAATAGTTGGTGGAAATGACTATTCACGTTGGCGTAGAATGTGTGAGTCCGGCGAGATACCATCTGACTTTTGGAAAAATATCATCCACACAGTTCCGAAGACTGCAAGAGCTGACAAGTGCGAGAATTATCGCAGTATCAGCTTAACAGTTCATGCCTGAAAGTTACTTACAAGAATAATATGCAGAGGAATGGAAAAGAAATGATGATGTGTTAAATGACGATCGGTGTGGCTTTAGGAAAGGTAAAGAAAGGTACCAAAGAGGCAATTCTGACGTTGCGATTGATAGTGCAAGCAAGACTAAACGAAAATTAAGACACGCCCATAGGATTCGTCGACCTGGAAAAGCGTTCGACTATGTAAAATGGTGCAAGATGTTCAAAATTCTGAGAAAAATAGAGGTAAGCTATAGGGAGAGATGGGTAATATACAATATGTACAAGAGCCAGGAGGGAATAATAAGAGTGGACGACCAGCAACGAAGTGCTCGTAGTGAAAAGGGTGTAGAGTATGGAGTGAGAGTAAATCGAAGACAGCCGAAAGTAATGAGAAGTAGCAGAAGTGAGAACAGCGAGAAACTTGACATCAGGACTGATGGTCACGAAGTAGATGAAGTTAAGGAATTCTGCTACATAGGCAGCAAAATACGCAGTGACGGACGGAGCAGACCAGCACTGGCAAAAAGGGCATTCCTGGCCAAGAGAAGTCTACTAATATCAAACATAGGCTTTAATTTGAGGAAGAAATCTCTGAGAATGTACTTTTGGAGCACAGAATTGTATGGTAATGAAACTTGGACTGTGGGAAAACCGGAACAGAAAAAAATCGAAGAATTTGAGATGTAGTGCTACGGACAAATGTTGAAAATTAGGTAGACTGATAAGGTAAGGAATGAGGAGGTTCTTCGCATAATAGGGGAGGAAAGGGATATGTGGAAAACACTGAGAAGAAGAAGGAACAGGATGATAGTATATCTGTTAAAACGTAAGGGAATAACTTCCACAATACTAGAGGGAGATGTTGAACACAAAAACTGTAGAGGAAGACAGAGATTGGAATACATCCAGCAAATAGTTGAGGAAGTAGGTTGCAAGTGCTACTTTCAGATGAAAAGGTTGGCACAGGAGAGGAATTATTGGCGGACCGCATCAAACCAGTCAGAAGACTGACGACTCAAAAATGATTACTTATTAAACTGATAGGTCGGTAATATTTACACCTGTCAGCACCTGCTTTCTTTGTAATTGGGGTTATTACGTTCTTCTTGATTTCTTAGGATATTTCGCATGTCTCATACGTATTGCACACCACATGGAACAGTTTTGTCATGGCCGGCTCTCCCAAGGCGCAGTAGTTCTTACGGAACGTCGTCCACTCCTGGGGACTTGTTTCTACAAGTCAGGTTGTTCTCGCAGTATCACATCCGCCATCTCATCTTCAACTACGTCCTCTTCTCTTTCTACAATATTGATTATTTCACTTGTCTAGCCTCTATATGTTCCTATTCTCTTTCAGTTTCCTTTTCTTTGCTTAAGACTGGTTTTCCATCTGACCGCTTGATATTTATACAGCAGCTTCTATTTTCTCAAAAGGCTTTCATAATTTTTCCTGTAGATAGTATCTGCCTTTTCCCAAGTTATATCTTCTTCTACAGCATTGCATTTGTTCACTGCCAATTCCCGTTTAATCATATTTCACTTTCTGTCAGTCATATTGTTTGGGCGTCTTTATTCCGTTTTGCGTGCTTCATTTCCTGCTTTTTTGTCTTTTATCCGGGCATCAATTAAATTATCTCCTGAGATACACAACGATTTCTAGTAGGGCTGGTCTTTTACCTATTTGATCATCTGCTTTCATTATTTCATCTCTCAAAGTTACCCGTTCATCATCTTTTTTATTCCTTTCTCCTTTTTCAATCAATCGTTGTCTAATGCTTCCTTTAAAATTCTCACCCACCCCCTCTTTCACTCAATCGTTGTCTAATGCTACCTTTAAAATTCTCAACCACCTTCGGTTTCTTTCAGGTTATCCAGCTCTCATCGCCTTAATTTCCTACACTTCTCCAATTTCTTCAGTTTTAATTTAAAGTTCGTGAGCAATAACTTAAGGTCAGCACCCACATCTGCCCCTGGAAGTGTCTTACAGTTTAAAACTGTTGGCGGCAGTAAAATTGTACTGCAGTCAGCCTCAAATGCTGGTTCTCTAAATTTCCTCAGTAGCAATTCACGAAAAGAACGTCTCCTTCCCTCTAGAGACTCCCACCCGAGTTCCTGAAGCATTTCTGTTACACTCGCGTGATGATCAAACCTACCAGTAACAAATCTAGCAGCCCACCTCTGAATTGCTTCTATGTCCTCCCTCAATCCAACCTGATAGGAATCCCAAACGCTCGAGCAGTACTCAAGAATACGTCGCACTAGCATTCTATAAGCGGTCTCCTTTACAGATGAACCACATCTTCCCAAAATTCTATCAATGAACCGAAGACGACCATCCGCCTTCCCCACAACTGCCATTACATGTTTGTCACACTTCATATCACTCTGCAGTGTTACACTCAAATATTTAATCGACATGACTGTGTCAAGCGCTACACTACTAATGGAGTATTCAAACATTACAGGATTCTTTTTCCTATTCATCTGCATTAATTTATATTTATCTATATTTAGAGTTAGCTGCCATTCTTTACGCCAATCACAAATCCTGTCCAAGTCATCTTGTATCCTCCTACAATCACTCAACGACGACACCTTCCCGTACACCACGGCATCATCAGCAAACAACCGCACATGGCTATCCACCCTATCCAAAAGATCATTTATGTAGATAGAAAACAACAGTGGACCTACCACACTTCCCTGGGGCACTCCAGATGATACCCTCACCTCCGATGAACACTTACCATCGAGGACAACATACTGGGTTCTATTACTTAAGAAGTCTTCGAGCCACTGCCTTTTCCTACCACCGAATTCCAGTTCCCCATAACAATTAAATTTTTCTCTCACTTAACCATCTGCATAATTTATTTCATCTCATCACACATTCTTTCTAGTTTTTTATCTACTGCGAAGCTAATTAGCACGAAAATTTGTGCTACTGTTGCGGATGTGGTCTTCGCGTCTATCTTGGCTGCGATAATGCTTTCACTGTGCTGTTCATAGTAGCTCTCTTTTATTCATTATTAAGCGTACTCCTGCACTACTGCTATTTAATTTTGTATTTATAAACGCAACTCACCTGACCAGAAATCCTGTTCATCCTGCTACCGAACTTCGGTAATTCCCATTATATTTGCCGGCCGCGGTGGCCGAGCGGTTCTAGGCACCTCAGTCCTGAACCACGCGACTGCTACGGTCGCGGGTTGGAATCCTGCCCCGGGCATGGATGTGTGTGATGTCCTTCGGTTAGTTATGTTTAAGTAGTTCTAAGTTCTAGGGGACTGATGACCTCAAATGTTAAGTCGCATAGTGCTCAGAGCCATTTGAACCATTTTGAACCCATTATATTTAAATTCACTCTCTCCATTGTCCTTTATGAATTTTCTAACATAACAACCCGATTAATGGATCTAACATTCCAAGCTCCGATTTCTAGAATGCCATTTTTTTGTCCTGATGATGACATCCTCCTGGGTAGTTCTCTCCTGAAAATCCGAATGGGGGCTCCAGAATTCTTTTGCCCGGCCGGATGCCATCATGATTTAACCATGGAACAAAGATGCACGCCCTTGGGAAAAATAACTGCTGTAGTTTCCCCTAGCTTTCAGCTGTGCGCAAAAGGAGCAGAGCAAAGCCATATTAGCTGATGTTACAAGGCTAGATTAGTCAGTCATTCAGACTATTGCCCCTTGCAACAGGGTGTCCCAGGGGGATCGGTCAACGTACAGGGCTATGACGAGATCGCTCATTTGAAGCAAAAAACTTCATATTGGCTTATGCCCTATTCCAAATGATTTACGAGATACAACACACTAAGAGTCTGTTTGTTTTTGGGCTTGTGGCACGCATGTATGCATCTTAACCCCCAACGTCTTTGACGTCTTATTTCAACCCAACCTCTTT
This sequence comes from Schistocerca nitens, assembly GCF_023898315.1. Taxonomy (NCBI): domain Eukaryota; kingdom Metazoa; phylum Arthropoda; class Insecta; order Orthoptera; family Acrididae; genus Schistocerca; species Schistocerca nitens. Next base: position 574,264,827 of record NC_064614.1, on the reverse strand, counting down.
ACTCGAAATAACTTTCTGCCATTAACCTATCCCGTTGAACGAGCAGTTGCCTACGGTGTGTTATGAGTGAAGTATCACGAGGGAATGAGAGTTTATCAGAAAGAAGCATCTGTTAAATTGGTTCGTATACGCGCTGGCTAAAATGTCACAAATCTACACAGATGAAGAATGTACAGATATGGTTTGAGTTGCGGCTTGTGCAAAGGCAATGCTCCTGCTGCTGTAGAAAAATAGCTTCGCACTTTCCGAAAAGTCGAATTCCTGATCGTAGAGTGTCTACCACAGTTTTCAGCCCTTTGCGTGAAACAGGTATTCTTCCAAGTACCCAGTTTTCTTGTGAACGTGTCGTTCAACAACAATATGTGCAGAAACAACAACAGCTTGTTGAAATGTTGCAGCGTGGTCCTACTGCCGGTACACAGCGATTTACTGCACGTATCAGTGTCCCATGAACACGTGAATGACTAACATTACATGCGGGAAGTTTGCACCATTAATTGTGGAAAACTTGTACCCATTTCTCGTGCAGCACATCCGCACTCTTCACATGATCGACATTTCCACACGACTTGGAATTTTGTTGCTGGTTGCATGAAAACGTCATATATACACGGAATGGAATCAATAATACACGCCAACAACACTCATCATCGATTGTCGCTACCACAACTTACACTGGAAATCAATTTAAAATTTCGTTTTTCGATCATTTCTCGAGCGAAATGATCGGTAACATGTGGGTACGTCCAGTCATTTTAGAAGAGCAAAAGACGGGGCAGAATTACTTGCATTTTTTGGAAAATTCATTTGTTGAACACACCGAGGACTTTCCTTTGGCCACTCGGACTGCAATGTAAAGAAGTGGTTATAATTAAATTTTCGTTAGTTGACAGGGCCCCAAAACGTATGGTTGCAGGACATTGAAACTTCATGTAAAGATTTGTGAGGACATGCGGATTGAAATAACGAATAAACCATTGAAAGAAACACATTGCAATTTCCACATGAGAGGATAACATTTGTAAATTCCATACCATGTTTACGTTTCAGGTTACAAACATTGCTCAGTATGACGAACATTTGCCTCCACAACAGCCTGGAAGCGCGCTAGAGATACAATTTGACACTTGTTCATAGTGCTTTTCGAACAATGGACCTTGTATGTTCAGCTGCCGTGACACAGCTCGTGGACTGCTTGAAGTTCGCACACTGCGTCCAGCGTTCTCAGATATGGCAATAATAACTTCTCGAAAAATTTTTGGCGTAATTGTCCATCGGCCTCTCCCAGGAGCAATTCCCAAAATCAGAGGTTAATTCGAACTACCGAATCATGTTCTTCAACCCAAGGGCGGAAAGATGACCTCTCTGCACCGCTTAAATGCATCGATGCTCGCGAAGAGCAGAAGCATTCTTTCTGTTGTTTTGATAAGACAGCTTTACGAATAAAGCCCTGGTCACCTTTTGGAGACCCCTGTTGACTGTCTGCAACTGTAATGCACTGAGATGCTCGTGTTTCAGCCCTACGTCGACGTACCACTACAGTACTTAACTGCAAGTCATGACACTATCACTGCTAACAGCTTACAGTCTGAATATCATTCCTCGCTCTGGGAGGAACTGATGACAGATTTGGGATACAGAACAATACCGAAGTGCCCCATACTCCAGTAGTCACTAAACCTGTAACACGATTCTCCTCCCCTTGTCGGCCAAATGACGATACTCTTCCCCAGCCAGGATTTAAACCCGACATCTCCAGCGCTCTAATGTTCCTTACCAGAGTCAGTTAAGAGTCTCGTACGCTACTACCACAAGATGTAAATTACTGATTTCCTTAATTTCATGAGTTTACACTGAAAATTTTTCAGTATTTTGGTTACTTGTGGAACCATGCTTTACATGGACTCTGCATCTAAGTGCCTGAAGATATTCAGAGCGAACATGAACGGTCACAATTTGGGAATAGCGCTAAAGAGACTTTTCTGAACCAATAACGGCCCGCACCTGCTTCTACAGACAGTTTGAAGGTTTCAGAATGGTACGGTTCCGCCAGTTACGCAGAGAGAAGATTTCTTGGAAATGTACTCGGAAGTGGATGTAATTGTATTCACAGTTATCCTGGCTTTAATGTCAATATTTTTGGAAAATTGACCCATCTTACACAAAACAGGTTTAAGCCGCTAGTGTAAAACTGTTAATGGTTTTCATTGTTTGTTGTAAAATTATCAGCATCAGTTAAATTTGGTTTTTCACACGCATGTTTCCTAATGTTCTTTACTGTTAACATAATTGTATGAATCAATAAGCACATTATAGTCATGCAACTAACATTTCGTCTGCAGCAGAAGTATAACTTCTGATAAGAGTCATAAAAGTTTTCGGTTCGTGAGGTCGAAGGGCTATTGAAGCCTATAAACGGACATATGAATGGAAAGCAAGGAAAAGAACTTGCATCCGAATAGCATACATCTCTTTTAATATAAACTTAAAACTCCAGTTGTTAAAATAAATTTTGCATGCGACTGAATGCGTAAGTAGGTATTTATCTGTGAGAAAGGTATTAATAAGATACTTTTTTGCTGATTTAATACATGAAAACTATTTCAGTATAATATATATTATGTGTTTTGAAAGTACACCGTTTAATGTTACCTCCTCGTGTCTGCTATGTCACTGAACTTTCGTTTTCCACAAGAAATACAATCACTGAAAATGTTAATAATTTTTGGGGTTACGTATTACTACACAGTCCAGTCACATTAATGTGACTATTGTTTATGTTCGACGTCAGTGTTCAGTAATAGCTCACAGGGCAGATGGCAGCACTAGCAGTGGAGGTATAGAACCGGAACATGTGGTGGTGGTGGAGGGGGGGGGGGGGGGGTGGAGGGCTACGCGAAAACAATACAGTCGTCTTCGAAATGCGGAAACGGAGCTATTTATCTGGCTTTCAAAAGGGCATCGTCATTGGCTTTCGGGTGAAGGGTGGAAGTATTTCCGAAAAGACTAAGTTGTTGAACTATTTGCGTGCTGGTGTGATTAAAGTATGCTGTGCATGTCAAAATGGCGCTATCCAAAACTGGCACTGTGGCAACAGTGGTGCCCCACGGGCTATAGATGACAGAGATGAATGACGGCTGCGGAGATGTGAACGGGCAAATAGACGTGCAGATGTTGAGGAACTGACCGCCCAGATGAGCCAGTGGCCTACCAGCAGCGTCTCCTCAACGACCGTCCAGCAGCGTATGGGCTTCTGAACAGGCTCCTGATTCAAGCACCTATCATGACTTTTGTTCATCGACGATGAAGGCTTGAATTTGCACACCGACATCGTAACCGAATGTCCATTGAGAGGCGACAAGTGTCATTTCCAGATAAATCACGTTTTATGCTGCATCGGACAGATGGAAATTCGCGAGTACGGCGTGAAACGTCTGAAAGCAAACACCCTGCAACAATGGTCGGAAGGTTCCAGGTCGGAGAAGGGAGTGTTATCGCCTGGGTAATGCTTTCGTGGCGTTCCCTGGGTGACTTCGTCATTACGGAAGGTAGAATGGATGAATCTAAGCACCCATGTATTCTTGAGGACCATGTCCACCCCTCGATGCAGTTTTTTTTTCTCCCTGGTAGGGTGGCATTCACCAGCAGGACAATGCAATGCGTCACGTCACACAGCTCTTAGTGCGTGTACGTGCTTCGAAGAGCATTAGGATGAGTTTACCGCACTCCTCTGACCACCAAACTCCCAGGATTTAAACCCAATCGTGAATCTGTGGGACCACCTGGAGCGGGCTGCTCGCACCGTGTATCCGTAACCGACACACCTAGCACAGCTGGCCGCCTCACTGGAGTCGGCCGGTGTCCAAATCCCTGTCGATACCCTACAGAACCTATTTGAATCTCTTCCTTCAGGTCTCGCAGCTGACCAGTCAGGATTTTGACAGATAGTCATATTAATATGACTGGACAGTGTATAACATCTCTGGAAGCAGAATCTTGCATGTAAAACTAGTTCCTATTAGTCACAGGTTTAAGATTAATAACGAAATTTTCAATAAAATCAATCACAAATGTATGAGAAGACTGTATGATTGTTTGTTCACTAATCCAGACTCATACACAGGAGTGATAATGTAGCTGAGCAACGTGCAGCCAGTTTTTAATTACAGCTTATGTAAATTATCTTAGTTTGAATTCCCTGAACAGTGCCACTCCCAGTTGCACTGTCTCAGGAATTAAAGTTATAATTTGATGATAATTCCGAGTTTCAACAGCACAAGCTAAAAATTTATCAGAGCTCCAGCAAGGACACCTTTCAAAGCTTCGCTCTTCACAGCGAACTACTCGGTTTGGGAGTAAAATTTTATGCACCGGACGCCTCCACAACGGCTGGAAACAGAGTGGAGCAGAGCGCCTCTCAGTGTGCGTCTGCCTCAAATCAGGCAGTGCTTGTGCGACCTGAGACTTTGTCATCATGACACGAGAAGTGGTGTGGATATAATCTGAGTGATGCGTCTTTATTTGCGTGTTATGTCCCACGTTCTGTTCTAAGCGTCAGAAACTAACGCTTATCGGAGTAGTATGGGGTTTCTTGATGTGATGAGCTGACTGCCGTGGACCAAACATCTGACCGGCAGAGAACTGCTAGAAGTTTAATTCTTTATATTTTTCTGTGATGGCATGTAGTATAACTCTCATCCAGGTCGCATCTTTTTACAGAAATACTTCTACAGGAACTCTTCTTGCTAACTGGCATCAAATAATGTAGTTTTAGATTATTGAGTAACGGTACAAATAGAGTATTGTTTTTTTAAACGAAACCGCCATGTCATATCCAGCTTCTTACAGAAGCCCACCGTGGAAGCAAACAACAAATTTTGTCACATCAGACAAGTTATTAGTCACCCTCAGGAGATATGAGAGTAAGACCAGGTAGCGCCATCGCCAGCCTACAAAATTTCTTCATCCCGCGGAGAAAGACACTCCACAAGTTTTCTCAGTGATGCCACATTCAGCTGAAGCGACAAATTGATGCTGGGGTTTTGATTACAACGTCGCACTCGCTGTTGCAAATAGTATCAGCTATTTTCCGTGAGACTGAGGTGAGATAACGCGCTAGTTGAGGTGCGGTAGCGGTGCCTCACTGGTCGTGAAGCGAGAAACGTAAGCGTGCACTCCTGTCACCACGACTGCTGTAGCTTTGGAGGGGAGATGCCACGTCATTCTTATCATGAAGGTGTAGAAGAAACGGCAACCCTTGGTCAGGTGTAATCTGAATAAGAGGGCTCAAGTCACGGTACGAAGGACAGTCTCAAAATATCACAGAACCATCTGCGGTCTGAACTATACGCTCCACACACAGCTGTCCGTCGGTGCACTCCACGCCTTGCGTTATTTCAGGAGAGGGAAAATCATGATTCGTTGAAACCACACTACACGCACCCAGTCAACGACTGCGTAGTTTTAGTGCTGACTGACCCACTGAAAATCTGTAACTTTATGTGCCGCTGCGAGCAATGACCTTTTGCAAGATACACGACACCAAATGTCTAATTGCATGCAGTTCCATTTGCAACGTGCACTCATAACCTGATTCATTCTCTGATAGTAACTATTTCTGTCAGGTTTCTACATCTACATTTATACTCCGCAAGCCACCCAACGGTGTGTGGCGGATGGCACTTTACGTGCCACTGTCATTGCCTCCCATTTCTATTCCAGTCGCGTATGGTTCCGTGCGCGCTCGAATCTCTCTAATTTTACATTCGTGATCTCCTCGGGAGGTATAAGTAGGGGGAAGCAATATATTCGATACCTCATCCAGAAACGCACCCTCTCGAAACCTGGCGAGCAAGCTACACCGCGATGCAGAGCGCCTCTCTTGCAGAGTCTGCCACTTGAGTTTGCTAAACATCTCCGTAACGCTATCACGGTTACCAAATAACCCTGTGACGAAACGCGCCGCTCTTCTTTGGATCTTCTCTATCTCCTCCGTCAACCCGATCTGGTACGGATCCCACACTGTTGAGCAATACTCAAGTATAGGTCGAACGAGTGTTTTGTAAGCCACCTCCTTTGTTGATGGACTACATTTTCTAAGGACCCTCCCAGTGAATCTCAACCTGGTACCCGCCTTACCAACAATTAATTTTATATGATCATTCCACTTCAAATCGTTCCGCACGCATACTCCCAGATATTTTACAGAAGTAACTGCTACCAGTGTTTGTTCCGCTATCATATAATCATACAATAAAGGATCTTTCTATGTATTCGCAATACATTACATTTGTCTATGTTAAGGGTCAGTTGCCACTCCCTGCACCAATTGCCTATCCACTGCAGATCTTCCTGCATTTCGCTACAATTTTCTAATGCTGCAACTTCTCTGTATACTACAGCATCATCCGCGAAAAGCCGCATGAAACTTCCGACACTATCTACTAGGTCATTTATATATATTGTGAAAAGCAATGGTCCCATAACACTCCCCTGTGGTACGCCAGAGGTTACTTTAACGTCTGTAGACGTCTCTCCATTGGTAACAACATGCTGTGTTCTGTCTGCTAAAAACTCTTCAATCCAGCCACACAGCCGGTCTGATATTCCGTAGGCTCTTACTTTGTTTATCAGGCGACAGTGCGGAACTGTATCGAACGCCTTCTGGAAGTCAAGGAAAATAGCATCTACCTGGGAGCCTGTATCTAATATTTTCTGGGTCTCATGAACAAACAAAGCGAGTTGGGTCTCACACGATCGCTGTTTCCGGAATCCATGTTGATTCCTACAGAGTAGATTCTGGGTTTCCAAAAACGACATGATACTCGAGCAAAAAACATGTTCTAAAATTCTACAACAGATCGATGTCAGAGATATAGGTCTATAGTTTTGCGCATCTGCTCGACGACCCTTCTTGAAGACTGGGACTACCTGTGCTCTTTTCCAATCATTTGGAACCTTCCGCTCCTCTAGACACTTGCGGTACACGGCTGTAAGAAGGGGGCAAGTTCTTTCGCGTACTCTGTGCAGAATCGAATTGGTATCCCGTCAGGTCCAGTGGACTTTCCTCTGTTGAGTGATTCCAGTTGCTTTTCTATTCCTTGGACACTTATTTCGATGTCAGCCATTTTTTCGTTTGTGCGAGGATTTAGAGAAGGAACTGCAGTGCGGTCTTCCTCTGTGAAACAGCTTTGGAAAAAGGTGTTTAGTATTTCAGCTTTACGCGTGTCATCCCCTGTTTCAATGGCATTATTATCCCGGAGTGTCTGGATATGCTGTTTCGAGCCACTTACTGATTTAACGTAAGACCAGAACTTCCTAGGATTTTCTGTCAAGTCGGTACATAGAATTTTACTTTCGATTTCACTGAACGCTTCACGCATAGCCCTTTTTACGCTAACTTTGACATCGTTTAGGTTCTGTTTGTCTGAGAGGTTTTGGCTGTGTTTAAACTTGGAGTGAAGCTCTCTTTGCTTTCGCAGTGGCTTCCTGACTTTGTTGTTGAACCACGGTGGGTTTTACCCGTCCCTCACAGTTTTACTCGGCACGTACCTGTTTGACGGGCTTTCACTGACAATGCCTGACGCTTGGCTCTGGTCCCCGTAGCTTAGCGTCTTTTTACGACCTCTGTTGCGTCGCTTTACATAACTGCCAGTGGTACACCATCCATCGAAGAAACCGCAGTGACACACCAACAAATCGGAAATCTTCAATTTCGGTGTGGTCTTGGGCACGCCCAAACGCGATGTCTCCTTTCTGACAATCTGTCACGCCTACACGTCGACCCACATTATTGCACTGGTTCCTTACAAACGACTGGCGTCTGTACACAACTTCACTGCCACGTTTTACGGAAGCGGAGGAGGGTCACGTGACCATCTGTTGCCAGTTCTACACCGCATACAGTGCACCAAAGCGAATAGTGTGCTCTCTTATGGGAGTGTCTAATATTTTGACCGGTGAGCTTCTGTGCAGATGGCAATATCTTAATACGTGTTGTGAGCCGATGAAACTACAATCATCCAGCGGCAGCTGTGTATTCTTTGACCGCTCTGAAAGATGGTTCATTTATAATCACAACAAATCAAACATTAGTCCACTTTCTTACATGGATGAGCCGGCTGGAGTGGCCCTGCGGATCTAGGCGCTGCAGTCTGGAGCCGAGCGACCGCTACGGTCGCAGGTTCGAATCCTGCCTCGTGCATGGATGTGTGTGATGTCCTTAGGTTACTTAGGTTTAAGTAGTTTTAAGTTCTAGGCGACTGATGACTTCAGAAGTCTTACATGGATGAATAAAAATATTTGCTTAACTTCAGACTGTTCTTTGCCACAGGAGAGTAGAATATTTACAGCTGTTATTGACTATGAAAGCATCATTTGATGCTTACGATCATAAACTGTTGTCTTGAAGTACAATGTTCAAATTTAAGTAAACTTTATGTTCATCTGAAACTTCACGATCACTTTTCCTTCACGATGTTGTTGACTGCTGAAACTGAGGTCACAAAGAATGGCAGCGCTCTTCCTAGCCCAGCGCTGTGTTCACCTCAGTACAATGGCGCTGAAGTACTGAGAGACGAGGCGTGGTCTTCCGGAGGGCCTCCGATTCGTCGTTGTGGATTGCAGCGAGACATCGCTAATGTCTGGTATCTATGTGCTTTACCGACTAAGTCAAGCAGTTGGTAGAGACAGTAGAACAGGTACAATCAGGTAATTCGCCTTCCTTGGCGAAAATTGCTTTCCCTTGTATAGGCTGTTAACATTCATGGCTCCCGATTTTACGTATTAATCACTGCAGGCAAAGAAAATTCCTTTGATTACTTATCTGATAAACTTGATTATTAAAATATAACACTCTATGGCGCGACCGGCAATTTACACGCTTCATTTTATTAAATTGGAAGTTACTTTCCCTTTCAGCTTCACTCTATTTTTTCCACCTATAAGAAGTCAGTGTTACAATTAATAATTAAAAATTTATGTGAACTGTTTACTTTTGAAATGTGGACATCTTCGTAGACCTAAATTTTGCACTCAAAATGGTGATGTAATTGGTTAAAGGTTTTAATTAGTTCCCATATTTGACTATGAAATGGGCCCTTTGCCAGCTGTTTACGTAAAATGAGTTAAATCGTTGACTCTCATGCACTTCCTCAGTATATCAGCTAAGATTTTGTGCATTTCTGGAACAGTGAAGAGGGCCATTTGAATGTAGAAAATAAAATATTCACATTTTTTCTATTCATTTGTGGCAACCGTTGTCTCCAGGGTAATTATTGAGGTTATTGCTTTGTTTTTATAGCGAATGAGAAAACTATCAATTGACCATCTCAGAAGATACGCAGATAAAAACATAGTCACGGCAGCAGAGCTTACTTCCACTATTTCACATGACCCCTTTCCAAAGCACTTCCAGAAGCTGCTCATTATCGATAACAGGTCCGTAATAAAGAGCATATAAAATACAGTGTAGCATACGATTCAACTCGGCTAACCGAGCGAGGTGGCGCAGTGTAAGCACACTGGACTCGCATTCGGGAGGACGACGGTTCAAACACGCGACCGGCCATCCTGATTTAGGTTTTCCGTGATTTCCCTAAATCGCTTCAGGCAAATGCCGGGATGGTCCCCGTGAAAGGGCACGGCCGATTTCTTTTCCCATCCTTCCCTAATCTGAGGTTGTGTTCCGTCTCTAATGACCTCGTTGTCGACGGGACGTTAAACACCAATATCCTCCTCTTCCACTCGGCTAATTGCGAAAACCGACTGAGATCTACATCTACACTGTATGTCTTTGCCACCAAGCGCTGGTATTTATAATAAACTGTATTGTTGTAGAACATCGTGGAACAGTGATATTAAATTAATTTATGTATTTAATATCCGGTAATTACAAACATTGGAAAGGAATGAATGAAGTGCACTATTGGTCCTTAAGAAGTCTTTAAATCAGGTTTGTGGTGGTGTACTGTTCAAACAACCCCAGAATAACATTAAAACTGTCTAAATTAATTGAATCAGAGAAGTTGCTTTTGTTTTACAAAATTGCATTTTTTTTTGCATATGACAAAAATTCTGTGTGAAGTTACAACGTTTTTATAATCAAGTAATCGAATCTTAACTAGTGAATAATATAACATTATCGAGTGCATTATGGAACTGATTTGAAAATTCGTAAGTACACGTGGTTTCTTCGAAACTGAATATTATTAACTTCAAAATAAATCAGGTTACCTTCCATTCAGAAGGCTGTTGCAGTCAGCGACTGTTATATTGGATTGTAAATAATAGATTTCGGCTATGAGTCGTCCTTTTTAAATTTTATGGGCAGATCTAGATTTCAGCTAGAAACTAGCCATTCTCAATGTACTATCATTTTTGATCAATGCATGTAATGCCTGTTGGTCGGGCTTCATCCACAGTTCATTGAATGCTGTATTCAATGAACTGTGGATGAAGCCCGACCAACAGGCATTACATGCATTGATCAAAAATGATAGTACATTGAGAATGGCTAGTTTCTAGATGAAATCTAGATCTGCCCATAAAATTTAAAGACGACTGATAGCCGAAATCTATTATTTACAAGTTCAAAATAAATTACAAGTGTTTTGCTTGCTTATGTTCTTTAAAATTATGTTTTCGGGTTGTTTCAGTGTATAATTAGTAAGATGGTTATTATCTTGTGACTGTATGTTCTGTTGTCGAATTTCATAAGCAAACCTGAAATTTATGTAACTTGACAATTTAATTTGGTACCTCGAGTTGCTCATTTGAAATCTAGCGTAAAAATAGTTCCTTACGCTTCGTTAAATCAGTTTACCATCGTTACGGCCTGTTACAACTACTAATTAACGAAATGTTGACAGCAATTACTAAACTAACGTACTTGTGATTCATAAATTCAAGAACTGTCATACAAAGTTGAGGAGGTAAGGTACGAAATGACATACTTTTGTAACCCCCTCCACCATTTTTCCCACAATACTACCGTACATGTAAATTGAAGGCAATGAGATCTCTCGGAAGCAGGCAAGTTGCAAACAAACCACGCCCACCAAATGATGAAACCCGCTCACTGCCCATGACGTGTCTGTAATTAACTGCCACACAAATTTAATAACCAGTAATTACAAGGATGCTCTGCAATAAAAGACAATCTGCGTTGACCCACTTCATTAATATTCAAACAATAGAACATGCCTAACTATGACCATTTAATTCACAATTATGTAATTCCCAGTTCAAAATCCGTTCATTTCAGACTTACCACAGCTTGTTCACGCTAATTCAGTACAAATCTGTTTATAAATGTAGTAAGCTCACCTACAAATTATTCCACTTCCAAGTGTTCATTTTAACAATTATTATTCACACAAATCGCGTAAATTGACTTATGGCCACGTAAATGTATTTCTGATCAACGCGAAAGACTCTCTGAGTTACACGTTCTCATCGGTCTTTACATACGAGGGGGTGCTGAAAAGTAATGCCTCCGAATTTTTTATTTGCAAACTGTTAAAAGTTTTTAAATAAAACAAACGTTATTGACATTCTATGCCAGTATTCTTCATGTGCAGATATTTTGTTTTTCAACACAGTCACACTGGCAATGAATACATTTCTCCCAACGAGAGACCAGTTCGTTGATACAGTTACTATAGACTGTTTGACTCTGTTCACAGACTCAGAAGCTCACCACTGCTTGCAACGCTTCATCATTACTAAAGTGAACTCATAGAAGAAATTATAAGTTTTGGAAACAGATGAAAATCGAATAGGGCCAAGTTCCGATTGCATGGAGGATGATCGATGACAGTGAACCGAAGGCATCGGGTTGTTGCAAATTACGCAGCACTCATGCGTCGTCTGGCATTGTCATGCTGAAAGAGACGTGCTCCATGTGTGGACGAACTCTTCGAATTCGAAACCCGGTTACAGCAAGCTGTTCCTCACGCTCCGATACAGTTACATTACGTACCGACATGTTACACGCTACAATTTGGAGCCCTCTAGCGGCAGAGGCCTGCAAATATATCAAGAATAAAGATGTGGAAAATTAATAACGTTTGTTTTATTTAAAAATGGGTAAGAGTTTTACATAAAAATTTGGAGGAATTGCTTTTCAGCACTTCTTCGTGTCAAAATTCTTAGACACGTCATTCTTTAACACTCACTTGTCCATTTTCCGTAACTCTTTTTCTCAGATTGTAGCTCAGCCAACAGAAAACCACTACTGACACTCTGCGCTGGTTACTGCTAGCATTGTTGACGCGACACGATAACATTCCAGTTGCCAGGAAAGACGCATAAGAATAATGAAAACATGAAGGGAAGGCGTGTTGGCTAGGGCACGCTACGTCAATGAGTACAGATGTTAAAGACACTCTGTTCTTACAACTTCATTTACGTTATATAGTAGGAATAATAAGCGTATTTGAGAATTTTTGTGAATTGCCAACAGTCTATAGTTATAACTGAGCAATTCTGTTTAACAAGTTGATAACCTTAGCTGACATACGAGGGTTGGAACTTTAATAGTGGCAACTATTTATTTACAGCTCCTACAAAACAGATAAGTGTTTCAAAGTTTTACTGACCTTCAGAGTAGTCACCAGCATTGTGTATAACCCGTTGTCAGCAATGTGGAAGTCGTAGGATACTCTTAGCAGTGCCAGTTGTGTTGACAGTTCGAGCGGCGCGGTCTATTGCCCAACGAATTTGTAGCAGTTCTGAAGCGAATGCCGTGCAGTGTCTCATTCAGTTTAGAAATTGAGTTAACTCACGAGGGTTTAAATCAGGGGAGTGCAGAAGGTGGTATAGTACTTAGCATCTCCATCAGTCAAACAAATCAGTAACAGCTTGCACTTTACGTGCTTGAGCGTTGTCCTGCAAAATGATGGTCAGGTGCTGCAGAAAGTGTCATCACTTTTCTCTCTAAGCTGGTCGTACGTTGTGTTCCAAAAATGAACAGCATAGAGACAAAAGTGATGACACTTTCTGCACGACCTGACCATCATTTTGCAGGACAATGCTCAAGCACGTAAAGTGCAAGCTGTTACTGATTTGTTTGACCGATGGAGATGCTAAGTGCTATACCACCCACTGCACTCCCCTGACTTAAACCCTCGTAAGTTCAACTCAATTTCTAAACCGGAGGAAACACTTCACAGCATTCGCTTAAGAACTGCTACAAATTCGTCAGGCAATAGACCGCGCCGCGCGACTGTCAACACAACTGGCACTGCTAAGAGTATCCTACAACTTCCACATTGCTGACAACGGGTTATACACAATGCTGATGACTAGTTTGAAGGTCAGTAAAACTTTGAAACACGTATCTATTTTGTACGAGCTGTAAATAAATAGTTGCCACTATTAAAGTTCCAACCCTCGTATTAGATGAAGGCAACAACTTCTTGCTATCTTTACTTTAAAGGCGCCATTTAAATTTGTCTGTTACATGTGACTTGCATTTCATCTCTCGGCTTTAACTATGGCACACCAAGCATTTCTAGTAGTCGACATATATGGATGCCTTTTGCCTGAGAAAAGTTTTTGTCTTTGGTGACTCGTAACTTGCGGTTTTTACTAAAAGTGTAATAACTGTCATAATAGCCATAGGTTTTGTTGCAGTTCGCTTCTTCTTAAATTTTTGCTTCAAAATTTGAAAATGAAGGATTCACCAGACGTCATTCCTCCGGTTCTAAACGAACGTATTCTCAAGCTGCAGTTGGTACTGTAGACTTTGGCAAACGCTTCTTGGCTGCTACTGTTGACGTCATGATGACTCGTTCCGCATTGTGTTACCAGTATCCAAGTAAGCCACAGCCCTGGTCTATTCTGTGTCGTTTGCTCTCCACGCCTATTTTTTGGTCTCAGTTTTGACGGATTCGAAAAAGAGAGACAGACAGAAAGACAAGAATTAGAGAGGGAGGGAGGGAGACAGATAGAGAGAGAGAGAGAGAGAGAGAAACAGAAAACGGGGGGGGGGGGTGTTTGTCACATCATACAGTAAAGTAATACAAAAAAACTATTAAGAATAAAAACTAAAGGGAAAAACTAATAATGCAGTGGTACTAAATAATATTGACATTTAGTTCAGAGTAAACAGTAAATAAAAGGCGCCGATGTCACCACAGCAGTAACAAAACATGTTAGGGCGAAGATAATCTAACAAAACCATTTTCCAAAAATAATGAAATAATAACTTTAGAGGTGGGAGTGGCTCTGGAGCAGAGAGGGAGTTGGCGGTGGCCGCAGCATACTGTGGGCAGACAGAGGCTGTCTGCTAGCAGGCGTGGCGCCGCCTTTAGCGCTGTGTGGCTGCCGTAGCGCCAGGCCACGCGGCGCCGGGCCGCCCACTGCCACAGCACGGCACGGCACGGCCAGCGGTGGAGACAGATCGATGCGCGTGACTGCCGCACGCGCGCTCCAAACTACTCTCACTGAGGATCCTGCTGGAGTCGGCGACAAAGCATACTCAAACACTGTGCTTGTACTTCTATATAAAATGATTCGTCATCACCACCAGCCATTTGGGAGGATCTTCTAGGTAAAGGCCTCCTCTAGACTTTTACATGAATTACCGACTTTATACACGCAATCACTCGTCCCTGCTACCTACTGACCTTACACTGGTTTGTCGACTCAATCATTTACTGTGTCTTGGCACCCAGCAGAGAACATCCTTACACCATCTAGGTTACACGAATTATAACCCAGCCTGCGCACGACGAAATTAGACGTGCTAGCACGCATGACATCAATTGAGCTTCAGCTCCTGATCTCGAAGTCATTCAGAATTACGTACTCATGAGTTTACGGATAAAGCCATAGACCTCGATTGTCTAACACACATCACGAATGTCATCGTACGTTACTAACAGTCACCTTTTGGAGATCGTCAATGCCTGAAGTTCAGGAAGCCTGGGAAAGCCCACTCCCTACTACAAAATTATTGACTCATCAGCCTGCTGAGATCGCTCGATTGTTGAGTAGGCGATCCTAAAAAGATTCACTAGGCACTTCATCAACAGCAACACCCTGAGGCCGGAGCAATTCGGCCTCAGGAATCACAACAACGCAACAACTCCTCCGCGTGGTGGAACATACTCTACTGGCCATTAAAATGGCTACACCACGAAGATGACGTGCTACAGACGCCAAATTTCACCGACAGGAAGAAGATGCTGTGATATGCAAATGATTAGCTTTTCAGAGCATTCACACAAGGTTGGCGCCGGTGGTGACACCTACAACGTGCTGATGTGAGGAAAGTTTCCAACCGATTTCTCATACACAAACAGCAGTTGACCGGCGTTGCCTGGTGAAACGTTGTTTTGATGCCTCGTGTAAGGAGGAGAAATGCGTACCATCACGTTTCCGAGTTTGATAAAGGTCGGATTGTAGCCTATCGCGATTGCGGTTTATCGTATCGCGACATTGCTGCTCGCGTTGGTCGAGATCCAACGACTGTTAGCAGAATGTGGAATCTGTGGGTTCAGGAGGGTAATACGGAACGCCGTGCTGGTTCCCAACGGCCTCGTATCACTAGCAGTCTAGATGACAGGCATCTTATCCACATGGCTGTAACGGATCGTGCAGCCACGTCTCGATCCCTGGGTCAACAGATGGGGACGTTTGCAAGACAACAACCATCTGCACTAACAGTTCGACGACGTTTGCAGCAGCATGGACTATCAGCTCGGAGACTATGGCTGCTGTTACCCTTGACGCTGCATAACAGACAGGAGCGCCTGCGATGGTGTACTCCACGACGAACTTGGGTGCACGAATGGCAAAACGTCATTGTTACGGATGAATCCAGCTTCTGTTTACATCATGATGGTCGCATCCGTGTTTGGCGACATCGAGGTGAACGCACACTGGTAGCGTGTATTCGTCATCGCCATACTGGCGTATCGCCCGGCATGATGGTATGGGGTGCCATTGGTTACACGTCTCGGTCACCTCTTGTTCGCATTGACGGCACTTTAACAGCGGACGTTACATTCAGATGTGTTACGACCCGTGGCTCTACCCTTCATTCGATCCATGCGAAACCCTAAATTTCAGCAGGATAATGCACGAGCGCTTGTTACAGGTCCTGTACGGGCCTTTCTGGGTACAGAAAATGTTTGACTGCTGCCCTGGCCAGTACATTCTCCAGATCTCTCACCAATTGAAAACGTCTGGTCAATGGTGGCCGAGCAACTGGTTGGTCACAATACGCCAGTCACTACTGTTGATGAACTGTGGTATCGTGTTGAAGCTGCACGGGCAGCTGTACCTCTACACGCCATCCGAGCTCTGTTTGACTCAATGCCCAGGTGTATTAAGGCCATTATTACGGCTAGAGGTGGTTGTTCTGGGTACTGATTTCTCAGGATCCATGCACCCAAATTGTGTGAAAATGTAATCACATGTTAGTTCTAGTATAATATATTTGTCCAATGAATACCTGTTTATCATCTGCATTTCTTCTTGGTGTAGCAATTTTAATGCCCAGTAGTGTATAACAGACGGCTACGACGGGGAGCTGTATTCCTGGACATTGGAAAAGCCTTCAGTCATCTTTGACACAACGGCCTCATCAGCAAACTCAGCAACGCCGGTTCCCCAGTCGCACTCATATGTCTGACACACTCCCACGAACTGAAGTTTTAACACTAACATCCGGAGCAAACAATCACCACGACACGTTATACAAGCCTGAGTACCCCAAGACCGCATCCTGGCGGCCCTCTCTTTTAACATTAATGATGTTCCAACAACAGAGAACACGACGGTCGCCATCTGCAGAGATGACACTGCCATCTTAGTGCAAGACTGAAAACCATCAAACATTTACTCTTGATTACAGACAGCACTCAGATACGTGGAGCATTGGTTGGGGAATTGGAGTACCAAGGTAAACGTCAACAACTGCGAGGCAGCTCTGTTCGTACGCAGAACGAAACACCAACACTGTAAACAAATAACTCTAAGACATACCCAATACGTTTCCGTGAGAAACTCGCAACTTCGGTGTCTCGATGGACTGGAAACTCATATGTGTTGAGCACATGGAACACAGCCCGAACAAAGCGTATGCGCGGCTCAAACAACTGTACCCTGTGCTTAACAGGCAGAGCACACTGAATAGAAGCGGGTCAAGGTCCATGTACATGACGTCAGTCCTCTGATGACACTCGCAGCCACAGTCTGGGGTTACGCACCTCGAACACGTCTGCGATGCCTGCTGGTCATATGGAACAAAGTTTTACGGATCATAAGCAGTGCTGCACGGTACACACAGCCTCGGATTTACATAATGAATTACGTGTCGATACTTTCGTCTAGGTATTCAAAACACTCACCACATGATTGTACAAGAACTCGAGACACTCGAACAACTTTTTCTACCTGAATCTGGGAAACTACAATCATAACCACAGGTGGAAACATAACCGCCCGAAAACATTTTCGCTGGGGAAAATTAACACCTATGGAAGGATTAAATCACCTAAACAACGTCTTTCCGACGAACCCCTGTATTACAGCAAGTCTGACTGGCACCGCCATGTGCTCCCATATAGCAAACTAATTGGCACAAGCAGGGAGGGCGAACATACAACTCGCAAACAGATCCCCATACGAACACACACAACACGCAGATAATTTTATAATCAAACTGACCATTATCATGACGAGTCGGTATTTTACAGGTACGCTGACGCTGCAGTTGGAGACCAGTTGCAGCGCTGATACCTCTCTGCTAACAATCGCCAACACCGAAACATAAACTTATCGCTACTGACACAAATCCGCCAGATGTCTGTGCAAGCGTGGAAAAGGTAGTTTCAGTCATCGAATTTGATGTTCACAGGCTTGTTTCGATGAAGGTCTTGGCATGGCATCACCTTTTTTTGGGCAGACGTAACCCCGAAATTGAAAGACATTGTGGTCCTACCCTGCGAGTCCCCAAATCAAGCATTTTTCGTTGGCGCCAGCACCATCGTTCTTACGAGCCACTGCATATAGGTAATGTACCAATGAAGCTCTTTGTGTTGAGCGTTATACCAAAATTTCTTTATGCGGCCTAGAAGACTCCAACCACCATGTGCTATACAATCTGTGCCCTAGCCAACAATTTTTTCAAGGGAGGGAGAACGCTGTACCATAGCTTCTGATAATGACACAGAATTCGTCTCATCAGAAATAGACTTCTGTAAATGTAGCTCCTGTTGAAAAGCGTCAAGCCGTTTTGCTCTTCTCTTTTCATTCACGTTTGATAAAGAATTCGACTGTTTGTGAGTTAAGTTAGGCAGCATCTGATAACATAAATTTTGATACGGGTTAATGTGATTACAGTGGTTCTAAGTGCTGATTCCCCCCCCATGAATCATGGACCTTGCTGTTGGTGGGGAGGCTTGCGTGCCTCAGCGATACAGATAGCCGTACCGTAGGTGCAACCACAACGGAGGGGTATCTGTTGAGAGGCCAGACAAACGTGTGGTTCCTGAAGAGGGGCAGCAGCCTTTTCAGTAGTTGCAAGGGCAACAGTCTGGATGATTGACTGATCTGGCCTTGTAACAATAACCAAAACGGCCTTGCTGTGCTGGTACTGCGAACGGCTGAAAGCAAGGGGAAACTACAGCCGTAATTTTACCCGAGGGCATGCAGCTTTACTGTATGATTAAATGATGATGGCGTCCTCTTGGGTAAAATATTCCGGAGGTAAAATAGTCCCCCATTCGGATCTCCGGGCGGGGACTACTCAAGAGGATGTCGTTATCAGGAGAAAGAAAACTGGCGTTCTACGGGTCGGAGCGTGGAATGTCAGATCCCTTAATCGGGCAGGTAGGTTAGAAAATTTAAAAAGGGAAATGGATAGGTTAAAGTTAGATATAGTGGGAATTAGTGAAGTTCGGTGGCAGGAGAAACAAGACTTCTGGTCAGGTGACTACAGGGTTATAAATACAAAATCAAATAGGGGTAATGCAGGAGTAGGTTTAATAATGAATAGGAAAATAGGAATGCAGGTAAGCTACTACAAACAGCATAGTGAACGCATTATTGTGGCCAAGATAGATACGAAGCCCACACCTACTACAGTAGTACAAGTTTATATGCCAACTAGCTCTGCAGATGACGAAGAAATTGAAGAAATGTATGATGAAATAAAAGAAATTATTCAGATAGTGAAGGGAGACGAAAATTTAATAGTCATGGGTGACTGGAATTCGAGTGTAGGAAAAGGGAGAGAAGGAAACATAGTAGGTGAATATGGATTGGGGCTAAGAAATGAAAGAGGAAGCCGCCTGGTAGAATTTTGCACAGAGCATAACTTAATCATAGCTAACACTTGGTTTAAGAATCATGAAAGAAGGTTGTATACATGGAAGAACCCTGGAGATACTAAAAGGTATCAGATAGATTATATAATGGTAAGACAGAGATTTAGGAACCAGGTTTTAAATTGTAAGACATTTCCAGTGGCAGATGTGGACTCTGACCACAATCTATTGGTTATGACCTGTAGATTAAAACTGAAGAAACTGCAAAAAGGTGGGAATTTAATGAGATGGGACCTGGATAAACTGAAAGAACCAGTGGTTGTACAGAGTTTCAGGGAGAGCATAAGGGAACAATTGACAGGAATGGGGGAAAGAAATACAGTAGAAGAAGAATGGGTAGCTCTGAGGGATGAAATAGTGAAGGCAGCAGAGGATCAAGTAGGTAAAAAGACGAGGGCTAATAGAAATCCTTGATGTTCGCCGATGACATTGTAATTCTGTCAGAGACAGCAAAGGACTTGGAAGAGCAGTGGAATGGAATGGACAGTGTCTTGAAAGGAGGATATAAGATGAACGTCAACAAAAGCAAAACGAGGATAATGGAATGTAGTCGAATTAAGTCGGGTGATGCTGAGGGAATTAGATTAGGAAATGAGGCACTTAAAGTAGTAAAGGAGTTTTGCTATTTGGGGAGCAAAATAACTGATGATGGCTGAAGTAGAGAGGATATAAAATGTAGACTGGCAATGGCAAGGAAAGCGTTTCTGAAGAAGAGAAATTTGTTAACATCGAGTATAGATTTAAGTGTCAGGAAGTCATTTCTGAAAGTATTTGTATGGAGTGTAGCCATGTATGGAAGTGAAACATGGACGATAAATAGTTTGGACAAGAAGAGAATAGAAGCTTTCGAAATGTGGTGCTACAGAAGAATGCTGAAGATTAGATGGGTTGATCACATAACTAATGAGGAAGTACTGAATAGGATTGGGGAGAAGAGAAGTTTGTGGCACAACTTGACCAGAAGACGGGACCGGTTGGTAGGACATGTTCTGAGGCATCAGGGGATCACCAATTTAGTATTGGAGGGCAGCGTGGAGGGAAAAAAATCGTAGAGGGAGACCAAGAGATGAATACACTAAGCAGATTCAGAAGGATGTAGGTTGCAGTAGGTACTGGGAGATGAAGAAGCTTGCACAGGATAGAGTAGCATGGAGAGCTGCATCAAACCAGTCTCAGGACTGAAGACAACAACAACAACAACAACAACAAGTGCTGATTTCATCTTCACTTTTTAACATTCTTTTAGTCTAATCTGACTATTTAATTTGATTTTCCATGTGAGCTTGTGCTAAGATGCGCTAATGGGACATGGCAGGAGAGTCGAAAGGGTGGCGCACCGAAACCGACCCCCTGAGAGCCGAACGAGCCGCGTCCTTCACATAACAGCTAACTCGGACATCGACAGGTAGGCGCTACTCTCGCGTTGTCTTAAGGAAAATCGTCTTGGCCCCAGCCTATTGTGCAGTTTAGTGCATGTATCCACCGTGGAAAAGGAAACTGAGGATGTGTTAGATGACGATCAGTTTGGCTTTAGGAAAGGTAAAGGCACCAGAGAGGCAATTCTGACCTTGCCGTCGATAATGGAAGCAAGACTAAAGAAAAATTATGACAAGTTCATAGGATTTGCCGACCTGGAAAAAGCGTTCGACAATGTCAAATGATGTAAGACGTTCGAAGAGTTCTGAGAAAAATAGAGGTAGGCTATATGGAGAGACGGGAACATACATGTACAAGGGCCAAGAGGGAATGATGTAAATGGAAGACCATGAACGAAGTGCTCTGATTAAAAAGGGTGTAAGACAGGGATGTAGCCTTCCGCCCCTACTATTCAATCTATACATCGAAGAAGCAATGATAGAATTAAAAGAAAGATTCAGGATAGGAATTAAAATTCAAGGTAAAAGGTTATCAGTGATACGATTCGCTGATATTGCTATCCTCAGTGAAAGTGAAGAAGAATTGCAGGATCTGCTGTATGGAATGAACAGTATAATGAGTACAGAACATGGATTGAGAGTAAATCGATGAAAGACAAAAGTAATGAGAAGTAGCAGAAAGGAGAACAGCGAGAAACTTAATACCGGGATTGATGGTAACGAAATAGATAAAGTTAAGGAAGTCTACTACCTAGGCAGAAAAATAACCAATGAAGGACGGAGCTGAAAGGACACCAAAAGCAGACTAGCACTGGCAAAAACGGCATTCCTGGCAAAGAGAAGTCTACTAATATCAAACATAGGAAGAAATTTCTGAGAATGTAATTTTGGCGCACAGCATTGTGTGACAGCGAAACATGCGCTGTGGGGGAAACCGGAAAACAGGAGAATCGCAGCATTTGAGATGTGATGCTACAGACGAATGTTGTAAATTAAGTGGACTGATAAGGTAAGGAATGAGGAGGCTCTGCGCAGAATCGGAGAGGAAAGGAATATGTTTAAAACACTGACAAGGAGAAGGGACAGGTTGATAGGACATCTATTAAGACACTAGAAAATTTTGACTTCCATTGTACTAGAGGGAACTGTAGGGGATAAAAAATGTAGAGGAAAAGGAAAAAAAAACAAAAAAAATTAAATCCTTTGGGTAGCTGAGCTGAAAGCATTCCTTCCGGATGACGATATTCTCCCTGGCAGGAGGTGAACGTCTGGGCCGTGCTAAGAAAAGAACATCCACGTGATAAAAATGTCCCGCCTGTCAAAAATAAAAAAAAAAATATGACAAAACAGCTCTGACAGGTGAAGGGCTCAGAAGATGCTGCAGAGTTGACCGAAAGACTTTAGCACAGTATTTTTTTTTTTATATAATTTTTCCCATGGTCTGTGATGTGAGGCTATTTGCTGCTTGTGAGGGCTGCGTTTGGTTAAATTGATGCGACATGAGGAGGATGTAACACATTCTGTAAAGCTTCTAGCGAAAGCGAGTAGGAAGTCAAGTTTATTGGTTTTTAACTTTTCGCCACATCAGGTGGCAGATTTTGTTACAGGGAAACAATTACGCAATTGGTGGGCTGGTATAACTTTTAGAGAACTGACTGCTGAGACGTCTGGCTGCTATGTGAACAGCCAGTTCGTTACTGACTGGAAATTAAAGGCTCTGGACGTGAATATACTGAAACGTAGTATTCTCTATAACGATTGCTGGCTCAAGTAACTAACATATGCAATTAATTCTCAGGTATCTTTCTAGTTTCGTGGATTCGTTTCCACATCTTAATGGTTTTCAGCGTAGAAAATTTTGGAGGGGGTTTATATATTTATGTGTGAAATATGATCTTTTGTTGTGTGTGTAGGTAAACGGTGTGATGTACTTTCTGGCTAAGCTTTAGTTATAACTACGAGATATTATTTTTGAATCCAGGAAGGCGATGGGGTACCCTGGCAGGGTACAGTTTTCAAAAATGTGATTTTGAGACGTGGTTAAAGAAAAATAGTTTTTCGATAGAAGTAGTATTGGGCAAAGAATGGGAATCGAAAATCCGTGAACGCCACGGTCGGACAAGGGAAGCAGTCGTAAGAATTCACAAACTGAGATGGGAAGTTGCTAATCGAAGACGGTGGATACGCCAAAAGTGTAAGGAGGATGCTACGGTAATTTCGCCGGAAAGTGGTTTAGAACCTCTAATAAAAGAACAGAGTGTGCAGAATGCATAGAGTCATTTAGATCAGGAAATGGTTGAGGCACCTTGCAAATCTGTAGAGCCGCGAGACAAAGTTTCGAAAACATGACAGGAAACGGAAGGATACAGAATAAAATAATTAGCAACGAAACCGATTCAAAAGCAGCTGCAGTAAGTCACGCCAAATCAGGTTCTGGCGCGCTTAGTGACGGTCGATTGAGCCAGCGCGTCACATTATCAATAAAACCTGTAACCTCCCCCTCGCTTATCGACCTTAATGACAGTGAAACATTAAACCGCGTGTACCTAATGGAAATTTGGGAAAAGCAATCGTCACCGAAGTTAATTTGTCGGTAAAGAGGGAGGAAAGGGTTACATCTAAATGAAAGGAAAAATGCAAATGAAACTGGTGGAAATTCATTTTGAAAAGGGGTAAAGTTAATAAAGAAAGTAAATGTGCGGCCGTTACGTTAACAATTAACTAGCGGTAATTAGATATTTGAGATTTGGGGGAAATTACGGTCGCCAGTCCTAAGGACAATTACTATAGTAACTGAAAAAGAAAGGTTATTACACATATAATTAGCACTAGAAGCGTGGCAACTGAAGGTTGACACGTGTAGTGTGAAAACTGAAAGTTTGTCAGAAGTAATAAATTTCGCTACACTCTGACTTAATTTAGTAAAAGAATTAATAAAACCGGAAAATTAAAAGTTAATTTAGTGACTGAAATTAAGAGTGAGCTTTGTTTCTGAAGCATATCGAAATTCAGTAAAATACGGTTAGTCTTGGGCTACCTCAACAATCATTTCAAAAGCTTCTTGAATCTACGCAATTTATAAATAAGAGATTTATCTTTGAACTTGAATTAAATGATTCTGAACAATTAACAATAGTAAAATTTAGTACGTACCAAGCTGAGCTGCAGTCACAGGTAAGCTAAAATATGCCAACAAAACTCGCACTCTTAATTTGTGCTTGTGTAATCTAAATATTGTAGCCAGCTATGAATACTTTAACTGAACTTTGAAATTAAAGCAGTGAAATCTAATTATATTACTTTAATGCTGTCGTTTGAATTTCAACGACACTCGGGTTCATTTCGGAAAAGGAAGGGACCCTGCTTGGCAATGCAATTGGGACAATGAGCAACAAAGGTTCATTCTCAGTTGCTGTAATTTTGTGATGCAACAATTTTAAAAGCTGAGATCTGCCATACAGTTCTAAAACTTTACGTGCTTTTAGTCTTCCTTGTTGGTTGATTGAAGGTTTGAAGCCGTCGATCGGGGAGGTGGCGACAGTCACTCATTGTCGGCCGTCGCTGTTGCAGAAGCGGTCACCAGGCGAAACGGGCTCTTGATGTGTGCCAGCTAAAGCTTCCCGTCCGCGACACCGTGCTAAAAACTATTATAGCCAGTCGAGCGCAATTACATGCTGCCAAACCCCGAAAGCGCGGCAACTCGCGGGAGCGTCACACAACACACCTGCTCAACCGCACTACTCCAGCCAGACCCTCTCTGCTCGCGCTCCACGCGACAGAGTTAACACTACCAAAGATCCTAAACACTTTCGTTCTCCACACGACCTATCGATGGATTCGTTCGATAGTATAGTTTTCCCTAGGCCAGAACCAGCGTATAAATACAAATACGTAACATTCACAAAACAAACCAATTATACATCGACATAAATGCATATATATACAAATAGTAAAACAATTACAATATACAAAGACACAGAAATGTTATATCTTGAGGTAACAAAACAAGGAAATAAATTATAGTACAATAGATGGAAATAGGAGGATATGCATTTCCGGCGTTACAAACCTACTGCAGAAAGGAATGAGGTTTCACTTCCCGAGCGTATTACGAAGACGTATGGAGAGACGAACTACTTAACAAACAAGAGACACCTTTAATTGAAAAGAGATCACGGCTGAAACAGATTTGGATCCTGAAGCAATGGATCAGTGACGCAGGAAGTAATAAAGGGCGAATTTAGGAGGACAAACGAAATCAGCAAAGACCAGAGAGCAAAGAGTAAGTTAAGTAAATCGTATGGTGAGCCAGTTCTGAAAGTATTGGTCACGGCTGTCATTTAACAGCGGACAGTGTGTTGCCAGACTGTACAGCGAAAAGTGAGAACGTTAGGATAATAACAGAGAAGGAAATAGTACAAGGTAAAGATTTCACTGACAGAGCTTGTGCTAAGCATGTTATGATACAGGAAGCTGGAAAGGAATTCTAACTTGCTTTCACTACAGTCCATCTATCTGTTGAGAGTGAGGATATGTAAGATAGTACATAGCCAGCCAATATCTGTGAGTTAGAGGATTTTGGCGATATTCAAGGGAAGAAAATGGGGGACTGACCTTGCGTGTATAAATGGAGTTGGAAGTTGGAGCCAGTGTGGAATCATGAAAGATAAACGTTGAAAATGTCTTCTGTACTGATGTGATAATGCAAGAACCGAGAACCAGGCAGTAGAATGCACATTATTCTCAAATCCGAGCCTTGGAGACTGACAGAAGGAACACAGAACAATGTACTGCAGTGTGAGGATGCTAATAGACGTAGTGCAAGTCGTGTCTGGGGGTTATGTAACTCCAGGCGCGCCATTAGTTCGTACCAGTGATTTTTGTAATTTAGGAGTGTATGACGCTCCGAAGGGGCTTAGCCAGATGTGAATTCTGTATATGTTTGGTGACATGTAGTTACGAAATGAATTTTCTCGGCAGGGTAGATTTTTCGACGAAGCGAGAAGAGCGAGGTGCAGATGTTTGCGAAAACGTGCATAGAAGAAGAAACGAGAGGAACGAGTACGCTACAAAGTTAAATTTAGACTGGGTTTTTTAAAAATGAGATGAAATAAAACACCTGGTGTGTGGGGCAACAAGCGGTATAGGTTCGACACTCGGAAGAGAGTGAGGTGGTGACTCTGCTGTGAGAAGATACTGTTTGGCCACACTGGAATTAGCTGTGTCCTAAAGAATCATCAATCGCCGTATAGTATGAGAGAACTAGTAGATTTTTCCACCACAGACACAGCAACAGCATAAGGAATTAGTCGACCGTGCGTTACGCAAAGTGTAAGATGTGGCCTGCAAGAGGAATGAACGTGCCAACAAGAAGGCTAGTATGCGAGAATATCACGTGATCCAGAAAGTCGTGGTAAAATGTTTCCGACTTTCGAACAAACAGAAGTGATAACGTCACCATTTTTTTCTGTGCCGAGTGGACTAATGAGGGGATAGCCCGCATCTCGTGGTCGTGCGGTAGCGTTCTCGCTTCCCACGCCCGGGTTCCCGGGTTCGATTCCCGGCGGGGTCAGGGATTTTCTCTGCCTCGTGATGGCTGGGTGTTGTGTGCTGTCCTTAGGTTAGTTAGGTTTAAGTAGTTCTAAGTTCTAGGGGACTTATGACCACAGCAGTTGAGTCCCATAGTGCTCAGAGCCATTTGAACCATTTTTTTTTTTTTTTTTTTTACTAATGAGGACAAGAACAATTGCGCATGCACACTGAGCTTTGATTTTGGCGGCATGGCACTCCGCTGGCATCACTAACTACTTGGGTTGCCGATATCGATCTGATCATATGTCTGGATCTAGGGTCTTTGGTCGATTCAGGTGTTGTTTTTGTTGACCCTGATACTGACAATTAGCTAGAGGGCACGTGGCCGGCAAGTTGTCGCTTTTGGGCCTGTGCAGACTGGAGGCAATAAACACCCTGGCTTGGAATCCTGGAACCCATGGCTTCTTCACAATTGAGTGAAATTAAGTGTTGGTTTATTTTTTGAGTACTTAATATCGTAAGGCGACATTGGATTTAGATCTGTTATGTTAATGTACCTCCGAGTGATTGTGTGTATGATCATTGGTGAGTGTGACTGATGGTACTTTGTTGTTCCAGGTCATATTCTGTGCAGATGTACGACTACTCTCTGTTATAAATTGACTTGATGTAATTAAATTTGTAACATAGTCTGTGTGGGAGACAAGACGCCCTTGTAGATGAGTGTGCCCTAGTCACTGCATTAACATTCGCTGATGTTTCGCTTTGTCATTTGCAAGTAATTTTAAGGAGTGTTGGGCTTGTAACTTATATGTGTAGTCGCTTTCAGTTTAAGTTAATATTCGCTACACCGTAGGTATTCTCATCTGTAGTCTTATTTGGGCAGATTACTGTTCCCTTCTGATGTGTGTTGGCAGGGTAGTTTTGGCAGCGGACACGTTCCTATTCGCTGGACTCTGAGCAGAGACATTGGCTTAAGTAAAGTTGACAGTTTGATAAGTTTCCTCATTTCAGTAAGCTCATTACTGTTTCAGTGAGTTCTGCAAGGCCGAAGTTCCTCCTCACTATATCTGCTCTTTGACTACTCGTTTAAAACTTGGACCGTTATTGCTACTTCTGGAGCGTGTTTGAAGTCTTTTACTTTTGAATATGAACTGTTGAGCCTTCCCATTGATCCACAGACATTAGCTAACCCCACTAATTGTGAAACTTGCCTGTTTGTTCCCAGTTGGCTGTGATAGCTACCTGCTGTATTTCCCAGCTTATCTTGTGTTTTGGGCAATTATATATTTGTTTAAGTGTCGTTTCAATGTTTCAGATGATGTGTACCAGTTGGGAGCCACATTTAAATTGCATGTTCTTCCAGCTGATCTTCCATTTGGGGCAACTGTTTATTTAAGCGTCATTCTCAATGTTTTTCCTGGTGTGTGTCAGCTGGCAGTCACATTTAAATTGCTTGTCTTCCCAGCTATGTTTGTATTTTGGAGGATTGTGAATTTTATTGCTTAAGGGATTTTATTATGGCTTATACATTGTGAAGTGCCTTCCAACAGCCACGACCACTCGCATGACTTGTTATCCTTTCTGTATTTTTAATGGGCGTTATCCACTCGTTTAACGTGTTATCAATGCTTGGGAATTGTAAGTACATTTAGTGGCAGTAATTTGTAATTCATTTTACTAATCAAACTGAGTTTCTTGAAACCGCTTGCAAGCAGACCTTGGTGGTGTGGCTTCTTACTTGGGATTGGGGACTGTATACTCCTGGTTTCAAGCTCTGCTCTTAATGGCATTCATTGTTAAAATTTCTTGTTCATGAATTGCGCCTGTTCAAATTCTTTAAATTACTGCGAGTGTTGTTATTCTTTTAACGAGGTTTTTAAAACTGTAATTATAATGTTGTTGTGAAGCAATAAAGTGTATTCCACGAAACAGCAAATGATGAAATATGTGGGTTCACCTTCCATGCGTTTTTCCTTAAAATTATACCAACCCTTCGAATTAGAAACTATTAAATGAAAGAAATCTGTTGGTACGCACAACATTACCCACATCAAACCATTCTCTTTGTATGTACAATATAAGAAATTAGTTAATGCAAAATACGATTTTGTCTTTACATAAAGATATATTTAGATTGAACGGTTATAGCGCACAGTATTGCCCTCTAAGGCTTACCATTACGATAGATTCTCTGTGTGTAAGAAGTGACATAGTGTTTAGAATTACAGGTAAATCTGTCGTAGTAAACTGGTATCATCTCTGAGAATTCTGATGTCTTTAAATAGGAAGCAATTTATGGTTTAGAAGTTGATGTGTAAGTTTTCCCGGACAAATCGACGTCTTTAAAGTACAGCAATGAAACAGAGATATCACAGGATTGTGAATATTCAGTTAATGATGTCAAGGTTGAGTTGTAAGACAAGGGACGTTTCTTGTGATGCGTTGACTGTTGTGCGGAGAAGTAGCCTGCTGTTCCATAATACGTGGCATTCGTAGTTTTTAAATTTTTTTGATTGTCCTGAATTGGTAGGTAGTGATTGAGTAGGTGCTTATGCGTGTTTTGTCCGCTTCGATGGAGTGTTTTGGAATTTTGCTGTATTTTGAGTATAGTTCCTTGCCAAAGTTGCGGCTGGACACTGTTTGATGAGGAAGACACGGTACTTTGAGATAGCTCAGTGTCAGGGTATGTTTGAACGAACTGATAGTTCCATGAGGACACTTTCTTATTTATCATTTACAAGAGCGTGGAAATGTGTAGGTTTCTTGGCTCACAAGAGATGGAAAGGACTACCTAAAATCAAAGAAATATGAATTATACGTTGGTGAGTTAGAAGAACATGTCTGTTCAAAAAATGTTCTTATGGGACTTAACTGCTAAGGTCATCAGTCCCTAAGCTGTCACACTACTTAATCTAAATTATCCTAAGGAAGAACACACACACCCATGCCCGAGGGAGGACTCGAACCTCCACCAGGATCAGCCGCACAGTCCATGACTGCAGAAAAATGAATTAAATGGCTCTGAGCACTATGGGACTTAACATCTGAGGTCATCAGTCCCCTAGAACTTAGAACTACTTAAACCTAACTAACCTAAGGATATCACACACATCCATGCCCGAGGCAGGATTCGAACCTGCGACCGTAGCGGTCGCGCGGTTCCAGACTGTGGCGCCTAGAACCACTCGGTCACAACGGCCGGCGACTGCAACACCTCAGACCGCTCGGCTAATCCTGCGAGGCGAACATGTCTGCATCAATCTTATAAGCAACAACGTCACATTAAACTTGATGTTGATGTGTTTCGATTATCTGTTTATTTAGCAGTTCAGCAGGATGGAGATGAATGAGAGGAAGGAGATCATGTTGGCACAGAATGATCACGGGCACGACAAACGTTTACAAAGACAAAACTCCAAAGGGAATTACAATTGAAAAAATGAAGGAAATAACAAAGGGCGTAAGTTCACTAATGAGAAGATACGTAACTATCAATATATACATGAGCACACCTGGAGCACTACTGTTTAATTCCCCTGAGATACAGAATTTTAAGATGCAACAATTTCTTTTGTGTTTTGTGTGAGTTACCGTTCACAGATGAGAAACACGGCGTAGTCGGTACATCAGGTTGAAAAAAAATTATTTTGTCTGTCTCAGTTGGATTTATTAGAACTCACCCCACCCAGTTAGCCGTGCGATCTAACGCACGGCTTTCCGGACTGGGAAGGAGCGCCTGGTCCCCGGCACGAATCCGCCTGGCGGACTTGTGTCGAGGTCTGGTGAGCCGGCCAGTCTGTGGATGGTTTTTAGGCGGTTTTCCATCTGCCTCGGCGAATGCGGGCTGATTCCCCGTATTCCGTTTAAGCTACACTATGTCGGCGATTGCTGCGCAAACAAGTCTCCACGTACGCGCACACCACCATTACTCTACCACGCAAACATAGGGGCTACACTCGTCTGGTGTGTGACGTTCCCTGGTGGGGTGGGGGGCGGGGAGACAACGGGAGCCGAACCGCACAATAACCCTGAAAGAGGTTCGGTGTGGGACGGCGGAGGGGTGAAGAGGACTGCGGTAGTCGTCGTGGGGTTGTGGACCACTGCGGCAATACAGTATTAGAACACAGCCGTAGTGGTTACTGATTTAGCACTGACAGGCCTATTCTCAAGCCATGCACCTTGCTATTAACCGTAATAGCCACGCATCTGATAATGGTCAGTGCTGAGCATTACTTTTGTACATAAAATTAATAAATTTTTATTATTTGCCTTATTTTCTCTTGCCATCTGATGGGCGGTTTAGATTCCTGTCTTTAAATAAAGTTGCTAAGCGTACAGGCCGGCCACCCTGCTCAGAATCTAAATAAATGAAGCCGGAAGTTCTCTTCCTGCTAGCTTCGATTGCGGGTATCATAAGGTTTCGATGAATACAACAGATATGGGAGATGGGGAACGAAATGGAACTGGGAAAGAGTAGAGAAGGAAATCGGCGGTATCCTTTTCAAACTACCGTGCTGTCATCCGTCTTATGCTATTTAATGACAGTACAGAAAAACTGATTCTGGGCGGGCGGACAGGGACGTGAACAAAGCTCGTCCCAATTGCGATTCTAGTTGCCTAACCACCGCGGCACCTCACTCGTAACTTCCTTGGAAGTACAAGAACAGAAAACACAGATATCTAAAGGAAAATCCCTTGCCGAGCAGTGGTCGACTGAGGTATAGCACATTCTTAAAACAAAATTTTTCTCTGATTTCTTGCTTGAAGACGTGGTGCTGTCAAAGATTTCTGTAGATGGGAGAAAAGTACTAGAGAAAACAGAGTGAATCTATGTTACCTAATTACAGTGGGACATTCATCAGAGAATCTCCAACAACAGTACACGAACGGGACGGAAAGCAACTTCAGCGACCTTTCTCAGAGGGAGATAAATAGGAAAAGGTGATATTTAAAGTAACTGTCAAAGTAACACAGTTACTGAGTCGTATCTGTAAAGAAAATAATATGTCCCACGCTGGACACTATAAAAGTTTTAATAAGTTAGCGTTCACCAACAGAAAAGCGAGTTTTCATCATACATGAACAGAAACAAGAAGTATTCATTTTCTATTAGAACGCGCTTCTTCTCTAGTTATTTGTGGGCTATTTCCTTAAGGGACGAAAGCAACAAAATTGCACTTTGCAGTATTTGTCATAAAAAAGATTATGAATAGCCTGTTATGAAATCTGCTGCAGCAGTTACATAAATTTCATTGTTTGTGGATGTCCATGTATCTACCGTTAAGCAGACGCTTTCATTTGAAATAATAAGTCCTCATACACTCGTATACTTTTCTTGATCTGTTTTGGTGCTTCACAGTTTTCAGTGCGCCTCGCGGCCTACCTGGAATCTATTAAATAATTTTTTGAGCCTATTACCTGCTTGGAACTGGTACGTTGTAACCTGCTGCTCGTAGCTAATAGTTTATCCATCCTCAGAGACCAGTTATAGAAATATATTAATATGGTAACTAAGAAAAGTCGAAATACCATAAAAGTGAGAGTAAACTTGCAACTTGATAACTATTTGTATACTGAGTGGCGTCGATCTCAGAAAGATCAACTGTTTTCATGAAAGATACAGAACGTATGTTAAATTCATGAAGCCATTTCATTCTTGCTCGAGGTAAAAATGTCTATCAACCAGTATGAGTAGGATGTCTGAAGCAGGACCAAATCCATGAAATTATTTTGTGGGTGTCACCGAGTAAGTTTACTTGGCTACTTATTAAGGTTTGCTCAGTCACTGACGAGGGCGCACTCTGCATTTCATGCCGGTGTTCACTGCCAAACAATGACCAGAACGGAGGGCGTCAGGTCTTTGGTGCCAACATCTTCAGAAAGAAACAACGTTCTGGATACTCATTGGCTTGTACTAATTGAGATAGTTTCGAAAAGTGAATACCTTGTCATGTTTAGAATACAAAAGTCCTTACAGTTCATTCATAAAAGCGTATTTCAAGCGTAGTAATTAATCATTTACATTGGTATAAATAGTGCAGTAATATAAAGGAGGTAGTGGTGGAAGCAACCAAAGAAAATGCGTGGCGCTTCTGGCAGCGGAAACGATGTCGGCGCAAGCGTAATGTTGGCTGCACTCAGTACAGCGCAGTACTAAGTGGGGAACGCTTTGGCTCGAAATAGATGCAGCATCTCTAGTTGTGGTTCCTGGTATAGGAAGGATAGTATCATAAGGCTAAAAACAGTTACGATGGCGAATAGATTCTATATGTCAAAGGTACGTAACCTTATCATCGACAAACGGTGGGAGTTTGTTGTCATCGTGTGCAGCAAGTCCTACTCACAAAAGACATTCCTTGCACCATAGCGGACAACAGAAAAAGGTGCCCACTTCAAACTAAATCGAGGCGTTTTAATGTGTATACACAGTTGCAGTCACAGTTTAACACAGGCAAATACACCGATGAACCGAAATATCATGACCATTGCCCACCGAGAGACTGAAGGTCGACTGGTGGCTTTGCGGCCACGTGAGGCGGCAAGGCAAGTGTATAAGCGGAGCAGAGGCAAACGGGAAATTGTTCTGACGACCATACGGGCCGCGAATGGCACGGTGCCAGTGGACGAGCATCTCCCAGACTGAGAAGCTGGCGCACTGTTCGCATGCCGCTGTCGTCAGCATAGATGGAAAGAGGTTGAGGGGCGGTGAAACAGCAAGGAGACAAGCCGTTAGACCTACAGCCTCATCACAAAACGTGGAAGTCGGAGGCTTGCCCGCTCTGTAAACCAGGATAGGTGACTATCCTCAGCAGACCTGAGGAACACTGTTGAACACGAGACTCCGCAGCTGACGACCCTTACATGTTCCCTTACGGCATTGCCAATTACAATCACTATGGTTCGTCAAGATCGGACCACGGATCAATGGAAACGTGTTGTATGGTCCGATGAATCACGTTTCTTGTTATACAGGGCCAATTGTCGTGTCCGGTAACGCCGTCACCCAGGCGAACGGCTGCCAAAAACATTGACCGCACCACGGACGCCCGTCGTAGGAGGCAGTATCATGCTATGAGGGACAGTCGCATGGGCTTCCAAGGGGCATGTTGTAGTAATCGAAGGCACCCCGCTAGCGGTGGGCTATGTGGATGTTACTGCGAACCACCTGCATCTCTCCACGCTTTGTATTCTTCGACGGTGGTGGTATATTCCTGCTAAATACACCTCACAAGGCAGATTCATGCTACTGTCGTTTGGTGTCTTGGACAGCAAGTTCACCTCATATGAACTCAATGTAACATATCTGGGACGCTATCGAGCACCAGTTTCCCGTAATTTACGGAATTACTTGACCTGGACGAAAATGTATGGTGCTACATACCCCCGGAACCTATCAAGGACTTAATGAATCACTGCCACGCAGAGTAACTAATGCACTGTGTTCAAAAGGTGGACCAACATGCTGTTAAGCATGTGGTCATAATGTTTTGGCTCATCAGTGTATGACATTTTATAGGACATTTCAAAACAGTATCCTGCCTTGCAGTGTTCTAGGATTCCACATATGGCTGCAACAGTACAATCATGGAACTAACATTGCATGTTACCAAGGATAATAAATAGCCTCCAGTAAACATCGCTCTACACTCTTATTATTATGGGTCCTTCTGTTCGGAATGTTAGATCCACAAAATGTTGAAGAATCATTGAAAGAGCGTGCAGAATATTGCCGAATGCGAGGGTCGTTTGGAAGCGACCGTACCGCCGCGAGAGAGACAAAGGACCAGGGTTGGCATACAACTCTCTGCTGGTAGCTTCCGTGTTGCCAGCGGGCACGGCGTAAAACAGGTCGTAACAGTGACAAACGGCCACTCTAAATTAAATTTCAACATAATGTCTGCGCAAAACCTCATGAATTTTCCTGCAGAAAGGCCCATTTAATTATCACGGCACAAAAAAATTATTTCTCTCCGCTTCGAAGGATCACGTAGTTCCTGGAATTCGAAAGGAACAGAGTTTATAATTCATTGTTCAGGCAAGATCTCCATTGCAACTTCTGATTCACATCCTAAGAACTGCTTTTGCATAATACAGTTTCACTAGTTCCCTTTAAAGCTTTCGCTCATTTGATTTCGTAATATTTGGTCCTAAGACACAGGCAGTGAATCTGTCGTGAGCCATAACATAAATATAAAGAAACAGAAATCATTTTCTTATGGACTTAAGTGATCCGAAATAGAGCGTGCAATTAACAAACAGAAATACTTATCTCTGATTAATGTATTGATTGAAAAGAAGACAAGAAACGACTAAATTGATAATATTTAAATTACAGGTAAC
This sequence comes from Schistocerca nitens, assembly GCF_023898315.1. NCBI lineage: Eukaryota > Metazoa > Arthropoda > Insecta > Orthoptera > Acrididae > Schistocerca > Schistocerca nitens. The sequence goes on along the minus strand of NC_064614.1, from coordinate 574,230,236 downwards.
GCTGATGTGGCACGCATCATAAAACAGGTAGCTAATAATGTCAAGTATTATCTGGTCTACCCAGGTGAATGTAGCAACTAGACGTCGTATCGACTTCACAAGGCGTCAAAAGCGTCTTTTGCAAATTTTTGCCTTCTTTTTATTCTGGACATTATCTTGTTACGTGAGGTCTGTAATTCGTGAATATTTGCTCATCGTGAACCTGGCATTTTTTCCTACAATTGTAAGAAAATCAATAGTTTCTCGATCAGATACAAAATCTTTGCAACATCCTCAAGAATCATAAAAAGAAGATAATAGTTTGTTAAGCACTCATAGCTGTTAGTGAATAAACTCTTTTTATGATGAACCAAGTTCCGATTAAAACCTCGGAAATCATAACGACAAATAACATACAGCAAATGCGTCGGCCACGGTGGCCTAGCGGTTCTAGGCGCTAAAGTCTGGAACCGCGCGACCGCTACGGTCGCAGGTTCGAATCCTGCCTCGGGCCTGGATGTGTGTGATGTCCTTAGGTTAGTTAGGTTTAAGTAGTTCTAAGTTTAGGATGTGAATCAGAAGTTGCAATGGTTGGATTATGTGGGGGAAAATGGCCGAGGAAATCTATTTTTTCCGTAGATGTCACAATTCTAGAGTCCCATAGTGCTCAGAGCCATTTTGAACAGCAAATGCAGCAGATGCTGTCAAGGGAAAGGTGGCTGCTTCTTATTGAGTCGTATCAGAACAACAGACAATATGCAAAGACAGTATTAACGCCATTAAAGATATGGATGACAGTAATATGTGTATCGTACAAATCAACTGATTTGCGGAATGTATTACAGGTGGAAACTGCTGGAGATGTTATAGCGTAGGATTTGGCTGGATTGGATGGAGCTGGTGGCTGTGCAGGCGTGGGTTCATTTTAGCAATAAACATTTTATTAAGCACAAATAAATTCTTCAGCAATTGAAAAAATAGATACTAACTAGGGTGAAGTCAAGTACCCATTAATAATTTTTGAGATGTTGACCATAGGCGCTTCAGTCTGGAACCGCGCGACCGCTACGGTCGCAGGTTCGAATCCTGCCACGGGCATGGATGTGTGTGATGTCCTTAGGTTAGTTAGATTTAAGTAGTTCTAAGTTCTAGGGGACTGATAACCTCAGAAGTTAAGTCCCATAGTGCTCAGAGCCATTTGAACCACTTAACAGACGTAAATAAATTAAAACTCCTTCTAGTACACTAATAAGCCTCGGTGACAGAAAAATTGGGGGCTACAACAAACAACAACTCACCTTACTCGGCTTCTTGTCCCGTAAAACACAATGAAGTGCAAAATGAGAACCGTCACTCTGTCATATCAAAATAATACTAACCATGAAGTCAGAATAGCGACCTTCAGACTTTACAAAAGGGTACACATTCACTCACGATAAAGTTTACCTCTGCTTCTACTAACCAGTCCATCCACCAACTACCACTCCTGCTAAAACTTCTACCAAAAGATCTAGAATCTCTGCTGCACAAATATGTATACATATAATCTTAATTGCCGTGCAGGATTAGCCGAGCGGTCTAAGGCGCTGCAGTCCCGGCGGAGGTTCGAGTCCTCCCTCGGGGATGGGTGTGTGTGTTTGTCCTTAGGATAATTTAGGTTAAGTAGTGTGTAAGCTTAGGGACTGATGACCTTAGCAGTTAAGTCCCATAAGATATCACACACATTTGAACAATTTGATCTTAATCACACTCGCAGCATCATGGTCACAACAGAATTCACAGAGCTCTCCTCATGAGAGATGTTAACGCACACCCATTGCATGCAAGAAAAACACATCAACCAAGCACATGATACTACATCCATGGCCTCGCAGTGGAAAACATATCTTGCACTAACCATTACACTCACAGGGCAATGCTCGCTCCATTCGCTGTACACTGTACGCATCTCACATAAGACATAATTCGATGAGCTGAGCAAAATCACTGCCGGCCAGTGAGGCACGCATGTAGTTCTTGCAATACACAAAACACTTGTCTTCTTATCTCCTGAAGTCGTCATCCTCTAACGACCAAGAACGACACAGACTGCCCTCCTGGCCTGTTCTGACCACACCGCTTATGAATCCAAATGTCCCAGAACCATGATCGACCACCTCGCAAAAAAATGGTTCAAATGGCTCTGACCACTATGGGACTTAACTGTTGAGGTCATCAGTCCCCTAGAACAAAGAACTGCTTAAACCTAACTAACCTAGGACATCACACACATCCATGCCAGAGGCAGCGGTCGCGCGGTTGCAGACTGTAGCGCCTAGAACCGCTCGGCCACTCAGGGCGGGGACCACCTCGGAGTTGAATTTATTCAAGTTCGTACTCGACTGAGTAATTCTTGCCTCACTCCGTTCGTGGAGCACCAAGTACAGTGCAAAGCGACGGCTTGGGCCCCCTACGTTGCTTCAAACGAGTCAGCCCATGCCTCATCTCAGACCGACAACACCCCACTATTCGCCAGCCGCCAGTACCATAGCTTCCAGCTGAGGATCTCGTAGGCTTCACAGTCCACAACTCCAAACTTAGCCCACTCCCACCAGCTTTGGCTGCAGCCTCCAACTCGGCCATGCCTTGTGTTGTCTGTTGGACACTTTTGCGATGTTCCACAGGCTTCCCAACTGCTGTCCTATGTTCATGGTGCTGGCTGCCAAGAGATGTTCCTCTCTGAGCGCGAAGCAGGTGACTGACACCCACCATCTTAGGTCCCCCCCCCCCCATTTCGCATTAACGTGGTGGCTGCAGCAGCACTTATGCCTCTGAGTTTGTCCGCCCTCTGGTCAAAAATATGCGCCAGAGCAGCGCCACTGCGGTCAGCTGGGCAGGGCAGGAGGAATTCACGTCTCAATACTTGTGATTGAAAGCCACCTTCACCGCAGAGCACCATCAAAGGGCATGAATCCTGACGCCACGACCACAAGTGTGATTCCTAATATGACAGGTAACAATCACAATCACAATCCACATTAGAAAGACATCCAACCATCTATGACCGCAAGGCTGCTATCTGTCCCATAAATAGCCTATGATAACAGTTACCAGCGCATTTATAAATGAAGTGGTTGATGGGAGAACTAGATAGTGAATTTGTGTGTTACTCTTGTCCACGACTGAACACTGCCACCAAAACTGGCACACAGCTGCCACAACCAGGGGCTCACATCTTTCTTGTGAGTTAGATGTTTGGCAACATGGAGCCCCAGCGCTTGCAGAGTGACCTTTCTTTCTGTGCTGCAAGTCCAGCCTTCCACTGTTCTTTTCCCTCTCTGCCCTTCCATTGGATGATTTTCCTGGTGCCATTTGGATGCTTGTTTTTACGTCTTCTGGAACTTTATACGACTTTTCACCCTTCACCACGTGGTTGGTATTATTGGGTTTGGCTTGCCATACCTATTCCAAATTTTACAGAAGTGCGGATCGTGCGCGGGAAGTCGTCCATTCTGGTGTACATTCCACTTTTTTGCCTTTCTAGCTTTGCACTCTTCCTTTCTGGCAAAAGTAAAAAAGTAATACACCCAAAACCGAAAACAGTAGCCATCCTGTTGTGTGTGTACATGTGTGTGTGTGTGTGTGTGTGTGTGTGTGTGTGGCGGGGGGGGGGGGGATCGTCAAGTATCTGCGCGGCTGTAGCCCCTTGACAATGCAGGATCTGCACTATTGGAGCCTGCACCGGAAATTCCCTGCTTATGCCAAAGAGTGTGTGCTCATTGTGGCTGTGGTACAGGGACTCAGAGCAATTGTTACCCAAGCAAGCAGTCACTGATGTGGCTAGATGGAGTCTATGGGGAGGACCCCTGTTCATAGTGGGTGCTACCAAGGCAAATGACTCGCCAATAAAGAGGCTCAAACTTTTTTCCACGATGGCTGCATGGCACCAGTTATCTCTTCTGAAGGAAAGAGTTAATACAATGTGAAGAGATATGACTCAGAATCTTTGCATCCCTGCCTGTGCTGTGGGAGGAACATAGGACCAAGAGACAGGGGGAGAAATATTCCCCACAATACTTAGTTTGCTCTAGGACTGACAGTGATTCCTTTCTGGGCGCAAAGCCGTTACCCTTTGTTAAACACCTTGAGGACAAGTTTGGAGAAGTAGCAGTTATTCCGAAAATGAAAAGTGAATCAATTGTGACTAAAACAGCATCTCCTGCTCTATTGTAGATCATCTGTGACAAACTGGGAGACATTCCTTTAACTGTCAACCCATATAACAGCTTCAGTGTGGTTGCGGGGTATCATCTTCCACTGTGATAACTGATGACTGGAGCGATGGCGTGAATATTTTGTCTGTCATATCTAGTGGAGGCCAGAGGACAATAGGGTTGATACTGGGACCTTCATCTTGGCCGTTGAAGGCAACTCTTTGTGGGGACAACCATTACCACTGTTCAACAGACTGAATTGTCTTGCAAAGAGAAAAGAAAATCCAAGAATACAAGACTCTTGACAAACTCACTTAGGAGGCCAAGGAGAAATATGAACGGATGCGTATGACGATGACATTTGCTACAGTTAGAACGACGTCATGCTCTCTAGTGACCATATCGCCACTCATCGTGCCTTCTACATCAGGCCCTTTGGGCTGCTCCTCTTCCCCCATTTCCCAGCTGGTTGGAGGCCCTCCTCCTATTGTTTCACCCATACCCACATTGAGAGTGTGGACTGCCTAGCCATCAGGGACGTCGATCGCCAAACCTTAGTTGAAGAAACACCCTCCTCCAGCATCTCCAACCAGGAAGGGGTCTGTCAGCAAGCTCCCCTTCTGGGATTCTGTTGATCTGCAACAGATACGAGCCAGTGGCCGAAGGAGAGACAGGTTGCCGATCATAGGGATTCACGTTCGTCCTCCCTAAAACTAGGGCAGGCAGTCCCTTACAGAGATTGGAACCACACAAAGAAGAAAGGGACAAAAAGAAGAACTCGAAGCTAAAGGAGACTCCAGTGGCTCCAGTGTTACTGGCACCTCATTTTCCGACTTTGTACCCAAAGTGGGATTCCAGGTAGCTCTGGTGTCACTGGATTCCCCCATACAACCTGACTCAGAACCGATGTGCACTGATGCTTATATTCACAACAGGTGTCGTGGGGCATAATCTACCTACTTCTTCCTTTCACATCCCCAGACAATACAACAGCATGATCCGTTACCTGGCTGTGCTACTACTATTTATTTGTTTCCCCTGCTTTCAGCATTGACTTCTAAGAAACTTGGTACCCAGCAATGCAAACTCCTATTCTCCACAGCTACCAGGACTATTTCAAGAATCGAGCTGAGTATAACAGAGCATCAGGCGAAGTTTGCACTAACGCTCTTGAGTGTGTCTACAGAAGAACACATGCCACTTGATGCTAGTCTGGGGACTGTGGCTGTTCCTGTGAGGTCTTCTCTGGATTTTAATGTCTATAATGCGTATGTCCCTCGCATTGGTGAAGTGTCCCAGTATGCATTGTCTGCACTGACCTCAACTCTCTGCACAATTCCTCATTTTGGGTGACTTCAATGTCCGCAACTGTTTGTGGGATATGACTATGACCACTGGCCACAGTAAAGCTGTCGAACCTTTGCTGACAGAGCTCGACCTTCCCGTTTTAAATACAAGACCCTCACACCATTCAGTGTGGCATATGGATCTTATTCAGCCTTTGATCTTTCCATTAGGAAGTCTGGTCTTATCCACTTCATCCATTGGAAAGTCCACGATGACCTGTGTGACAGTGATCTTTTTCTGACTGTACTGTCCCTTCATCAGCATCACTCGCTTGGGTGTCCACCCAGATGGGCTCAACATTTCTGACTGGGATGCCATCATCCTTAGCACTCTGCCACATTGAGGTATCAATGCTGCTGTCCAGAGCACAATTGCAGCCATCGGCAGCAGACTTAGCGATCCCCTATTCCTTGGATTCCCCTCCCCCCAATGAGAAAACATTTCCTTGATGCACTTTAGAAATCACCGTGGCCATTAGAGATGACAGATGGGCTCTTCAATGTTTTAAGCGAGATCCATCGACAGAGCTCCTCATGGCTCTGTGACTGGATCCACCATCTAAAAAGTGACAGAAACAAGAATGCTGCAAATGATATGTAAGTAACATTTGACTGCATACCACTCCTTTTCAGGTTTGGACAAATGTTCCATGTCACTGCTGATAACAGTAATCCACAGGTGTACCTGTTTTCTCTCTGCATGGTGTTGTCTACACTACCCAGATGCTGTCATTAAACATTATGACCCACATTACTGTCAGCCTGTATTTTGAGTCTTCAGTCACTGGGTGGAGTAAATTCACTTTTCTTTCATAAGACATCACCTGAAACCCTATAATTTTTGCACCATTCAGTGAGTAGGAATTCCTCAGTGCCCTAGGCCTTGGCCCTGAATGACTTCAGGGTCTAGCTGCATCCACAGCTAAATGCTCAGACACCCATCGGCAGATTTCCAACGTGATGTCGTTGCCATTTTCAGCCATATCTGGAGCTAGGGTGAGTTCCCATCTCAATGACAAGAAAGCGTAATCGTCTCAGCACCGAAAATGGGCAAACACCCCGTTGAGAGGGACAGCTACCACCCAATTAGTCTCATTAGTGTTCTCTGCAAGTTACTTGAACATATGGTGAGCCAGCAGCTGTACTGGTACCTTGAGTCTCAGGGGTGTTTTGGGTCCGCCCAGGATGATTTTCACCAAGGCCATTGTGTTGTTGACTATTTGGATTTTTTCCTGGCGTCAGCACTTCATCGATATCTTTTTCAACTTGCAAAAGGCTTGCTTGTGCTCCCCACAATACCCACCTCTCCCATAAATGAGCGATTGGAATTCTGAAGAGCTCTGTATTGAATGTGCCCCTTTTCCTGGTGGCTATCAGTGGTCTAGCGGCAGCTGTGGGATCTACAGTGTCACTCTCCCTTTATGCGATTTTCGCATTTACTGTACCGTTGCTTCTTCACTGTGGACCGTTGCTGAATGTTGACCTCACAGTGCCACACAAAAGGAACATTCATGGGTTCTCATTCATGGCTTTCAGCCACCAAGACAAGCACCATGCACTTCTGTCGCTATCATACTTTCCATCTACGACTAGAACTCTACCTCAACGACTACCTGCTCAGTGTCATGGAGTCTTAGCTCGTTTTTGACTGGTCTTTGATGGGAAATGGATGTGGTACGTCCATCTTTGCCAATTTAAGCGAACATATTGGTCAGACCCTAATACTGTTCACTGCCTCAGCAACACCAGCTGGTGCTCCGACCACTATACACTTTTGTGTGTTACCAAAGCTCTGATCCTATTCTATCTTGGTTATAGGAGTCTGACATATGACTCGACATCACCTTCCACATTGTGGGTGCTGAACCTGATACACCATTATCAGGACCAACTTGCAACAGGTGCCTTTCGGACCACCAATTTGAACAGCCTAATTGCAGAGGCTAGGGTCTCTTCACCATAGATCAGGCACCAACAAGTGTTGATCAATATGTGAACACATTCACTGCTCCCCTTAACAGCTTAACTACCTTGTCCTATGTCTTGGAAGGGAATTACACTTCTGTTCACAAACAGTTCCTCTACTCTGAACTCTAGCTTCTGTCACTGACATCGCTTGTCACGGAACAACTGCCTCAGCCCTCATGGTGTGTACGCCTTCCTTGAATCCCTCTTGACCTTTCATTTGTACTGAAAGACTGTTGACCCCATGGTTTTTCGCCTCCAATTCCTGACCATCCTTTATGCATTTCCAGATTTAGGAGTGGTACACACAGATGGCTATATAGTCAACGGATGAATGGGTTTTGCCTACACATATGCAAGTTCCAGTGAACTACGCTTCCTGCTGAATGGATGCAGAATTGTGAGCCATCCCTTGAATCCTCAGTTACATTTATACTTGCACCAGCGAGACGTTATTAATCGGCAATGACTATCTCAGTAATCTTCAGGCTACCAACCAGAGCTACTCTAGACAGCCATTGGTTGTGACTATCCACAATCTCCTTTCTGACCACTATCAAGGTGGATACTCTTTGACTGGAGCCCAGATCAGATTGGAATCCCAGGGTATGAAGATGCTGACGGTTGGCCAGTTTTGGAGATGTGTTACTGGAACCATGCTGTGAACTGTAAACTGTTGGAGTGTTGGAAAATGGACTGGTTTGCCCTGTTTTTTTTTTCCTAAATAAACTGCTAACAATAAAGGGGTCCACGACCATCTGACGGTCTTCCCTGCATGCTTCTCGCAGGGAACCTATTATTCTCTGTTGGCTTCATGTTGGCCAGATTTGGCTGATTGATGGCCACATCCTATGACATGAGGATCCACCCTACTGTCGGTGTGGTGCCTGTCCAACTGTGGCCCAAGTCGTACTGTACTTCCCTAAGCTGGTCATCTTTTGATGGGACCTTAAACTTGCTGAGATGATGTCTATGGTGCTATCAGACGACACCAGAGTGACTTAGCTGTTTTCTTGTTTTACCCGTGAAGGTGGTTCCTGTTCCTGTCTGTGAGGTAAGACACATCTGTCTCATTGACCGTTTGAGGGATTGGAGGGATTCCTCTACGCCTGCTCCAACCCAGGAGGCCCATGGCTGCCCTTGCTTGGTGGTCTGGTCTGGCTCCTGCATTGCCCACTTTTGTAACTCTTCTTATTCCTTTACATCTGTCATCGATTTATGGTCTCGTCGTCGTTGTTCTCTTTCCAGTTGCTGGTTTTCTCGTAGTAATGGAAGGTGAGGAAGCACTGGTCGGATGCAGAGTTTGCGTCTCCTATTACGTAACTTGTCACAGGACCTTTCAGCTGCTTTCTGGGTGGAGCAACTCATCCACCTCCACCCTCTTCTCTCTCACTTGGTTCTATCTCATGGTTTTATTGATTCTAGGATACAATTGGGTTGATCAGGGTTTGTCTTTTATGTCCTTCCTCTCTGAGGACCCTTCCCAGCTTGATGCATATAGGGTGGAGGGACTGATGATTCGTAGTTTGGTCCATTTATGACAGTCCAAACCAAACCAGCCCACAGCGTCCATCTTCATCACGTTGGGCAGTTATCAGGGCGACAATATAGCCTCCTCATCTCCACAGTATGACCTCATAGAAATTCTGTTACTCGCAAAAAAGTTTCTCGTTAGTGCTGTCGTACAATAATTAGGAAGTCTACTATATCAGCCCAGTGCGTAAAATAATACACTGGGAAACTTGTTTCTTAATACTATGTGGACCAAATGAAATCGCTCCGTGGTGCCACCAGTGTCAGGGAGATAAAAGCAAACCTACATTTTCAATGCAGTTTACTAGAGCGCCCTGCGTCTCAGATCGATTGCTCCTACTTCCCTTTTTGGTTATTGGTGTGATATGAGCAATTTTCCAGTCTTTAGGTACGGATCTTTCTGTATGCGAGTGGTTGTATATAATTGCTAAATATGGAGCTTTTTTATCGCCATACTCTGAGAGGAACTTGACTGGTATACAATCTGAACCGGAGGCCTTGCCTTTATTAAGCGATTTAAGCTGCTTCGTTACACCGAGGATATTTACTTCTATGTTTCTCATCTTGGCAGTTGGTCTTGATTGGAATTCAGGAATATTTACTTCGTCTTATTTGGTGAAGGAGTTTCGGAAAACCGCGTTTAATAACTCTGCTTTAATGGCACTGTCATCAGTGACTTCACTGTTGTTATCGCGCAGTGAAGGTATTGATTGCGTCTTGCCACTGGTGTGCTTTATGTATGACCAGAATCTCTTTGGGTTTTCTGCCAGATTTCGAGACAGAATTTCGTTGTGGAAATTATTAAAAGCATCTCGCATTGATGTACGGCCATACTTCGAACTTCTGTAAAACTTTGGCAAACTTGGGGATTTTGCGTTCTTTTAAATTTGGCATGCTTTTTTCGTTGCTTCTGCAACAACGATCTGACCCGTTTTGTGTATCATGGGGGATCAGTACCATCACTTATTAATTTATGTGGTATATATCTCTCAATTGCTATCGATACTATCTCTTTGAAAACATTCCACAACTTTTCTACACTCACATGATGAGATCGGAAGGAGTGAAGACTGTCTCTTAAAAAGGCGTTAAGAGCATTTTTATCACCTTTTTTTAAAAATAGATATACTTCGCGTTTCTTTTTGATGGTTGTGGGTGTTACGGTATTCAGCGTAGCAGCAACTGCCTTGTGGTCGCTAATCCCTGTATTCGTCATGATACTCTCTATTTGTCCAGGATTATTTGTTGCTAAGAGGTCAAGTATGCTTTCGCACCCATTTACGCAACTAATAGTCTCATTAACTAATTGTTCAAAATAATTTTCTGAGAAAGCATTCAGTATAATTTCGGATGACGTTTTATGCCTGCCGCCGGCTTTGAACGTATAATTTTTCCAGCATATCGAGGGTAGATTGAAGTCAACACCGACTATAATTGTATGAGCGGGGTACTTATTTGAAATGAGACTCAAGTTTTCTTTGAACTGTTCAGCAACTATATCTTATGAGCGGGGGTCGGTAAAACGATCCAAATAATAGTTTAGTCCGATTGTCAGGTTTAACCTCTATCCATAGTATTTCACACAAACTATCTACTTCAATTTCGTTACAAGGCAAACTACCTCTGACAGCAATAAATACTCCACCACCAACTGTATTTAATCTGTCCTTTCTGAACATTGTTAGAATGCTTGAAAAAAATTTGGCTGAACTTATTTCCGGTTTTAGCCAGCTCTCTGTGCCTACAACTATTTGAGCTTCAGTACTTTCTACTGTATTAGGGCTTGGAGCTCTGGTTCTTTCCCAACACAGCTACGACAATTTACAACTACAATACCAATCGTTTCTACAACTACCTTACGGTGTTTTACCTGCCCACTTTTAGACGGACGTCCCTTCTGTGGTTCCCTGAGACCCTCCAACCAAAAAAGGCGCCCAGTCCCTTCCACACAGTCCCCGCTACCCGTGTAGCCGCCTCCTGTGTGTAGTGGACTCCTGACCTATTAAGCGGAACCCGGAAACCCACCATCCGATGGCGCAAGTCAAGGAATCTGCTGCCTACACGGTCACACAACCGCCTGAGCCTCTGATTCAGACCTTCCACTCGGCTCTGCACCACAGTCGGTTCTATCGACGATGATGCAGATGGTGAGCTCCGCCTTAATCTCGGAACCAAGACTGGCAGTCTTTACAATTTCCGCTAGCGGCCCGAAACCAGACAGAATCTGCTCCGATCTAAAGCGACACATGTATTCGTATTCAGAATACGATGTTAAAAGGTGTCGCTGAAGTGTGGATCCATTGGTAAAATGACGGAATATGGCTGCTTTTTACTTGCAATTAAGAGTGATTTGAAAATGACATGAAGTACAGGAATTACAGGTTTACAAAAGTGCTTGATAATGACGCGTAGTCAAAATTAGCTAATCGCCAATTAATTAATAATCGCATTACAGCCTACTACGTTTATTAATAAAGTATTAATTTACAGTTGTAATGCTTCATGTCTACATACCTTCCAAAATGCAAGCTTTCATCTTGCATCTGTTTGTATAAGGTGATAAGAAGTAGCAAAAGAAAAAGAACTTTCGCACTTACAGTTTTTAAACTTGATGCTTTATTTTTAGTTCAACTTAACTGATAAATTAAATACTTTGTGTCATAGCCCTTAAAATTTGAGCTGTATATTCAGTGTAACCCCGCTCCATGATTTGGGTTTTCAGAGTTGTTGGACGTTTCCCCCCAATATTTCGTGATTTATCTGGCTTGTTGCTTATTTTACATTGTTTGCTCCTTTTTTATTCCACGTTCAACAATAGAGGGACCTCTACAAAAAGTCTCTGGCAGATAGATATTTGAAAACTGGCTTTATAATGTCTGTAGATACTTATAGGAGCCTGTAGTGTCGTTTATGAACTTCCTCGAAATTGCCTCAACATATCTCCAGTAAAAATTCCATGCTGTGTGCCCAGCCATTTAAAACAAAAACATATTTACTTTGTCTATTGTTTTGTTAGCGACTGCAGTCTGTCAGGAATTAAATAATACAACAACAATCAATATTTGCATTTAAATTTAAAAAGCAGTGGATGCATTTCACTGCATGTAACCTTCTCTTCAGGTGTTGCAGACGTTCACAACTCGGTTGAATTTTTGGTCAGAGCAGTCCAAGTGAGATGCCAAATATAGGTAAGTATTCGTTTTTTCACCACCATTTCGTTACCTCTTAGTTACTGTGCTGGTGTTTCACATACATACACAACAGTGTTGTGAGGTGACTCGTCCTGACACCATCCGCAATGATGTGCTCCACTGGCTACGTACTCTCTCACTTGACTTAAATGGATGACTGATTGATCTTCAATATGTCGCACAGTTAAGCCGGTTTCTTCTTGATTTTTCCTTCGGATGTATTAAGAATTAGTTAAAATTCTTCAGATAACTTATTTCATTGATATAAATGGCCGTGTTAATCGGTAGTACCACACGTATTTCTCCACATTTGTTTTACATCGTTCAAACTGGAAAATGGATCTTTTAGTCTCTGTAGTCAAGAACAGACTGCTTCTAGTATTTCATGAAAATCATTGCCATAGTACGAGAATTGCTTTAACCATTTTACAAAAAAATGACACGTCCCGCGTTGAATTCGACCAGCTACAAATACCATTAGTATGATCTGTAGCGTAGTACTGAAGTGTATCACTTTTAACCGTTTTACTATTGAAATTTGAATTAGTTCTTTGGTTGAGAATGTATGATTTGTTATTCTTCAAAAATTATTTTCTTCAGTTAAACTTAGAATCCATATCTAATCTGAAACTGTTATTGAGAAAGCATAAAATATTGTTACCTGTGGCAAAGATCACGTAAACGTACTGTTTTGATATTATCTCTTGAGGTACCACCAAGATCCAATTTCAGCTCAGGCAACTATGTGCAATTATTTCGATGTATTGTCTAAAGTTAGTCACTTTAAAGAAATTAAGCTTTTCCCCTTTCCACTTTCCCAGAATCATGATATAGACACTTCTCCGCAAGCAGGTGAAACTTTCGGTATATTTTGTGACGTGCCTAATATTTCCAAAATAACTTTCTCACTAATATTTTCGTAGTAGCGTTTAAACTGAAAGTTCTTTGTTCAATTAAATATGAACCATAAGCTTTCAATGTTATTTAGAAGTCAATAAAATTGATTAAATTTTTTTCCTTCTTCGTTGGTAGAATCACTATGCTAGTCGACATACGTAATACTCACACATTTGAATTGAGACTCTTTATTTGTTACACGCTGATATCATATACAACGAGCATTACATGTTCAAGAACTTTTGTGAACTAATACATTTTACGTACATCAGTTTCTAACATCAGTTTTATAAGAATGCGCAGAGAAGATTTGACAATGATGACACGATGTTCTCGATGTCGCGGACCGTCGGCGCCCTTTTGTTTAATGACCCACACTGCCGATAGCTGAATCGGTAGAGCACCGTTGGATCATTTTCCCCGCGCGACAGGAAACAAATACAAAAAACAGCTTTTGGAACACGCATTGTACGCAAAATACGCAAAATTAAATCGTACTCTTTTCTTGCCTACTTGTTGCTGCTCAAGATGAAACTAAGTAGGGCTGGGTTGGGTTGGGTTGTTTGAGGGAAGAGACCAAACAGCGAGGTCATCGGATTAGGGAAGGACGGGGAAGGAAGTCGGCCGTGCCCCTTCAAAGGAACCATTCCGGCATTTGCCTGGAGCGATTTAAGGAAATCACGGAAAACCTAAATCAGGATGGCCGGACGCGGGATTGAACCGTCGTCCTACCGAATGCGAATCCAGTATGCTAACCACTGCGTCACCTCGCTCGGTCTAGGTAGCGTGCTGCTCACTAAAGTCTGGAGTACCATAGTTGTCATGAGATGGCGCATAAATTGTATTTGAACAGTTCAGTAGATTATCTTTACAATCAGTAGATGGCATTACTGTTGTTAATATCAGTTTAACTTCGTTGTGGAGGAAGACAGACGCTTTAATCTTCTGTCCGTCATATAAGTAACGTTTTCTGAATTTACCTAGCAGTTTCAGTTTTTAAGATGAAAAGGGCGGAAAGTGTGTTTAAATATGGCGCGAACATTAATATTCGGCTGCGCGTAGGTGAATCTGCGACCACAATCTTTACCCGGCATTCACATTCGTCGTCTTTACCGACTCTCAATCGAATCATCACCTTTCAACTTATCGTATTCTTCGAGGTACACTAGACAACCGAGATCTCAGGGGAGGGCGCGGACAATGTTGCGTTTAACACTGTAGACAAACATATCAGTGCTACTGCCAGGTAAAACACCAAGTGTAAAATTTTTCCTCGACCATAGGTAGGTTATACATTCGAAGCATCAGAAGACACTTAGTTCTTTAAACAAAGTACAAAAGTCGGTCAAAAGATGGCACATCACTTTGAATATTAAACGGTTAAATGCTGCTTTTAGTTGCTACTTCTGGCCTAGTTGAGAATAAAATGTTTTAAATTGTTTCTGTGGAAACTACAACTTCTCAATCACTGAATTTTAACAGATACATGATTTTTTGCGCGCCCATAATGTGAAATGCGTTTCGCTAATGAGGAAGACATCGAATAAGCATTGTTTGTTCCAAATATTACATGTAAGGAAACTACACATTGCAGCTAAAATTGGGACACCATAAGTCTGCTCACTATTTCTCTAATTTTTGACAACGTTCGTTAAGAAAAAGAAAACATCTTCTTTTCGTAACTATTCGAACTACATCAGTTAGCCGGCCAGAGTGGCCATGCGGTTCTGGGCGCTGCAGTCTGGAGCCGAGCGACCGCTACGGTCGCAGGTTCGAATCCTGCCTCGGGCATGGATGTGTGTGATGTCCTTAGGTTAGTTAGGTTTAATTAGTTCCAAGTTCTAGGTGACTGATGACCTCAGAAGTTAAGTCGCATAGTGCTCAGAGCCATTTGAACCTTTTGAATACATCAGTTAAATTGTTATTGACAGGCCGTAATTTGGTGCATGATAAGGTGCATGATAACATCTGAAGATATTGAAATACAGTAAGCTTACATACAAAAGCAAATCTTAAGAAATTTATAAAGTAGGCCTGTGGAAACTTTGTCTGAAAAACGTACCTACCCATCTTGAACAAGTGGGTTATTTGAATGAAGAGACTATACGAACTGAAGAACAATCACTTCATCATTTGGAATTATTATCGTGTTTTACACTCTTACGCTTACTGCAATTTAAAAGAAATTTTTCACCAGACGCGTTTCGCTTATATTTACAAAACGTCTTCTGTTTTCACTGGTGTTTTTTTTTTTTCTCTCGTTTACATGTTATAAAGTCCACTGCCTTCTCCTGTGATGTTAGCGGAGGACGGAGTCGGAAAAAAACAACATTTTGAACCTTTACCTTTCGCGATTTCTCTGTTTTTACAAACTCGCTTTGTAGCATTAGCAGTTTTTTACATTTCACTTTTGTAAATTTCACAAAACTTGTTTTTGTAGAAATTTAACTGTAGTTTCACCTGTTACCTTTCAGCACTTGTGCAAACGTGTTTTTTTTCCAACACCAACCTTCGCTAACGACGAAAGAAAAAACAGTGGGCTTTAAAACTCGTCAACCAGAGGAGGACGTACCAATGACAACAGAAGGTGTTTTATAAATACATGCGAAACACTTCTGGCGAAAACCTCTTTTAAGTTGCAGGAAAAAACAATAATGTAAATTTTTAAATCAAAGCAAAACGGTCTGGTAAAAAACTCTTAAATTTACAGTAAGGTTAAGACTGGTAAAAACAATAACTGATGTATAACATTTGCTGCAGGAAATGACCAAGCAAATTCACATACATCATTTTGTTTTGAAACCATTCAAAAGCACTTAGCAGTAAGTTACAAATGAAACTATTGTGTCATTTCCTAGAGGAAATGTTTCCATTCCATAAATCATCAGATAGTTCAAATTGATTTTTCACGAGTTTTTTCCTTCCGAGGTCCTTTATCAAACGGACTGCGTTGAGGCCGGCGATATGTTCTCGGACTACGTGAGGTGACGTCTCAGACCGATGCACAGGCTTTCTGCTTTTTAGGAGGTAGTGACATGGCTCGCTGTGGTATAGAGTGTCAGACGTCCAGCATACGACTGTTGTTATTAAAATAACGTGGACGATCCATACAGACACGCAATGACGGACAATTTTTGTGAGTTTGATACACATGTATCTCACGTACTCTTACCAGATCCGTATGCAAAATGATGAAACTGTAATAAGAGAAAGCAATTTTCTTGGTGAAATTTGCAACAACTGGGTTTCGTTACAATTTAGAGACATTTAGAGTACAATGTAACATGAACCCACTTCGTGGGAACTATACATACGTCAAGTGCGACAAATCCTATCCAACAAGTGTTTGTAACCCTCCTGATGTCACTGTCACCCGTAGCGTAGAGGGAGACACTAGAGAAGCGGCCTTGGTCTTGTCTTGATTCATCCTAAGTTTTCATCAGAACAAAACAGTTACAGTTCCTTTCGCTTTATTTTCACTAATAATGATTACTTTCAAATTTCTGATTAATGCATATGAGGCAATTAAAATTGCAGCACCACAAAGGATAGCAGGTAACGAAATTTTAATCATTATGTATATACAGCACAACAAGAAAAATACATCGTTAAACCTGCAGGCTAGGAGGATGTGCAGGGTGCGACATTCACTACAAAGCTGTCACCTATGGTAACAAAAATGGTTTGGACATGGCTGCAGAACGAGTGAAACAGACTAGATGACAGACATGGGTACGTAATTTCAGTCTGCTTCAGCCCTTTGAAACAGTTCATTCATTGCACTGTCTGGGGACAGACGGCGCGTCAGTCCCTCAGCAATGCATGACCTGATGTGTTCAGTGGTTGGAGAACGTACTGGACATTCTCTGTATCAATATAATACAGCACGTGTTACACGTAGTCTTGCCTTACCTTGTTGAAGGATGAGATAACGGTGATGTCAATAATAAGGCACAGTCATAGGCCCCCATACGTCAGACATATAACAGTTGCTGTCCAAATTACCTGCTATGCGCAACAAAGAGGATCGTGTTATTGGCGGAGTGGCAACCTATACTAAACGCCCCTATTGCGAAGACGAATGCAATCCGGTAATGTTTGTTCTCCTCGTGCCTACACGCATTGATACATCTATTTTTGCCCGCATCTCGTGGTCGTGCGGTAGCGTTCTCGCTTCCCACACCCGGGTTCCCGGGTTCGATTCCCGACGGGGTCAGGGATTTTCTCTGCCTCGTGATGGCTGGGTGTTGTGTGCTGTCCTTAGGTTAGTTAGGTTTAAGTAATTCTAAGTTCTAGGGGACTGATGACCATAGATGTTAAGTCCCATAGTGCTCAGAGCCATTTGAACATCTATTTTCATGCTGCACGCAGAACAGGAACTCATCTGAAAATATGAAGTGATGCCACTTATGTGTCATTGTTGCCATTGGGCGCATCACGGTGAGCATGTCTCTCTGTTGTGGTATCTAAGGAAACTGCAGCAGTAGTTGCTGTACTTACACTCTATAAGTTCGCTCTGTCCCGACTCGAGATAGATGATGTGGCTGTGTGATCCTGTACAGGCGAGCAGCGAATATGTATGTCTTGTCGTGCGCTAGTCTCGTCGGCTATTGACATCCTGCGTAATGTTGAGCACGGGGCTCTGTAAGTAGGCTGTTTAGTTTTTTATATTGGCAACGTCACGTAGCGCTCTGTATGAAAATCACTGGTTGTGCTGTCTGTGGCTGGTTGGCATTGTTGGAATATTAGCTATTGTAATGTTGGGCTGTGGGATGTGAACAGCGCGTAGCGTTGCGCAGTTGGAGGTGAGCCGCCAGCAGTGGTGGATGTGGTGTGAGAGATGGCGGAGTTTTGAAAGCGGATGATCTGGACGTGTGTCCATCAGAGACAGTGAATTTGTAAGACTGGATGTCATGAACTGATATATATATATATATATATATATATATATATATATATATATATATATATATATATAATGACTTTGTTTGTTCTATATAAAAATCTTTCATTTGCTAAGTATGCCTATCAGTAGTTAGTGCCTTCAGTAGTTAGAATCTTTTATTTAGCTGGCAGTATTGCCTCTCGCTGTATTGCAGTAGTTCGAGTAACGAAGATTTTTGTGAGGTAAGTCATTCATTAAAGGTATAGGTTATTGTTAGTCAGGGCCATTCTTTTGAAGAGATTATTGAAAGTCAGATTGCGTTGCGCTAAAAATATTTTGTGTCAGTTTAGTGTTGATCAGAATAAGTAAGAGCGAAATGTCTGAGTACGTTCAGTTCTGCTCAGCTGTTTGAAAATCAAATAATGTATGAGGTTTTCCAGCACAGTAATTCATTAATTTTTCAAAGGGGATGTTTCATATGTTGCTGTGACTGTTTTTGATTTTGTTCCATTGCGTCTAACTGTTGCTGTGTTTGTCTCTGGCGTTGTTCCATTGTGTCTGACTTTTGAAGCTTTTGTCCCATTTATTTCTGATTTTGTTCAAGCGTTGTTTCTAACTTTTGTAGCCTTTGTCCCATTTGTCGCATTAACTGTAATAACAATGCACTGGTGTCTGAAACATGTTCCTCAGTGCTATTCGGCAGTGCATTTGAACCGGCAATATTTGCATTTTGAAAAGCAGAAATTGAGTCTTGACTTATTTGAGAAAACGGTGAGGACGCAAAACCTGAATCTACAGTATTTGCAAGATTGTGTCCTGTCATTTCGGATTCCTGAGGCGAGCTGTTGCCGATCGATCAATCGATATTGCTTCCCTGTTCACTAATTGTTTCACTGTCTACACCATTATTTGCCGCCCGCTCCATTTCCCTATGCACAGTTACCAAATTACTGTTTTGAATGTCTGTTAATTCATTACACGGTGGTGCTGATAAGCTACGCTCGTCGTCACTATCATTTCCAAATTTACTTTGGAGCCTAGTGTACCTTTTTCACACGCCATAATTATCACGTATTTCACACGATAACAAGAAAAGCACAATTTGAAGAGCAAAAATAAGGAAACACATTAACATAGCTCTGAAAATAATATCTAGTTAATTGCAAGCGCAGCTGTGAAATACTTGGTGCAAATCTACATGCATGCCACAACTGTATTACTGTACAACAATGAAAAACTACAACTATAAAAGAGATTCTCTCTACAACTACGCGCAAGCAATAAACAATAGCTACACTAATTACACAAACTACAAGAAAAAGTCAGAAGATTCCGGTGATGTATCCTCGGCTAAGGGTCTACATATGAAACATCCCCATTGAAAAATTAATGAATTATTGTGCTGGTAAACCTCTTACATTATTTGATTTTCAAACAGCTGAGCAGAACTGAACGTACTCAGACATTTCGCTCTTTACTTATTCTGATCAACACTAAACTGACACACAATATTTTTAGCGCAACGCAATCTGACTTTCAATAATCTCTACAAAAGAATGGCCATGACTAACAATAACCTATACCTTTAATGAATGACTTACCTCACAAAAATCTTCGTAACTCGAACTACTGCAATTCAGCGAGCGCCAATACTGCCAGCTAAATAAAAGATTCTAACTACTGAAGGCACTAACTACCGATAGGCATACTTAGCAAATGAAAGATTTTTATAGAGAACAAACAATTTATTTACCTTAATAGTGTTCAAAAGTCATAATATATATATATATCAGTTCATGACATCCAGTCTTTCAAATTTACTGTCTCTGATGGACATACGTCCAGATCATCCGCTCTCAAAACTCCGCCATCTCTCTCTCCACATCCACCACTGCTGGCGGCTCACCTCCAACTGCGCAACGCTACGCGCTGTTCACATCCAGCTGCCCAACACTACAATAGCGAATATTCCAACAATGCCAACCAGCCACAGACTGCACACAGCACAGCCAGTGATTTTCATACAGAGCGCTACGTGACGTTACCAATATAAAAAGCTAAACAGCCTACTTACAGCTCCAGTATGCTGTTGACTCTGTATTCGCATGGCAGTCGTGTGATCCCGACCAACATGAGCAGCAAACTTGCCGAACGATTAATTTGATTCTCGACAAACCATGATCCCACTGCTCTTGATTCCCGACACATAGTGTTAGACGTTTCTTCGTCTTACACGGGCTCAACATGTTCTTTTCAAATATAACTGACATTTAATTGGAATTTATGGATGAGAAACCTAGTGCATAATCTTTCCTTGAATACAGATTGCAGATGGCGTTACAGCTATCTACTTTGTGAGGTTGCGCTGAAAGTTAGTAATTTTCATACAGATAAGTGTAATAAACTTCGCATCAGTTTGCCTTTTGTTGCTTGCCGCCGTAATAGTGCAGTAATATTATAGGAAAGCAGGCAGTTTCCTATCAAATAGTTAAACGTCCACCCCAGGAATTCGCTTCCACTCGCCGTATCTCATGTAGTCATATTTGGATTAGCCGAACTCAGCGTGTCAGGTGAGCAGTCTACCGCCGCTTCCCTGGCGCCTGCTGGCCTGCGTGCCGGGCCCACTGAGGCCTAGAGGACGCGGCGTTAATTAGCAGCCCAGGCAGCGGCAGAGGCGGCGCCAGCCGAGCTGTGAGTCGGCACAGGGCGGTCGATGGCGCGTACAACCTGTGTGCGCCGGGTGGCCTACACAGCCGCCGAAGGGGTTTGGGCGACGCGGGAAGGACGATGCTGGACTCTGGCGGTGGTCATTAACGTCGAGGCAGCCTGTCGCTGCCGCCCCGTTAATCTACCACCGCCAACTGAGCATTGACGTCTGCTGCCTGCTGCACCCACAGCAAGAGGAAAGCTCTCCTAGCAACATCGATACGAATACACACATACTGTTGAGTGAAGGTTTCTGTAGTCGTCGCATCGCAAATACGATGCTGAACTCTTCGACACCCTGTAATACCAAACTATTGCGATAGTTAAGTTTACAATTTGGCTCAAAGGTGTTTGCAAACTTACTATATAATGACAAAAGAGTATGACGCCCTATGAAGTCAGTCTTAACAACGCTTCAGTGTGGAAACATGCGAAGGAAAGGCTACTGCTCAGAAAGTCATGTGAATTGTAATGTGGGTCAGTGATGGCAGTAAACTTCACCACAATTCTGCCCAGTGCGTCCGTGGACGTGTCACCTGATGGGAAGGTCGTCACAGCCCCTCTTACCAATATTTCACCCCGTCCAATGCCGTCTGTGTGATATTCAGAAACCGCAACACCTAGCGTTGAAAGCATGCGATTTTCTTATGATTAGCGGAGGAAACCCTCCCAGATACACCACGCTCTCGTGTACGGGTTAGAACCATTACGAACCGTTCAAACCCATTCGAAGAAATCTGAACGTGATCCGAAGCAGCAAAGGGTGCTTATGCTTTTTCATCCGTCGTATTTCGCGTCCAGCTATGGCGAGATCATAGGGGGACACGACACTGATACATACGTGAATAAAACGACAAAGGATCCTAAGATCCTAGAGTTTGGCAGAATCCTAGGAGACACAACTTGCCTTTGATGAGCACCTTCAAAATGTACCTTTGCAGACAGAACCCGTGACGATAGACCCATGCGCCTGCAGGAATGCTATGCTGCTGCTCTTTCGCCGCTGTCTTGCTGTTCTTAAAACTGATAGTAGGTTACAAGGAATCGGAGGATGTCGAATGGGTTTCCGGTCTGCAAGAGCCTAGAACCTTGTCATGGGTCCTCTCTGCACAGGCATATTTTTAAAATTTTCTATGAAGGTGGGCTGGTGCCGCCGAAGGTTTTGTCGAAGTGGGGTGATATTAGAAGGACCCGTCGGCTTTTTACTCACTCATGTGTCAGTGTTACATCCCCCCCCCCCCCTCCATGATCATAGCACACGAGGACATAAAGTAGGAGCTCTGAAAAAGCTTAAGAACCCTTTGCTGCTTCTGATAACGTTCAAATTTCGGATACGACCCCACAATGTGAAGCGGTGGAACGTTCTGTGCGGCTGGTCCCGGCGGACGTTCGAGTCCTCCCTCGGGCATGGATGTGTGTGTTTGTCCTTAGGATAATTTAGGTTAAGTAGTGTGTAAGTTTAGGGACTGATGACCTTAGCAGTTAAGTCCCATAAGATTTCACACACATTTGAACATTTCATTTGGGTGAAACGTCGAACGGTGTCAGCAGTATCAAAGATTGTAGCACCTAGAACCGCTCGGCCACCCCGGCAGGCTCTTTTAATGTAAAAATGTGTGTGAAATATTATGGGATAGAGTCCTGCATGACCGAGTACGCGAGCACAAAATACGAGATGGGGCGAGCACACCCTAACTGGATAGGCTGCCCGCACTAGTTCTAGTGACCGAACATAGAAGCCGTGACCGAATACGTAGCACGTAACTTCAAACACATTACACGTATGAGACTGCAGCCAGTACGGGTTTCTCATTTGTGGTGTGTCTGTCTCTGTAATCATGCAGCGCGAGGAAGCCAGTGCTGTAAGACCTAAGATTGAAAACAATGTTTAGACGTTGAAGGAATGGGAAGGTCTAAAAAGGCAAGTATGGAGTACATTTCTGTAGACGAAAACAGTGCGTCATCTGTGTACGTATCGTGCATAAACTGCTCCACATTATTGTGTTTCCTGTCGGGAACCGTTCATTTAAAGAAACACAGTTGCAGGAAGCCTCACAAAGATACAGCTCCTTCCGGGATACCGGCAGTAATAAAAAACAGTATTATTACAGCAAAATGTGTTGCAATGTGTGCTAAGGATATGAGACGTTTTAGTGCTGTTTCCGGTGAAGGTTTCAGAGAACTAGGCCAAGAATTAATACATCTAGGTGCGCATTATGGAGAAGTTAACGTGGCAGATGTCATGCCACATCCCTCTACTACAACCCTCTACTATAAGAAGAAATGTCAAAGAAGAAGCTGATGCAATGCGAAACAGCATAATGCCTTCTGTTATTGCGGAAGTTATTAATAAAACAAGTGTAGCGACAGTTGATATGTGGACTGATTCGCATAATCAGGTGCACTATTTGACGCTTACAACACATTAAATTAACACAGATTGGTTTCTTGTGAACAATGTTTTATTTACAACAAAATTCCCTGACGTTAAGAAGACGGGAGTAAATATTATGAAAGAAATTGAAATGGCTGACTGGGACATTTCGCCGCACATGTTGCACTGTTTTGTTTTTGTCTCCGACCAGGTTGCCAATGTAATAAAGGCTTTGGAAAATCACGAAAGGATTCCTTGTGCTGCTCATTGTATAAACACAGCACTTAGCCATACTTTCGATGAAGATAACTTCTTGTTAAATCATGTCCCGAACATCGCATCAAAATGCATTGTAAGGGACATAAAGGAAAGTGGCCCCTGCTCGTCTTTGAAATCATCGTTGAAACAAGAGGTCTCCACACGCTGCAACAGCTTGTACACTATGCTGTAATCCTTAAACACTCAGTATAACGAAGTTGCTGCTTTGCTGACGGAAAAGGACTCCGCTTACAAATTACAAGGATATGATAATGAGCTTGCAGGAAAAACTGCTCATTTTCTGAGAATATTTAAAGAGGCCACAGCTGAATTAGAAGGCGAAAAAGAACCGACAATCCAGGGAGTTCTTCTTTGGTTTCACAAACTGCAACAAATTTGCAGTGTCAATGACACTGAGTGTCAGGCGAGTAATTACTGCAATTAAAAGCACTGTTTCATTATGATACGCGATAGTTTTATAATTAACTAGCGTAATTGATGTAGATATGTATTTTTAACAGGAAGTACAAAGGATTAATAATCGAGCCTTGACTTTTGGCCGGTCAGTGTGGCCGAGCGGTTCTAGGCGCTTCAGTCTGGAACCGCGCGACCGCTACGGTCGCAGGTTCGAATCCTGCCTCGGGCATGGATGTGTGTGGTGTCCTTAGGTTAGTTAGGTTTAAGTAGTTCTAAGTTCTAGGGGACTGATGACCTCAGATGTTAAGTCCCATAGTGCTCAGAGTCATTTTTTGAACTTGACTTTTGTTTGTGAGAAGACTGTGATCACTTCCAGGCATAAAATTACTACGTCTTCTATCCGCGATTGTACTGAAATATCATTTTACTTTCCAAGTGCTTTATGAATTTAGATGTGTCACGTACTCGCACTTGGAAACGTTATTTTTGTATTGACAGAAAGAGAGAGAGAGAGAGAGAGAGAGATAAATATATTGTGTGTGTGTGTGTTTGTGTGTGTGAGAGAGAGAGAGAGAGAGAGAGAGAGAGAGAGAGATAAATATATTGTGTGTGTGTGTGTGTGTGTGAGAGAGAGAGAGAGGGAGAGAGACAGACAGACAGAGAGGCGTTGGATTTGTACAGTACGGTGCTGCGAGCCGGGGCGAGGCGAGGTGAGACGTCAGCGGTGACCTGTGATACTCGGTTATCCGCGTGTCCGGAATCCGGACAACAGACATGGGGCGAGTACGTGACCGAGCCGAGTCGTGTGGGGCCGGACACGAGCGGCTCGGTCTCCCCGTCAACAGGCGAGCCGTGACCTGTCAAACATTGAACGTTGCAGCACTCTGTTATGGGACTTAACTGCTAAGGTCATCAGTCCCGAGGCTCACACACTGCTTAACCTAAATTATCCTAAGGACAAACACACACACACACCCATGCCCGAGGGAGGACTCGAACCTCCGCCGGAACGAAGCTTCGTCGAGTCCGAAGGTGACGTCGCAGGGCATCAGCTACTCCACGGTTACATAGGAAGGTCTTACGCACTTCTGAACCAAATTTCATACTTAAGCGTCGCAGTGGGTGAGTGTTAAGGGAGTTAGAAAACGATGTCCTTTAATTCTATTGCGCAGTGTAGATAGTATACGGTAATGCTTACTGCCGTAACGGAATACGTAGTCCGTCAACGTAAGATGCAAGTTCCGCGGGTTGTCGCTGGAGGACGGCAACAACAACGGATTGTTTTCA
This sequence comes from Schistocerca nitens, assembly GCF_023898315.1. Lineage (NCBI taxonomy): Eukaryota > Metazoa > Arthropoda > Insecta > Orthoptera > Acrididae > Schistocerca > Schistocerca nitens. The sequence goes on along the minus strand of NC_064614.1, from coordinate 574,205,205 downwards.
TGAGCAACTCTTGAAAGCCACCGTCACGACAAATGACACTCCTTTCGCCTAAAGGCTGTGTCCCGGTAACCACTAGAAGGTGCAGCGAACTCGGCTTTACTTACTTCTGCTGTGTTACGTGCCATCAAATAGAATGTGCAAGATCCACCCACCCGTGCAGTACTTAGCCCGCCGCATTGTCTCGGCAAGCCAGCTTCACCCGACGTCTCAGTCAGGACTATAGGCCTCCGCCACGACAAGCAGTCACCAGACAGCAACGAGCCTCCACTTCTACGACTTCATCTCAGTGGACCCAGGCGTCAGGACTTGGTATCGGCCAGTTTATTGAACTTTGTGCAGCTGCTCATTTGAGATCTGCCTATACTATAAATTTGTTCTAACTTCCACTCAACAGTGATAATGCTCCACAATTCTACATTTTTCCAGTTTGCCATAAACTCTAGAGAAATTTCATATAATTTCAGAAGATCTTTACGTCCTTTATTCAGACCATTAGTAGAGCAGTCGATTTTATGTGAAGCAAGAATTTTAAGTTTGTTAAAATAATGTTGATATTGATTTATGTCTAGCTGGGGACTCTGTCTTGTTTGTGGAATCTGCTTAAGGTCACTATATGCGTGACAAAGAGAAAGAAACCAAGAGTAACTGATTACAAGGTTACTGGTGAATACGGTGAATATGCCTGTTGCATCGTGTTTAGGGGTAATACTAAAAAGCGAGATGAAATAAGTCGATCATACAACATCAGTACTAAAGAAGTTATTTGTAAGACGTGGGTTTAATGTGGAAGTATTCTAGCAGTTGGGAAACACACACTCTAACCTGCGATCAGCTGCATCCGTGGAATTGTTTTCGCAACGTGGTAATATTGCTCTTGGGAAACAGTCGAGCCGAAAATTACAAATACCTTGTGGGCCAACTTATTCTTCATGTTCTTAAGTTCACTGTCGACAACATGACCCTGAAGGTGCACGTCCTTTACTCCCTCCTGTAAGTGCTTCCAGAGATCTGTGTTCTATTCAGTGATGAGCACAGTTAACGGTTCACCAGGACATTTTTTTCACCAAGCGGCGGTACACATTACAGCGGATATTGCTATGTTGGATGATTTCTGCAGGGTGTTACAAAGAGACGCTCCATACACCACTGACAAGAATAAGGCAAAGAAACGGCGCGAATAAAAATGGGGATCATCAGTTGACGTATACAGGGTGGTCCATTGATAGTGGCTCAAATGGTTCAAATGGCTCTGAGTACTATGGGACTCAACTGCTGAGGTCATTAGTCCCCTAGAACTTAGAACTAGTTAAACCTAACTAACCTAAGGACATCACAAACATCCATGCCCGAGGCAGGATTCGAACCTGCGACCGTAGCGGTCTTGCGGATCCAGACTGCAGCGCCTTTAACCGCACGGCCACTTCGGCCGGCCATTGATAGTGACCGGGACAAATATCTCACGAAATAAGCATCAAACGAAAATACTACAAAGAACGAAACTCGTCTAGCTTGAAGGGAGAAACCAGATGGCGCTATGCTTGGCCCGCTAGATGGCGCTGCCATAGGTCAAAAGGATACCAACTGCGTTTGTTTTTAATAGGAACCCCCATTTTTATTACATATTCGTGTAGTACGTATAGAAATATGAATGTTTTAGTTGGACCACTTTTTTCGCTTTGTGACAGATGGCGCTCTAATAGTCACAAACGTATAAGTACGTGGTATCACGTAACATCCCGCGCAAAAGTTCGGTATCGTGTTGATGTATGGCTATTGTGATCAAAATGCTCAACGGGAGTGTGCTATGTATGCTGCTCGGTATCCTGGACGACATCATCCAAGTGTCCGGACTGTTCGCCGGATAGTTACGTTATTTAAGAAAACAGGAAGTGTTCAGCCACATGTGAAACGTCAACCACGACCTGCAACAAATGATGATGCCGAAGTAGGTGTTTTAGCTGCTGTCGCGGCTAATCCGCACATCAGTAGCAGACAGATCGGGAATCTCAAAGACGTCGGTGTTGATAATGCTACATCAACATCGATTGCACCCGTACCATATTTCTGTGCACCAGGAATTGCATGGCGACGACTGTGAACGTCATGTACAGTTCTGCCACTGGGCACAAGAGAAATTACGGGACGATGACAGATTTTCTGCACGCGTTCTATTTAGCGACGAAGCGTCATTCACCAACTACGGTAACGTAAACCGGCATAATATGCACTATTGGGCAACGGAAAATCCACGATGGCTGCTACAAGAGGAACATCAGCGACCTTGGCGGATTAATGTATGGTGCGGCATTATGGGAGGAAGGATAATTGGCCGCCATTTTATTGATGGCAATCTAATTGGTGCAATGTATGCTGATTTCCTACGTAATGTTCTACCGATGTTACTACAAGATGTTTCACTGCATGACAGAATGGCGATGTACTTCCAACATGATGGATGTCCGGCACATAGCTCGCGTGCGGTGAAGCGGTATTCAATAACATATTTCATGACAGGTGGATTGGTCGTCGACGCACCATACCATGCCCCGCACGTTCACCGGACATGACGTCCCGGGATTTCTTTCTGTGGGGAAAGTTGAAGGATATTTGCTATCGTGACCCATCGACAACGCCTGACAACGTGCGTCAGCGCATTTTCAATGTATGTGCGAACATTACGGAAGGCGAACTACTCGCTGTTGAGAGGAATCTCGTTACACGTATTGACAAATGCATTGAGGTTGACGGACATCATTTTGAGCATTTATTGCATTAATGTGGTATTTACAGGTAACCACGCTGTAACAGCATGTGTTCTCAGAAATGATAAATTCACGAAGTTACATGTATCACAGAGGTAATCAGGGGTTAAATTATCAGCCGGGCGTTTATTCATTCCGTAAATCCTGTTCATTTCCTGGATGTACCTAGTTTGACTGGTGGACAAAAATTATGCACATGGCAATATGTGTACGAGTATTTTGGTATGTGTCACTGCACAGTTTTACGTTGCTTCGTAAACACAACAGAAGGGCGTCGCTTCGCAGTGGAAATCGCAACGATTAGATCCGGCGCCTGCAGAGGACCGTACATCACAGGTCGGCTTCATTCTGCAGTCACCGGAGCAGGCACGCCGGCTGTAACGGGATTTAATTAACCGCTGCAGCTGTAGCCTGTAGCTCGCTGAGTTTTGATTAAATGCTGCCGGTCACACAGAGCTCCGCGTTCGTATTTAGTTTTCAATCGCTTCTTTAATTAATTCGCATTAAAAATTTCGATTGAAACCGCATTACGGACTGCGGGTTTAATGTACTCGCGGCAGCGGCAAATCGACTCTGTGTGTCGTTCATCTGCTGCAAGCCGTATGGCCAGACTGTACCAACGGTCTGTGGCTGGAGGCGGCGTCGGCCTTCCTAGCTGTTTGCACGATACAGACAGAAATGTTTCCGTTCTCCTGTACGATTTCATTCTGTACGTCATTACGCATCTGCGAATGAAGCAATTAAAACGAAAGAATGACAAGTAATTCTACCCACGGGGTACACTTCTATAATGATCGGCTTTTTGAATATGTTGTAGTCTGCAGCAAAATAAGAGGCGCATATTTTTTATACGTGCTCATACAACAGTTAAGGGTTGAAACCCGCCCTGAAAAAAATTGAGTTTAATAGTTCTGAATGAATACTGCTGATATGGTAACAGATACTAGAAAAAACTTCAAATAAAAGTTCTGTGGCTTTTAATGTACCTCACAACGGTGCACTCGATTTGTCGACAAAGTAGTTTTTTCGAAATCATCTCCCACCCGGTATTTTGTTTGTAATTTCGACATTTAGCTAACAGCAATACAGATAGGATCGGTATACATGCTGGCTACAAACTTTAACTACATTAAGTTTGCTACAAAAAGATGTTCTGTTCATTTTTTCTGCATAACTCATAGTTTGAGTGTAGCGAGCGAGAGAATATAAAAATTTCTAGCGTGGTTTTTGATGGCCAGAACGACAGCAGTAGGGGCAGCTGAATCACCCTTTATGTGACTGTATTTGGTATTAATGATGCTATACGTTTGGCTACATGTGAAATGTCGGAACGAGAAACAAAAATGGTGGGTGGAGCGGATTTCGAAAGAAAAAACGACTTTTACGAAAAATCTTGGTGCACTATTATAAGGTACATTTAAAAACTTAGAAGTTTTATCGGAAGTTTTTTTTAAATATCTGTTACCCCTTCAAGGGTATTCAAGCAGCAATATTAAACAACTTTTTTCAAGTGGGTATTTCACCACCTTAAGGAGCGTATGGGCAGGTACAAAAAAAAAAATTGTGTAGGCTATTTTTCTCTACACTACAACATATTCAAAGCCAATTAAAATCGGACTGTATCCCTTGGGTAGGTTTACAAGTGAGTATTACTATTACAATATAATGTACAGCTATTTACATTTGAGAGTTCTTGTTTTTTTGCTGTAATTTACAAAACTTAAACGAGTTCACTGAGTGAGGTTGCACAGTGGTAAACAATGCACTTCCATTGAGATGGCAGCGGTCCACATCGCCTTTCGACCATTCTGTTTTAGGTTTCCCGTGGTTTCCCCACATTAATTAAGGAAAATGCTGCGATGGTCCCTTTGAAAATGATATGACTGATGTCTTTCCCCTGTCCGAGCTTGTGTTCCATCTGTAAAGGTTCCACCGTTGGTGGGATGTTAAACCCTAATCTCTCTTTTTCTTCATATGGGCTGTTATTAGTGAATTAGTATCATACATTAAATTACTAAACATTATTCGTTTATCTTAACGATCTATATTCTTTGACCTGTTTCAGTCCCATCTTCCCTATCTCCTTCGTTTGAAAGTTTACGTCCCAAGAGTCTTCTAGGAGTGTCCACAACGCAACCATATCAAATACTTCTGCCAGTCTTTCATGACAACCTCTTGAATAAAAGGATACATAGATAAAATAGTCCCCATTCGTGTCTCTGCTTATGACTCTGGCTTCAGGGAAAACAAAACTGGAATTTTAGTTGTGGAGTTTGTAATATGAGACACATTAATTGGGTAGCTAGGTTAGAGAATTTAGGAAGAGAAATTGATAAATTGAAGCTGGCAATTAGTGAAGTGCGATGGCAGGAAGAACAGAATTTCTAGTCTGGTGAATACACTATTATCAACATATTAACGTAGGGATAAAGCAGGTAGTCTACTAATTAATAATAAAATAATGATGCAGGCAAACTATTATGAACAGCGTAGTGAACACATTACCATTTCCACAATAGATACAAACTCAGTATCCACTACAATCGTCCAAATTTAGATGGCTACTAGTTACTCAGATGATAAAGAGGTTGAGAAAGGGATGATAAGGTAATTTATTTAGTTCAGTAAGGGAGAGGAAACATTAAATGTGATAAGTGTCTGAAATTTAGTATTAGGAAAATGGAGAGAAGAAAATTAGTCGGAAAACATGGACTGGAAGAATGAAAGGGTACGCTACCTAACAGAATGTTGATGTATATGTGGAAGAGGTCTGCAGACACCGGTGGTTGTTAGGTAGATTACATCATGGAAAGTAAAAGGTTTAGAAACCAGATTTTAAACTACGGAATATATCAAGGAGCAGATGTGGACTGTGACCATAACTTATTGGTTAAAACTAAAGAAATTGCAGAAAGATAGAAATTTAAGGAGGTGCTACCTGGAACAAAAGCTTGCTGAGAGTTTCACTGGAAGCATTAGACAGTGATTGACTGAAATAGAGGGAAAAGATAGACTAGAATACTAATGAGTAGCTTTGAGAGATGGAACAGTGAAGGAGCAGAGGATAAAATAGGCGAAAAGACAAGGAACTGCAGGTGGTATCTTTGGATAATACACGAAATATTGAGCTCAACTATCAAAATAACAAAATATAAAAATACAGCAAAAAATAATGTAAAAGGGAGTCTTCATCATAATCATAATCATCATCATCATCATCAAAATCATCATCAGTTTGCTGCTATGTTAGGAGGACCTTTGCCCCTCCATTTCGTGCGATCCATTGCATCTTTCTTAATGTGGCAGTATGTGCTGCCGTCCAGCACATCATCCAGTATCCGAAATCTCTCCCTCCCTTTCCCTTCCCCGTTCCCCCTGAGACTGTTTGGGACTGTTTTTACAAGCCCCCTCATTCTTAATATATGTTCGATATAGCTTATTTTGTTTCTTTTTATTACACTCAGCAATTTGTTCTCCCACTCTCCTCGGTATCTCTTCATTTTTCACTCTATACACCCTATTTATTCTTTCAATCCTCCACTATGTCCACATCTCAAAAGCCCCCAGCCTTCCTCTTCTTACTTCCTTATATTGCTGTGCTGGTTTTAATTTCTGTGCTGTTCTTCCAGTTGCTTTCAATCCTGCTTCCTAGGTATTTAAAGCTTTGTACATGATATGATACTTATCTATACACCATTATCTTCATCCTTTTATTTCCTCCTAGTGCCGTTACCTCTGTTTTATTTCGTCTGATTTAATTCTATAACTCTTTCTTTTAGCTTCAGTGCTAACAACTACATCCTCTAATCATTTTTCATCTATTGTTAGAAGAGCCATGTCGTATGCAGACACCATGTTCTTCTCCGTAAAATTTTTACCCGCTTGTCAATTAGCAGGCAATGGTCTACCATATTTTATAAGTCGAAACCGGAAAGAGTGGGAAACAAACAATAGCCTTGTCTTACTCCTTTTTGTAGTTCTATACAGTTGGTACTTTCCCCTTCGCTTTCACTAGCGCCTTTTCATTTAAATTTACTGAATTTATGAGTCGTCTGATTTTCCAGTCCATTCCTCTTCCCTCAGTCCAATTACATCTCTTTTGCATGTATTCCGTCTAAAGCCAAACTGCCCCACATCCGAATTCCCATCTATTACGTTTTGCATTTTTTATTAATGATTCTTAGCATTGCTTTGGTTCCAGAGCCGTTGGTTTCTGATCTGTATCATACAGTTCTTGTAAATAGTCACTCCTCTCTGAATTATATGCCAGCGATCTTCGGCCACCATATTTTCGTCTGTACTAAGAATGTCCACAATAGCACTTACTCGTCTGTTCTGAACCCATGTTGTATTCAAAATTATGTTGTACAATAAATCATATCTTCTCTTACTCTAGTTATTCTATCATAGTCTGATCTGTTTCTCTACGCAGTTCGCAATTCAGCCAGGGGTACGTATTCCTCGCATCCTCACTGTTCTTGTTTTTGAACTTTGTTCTCTCATCTTTCTTGGAAATAATTTCTGTGTAACCCATGGCTTTATTACCCTTTTCCCTTTCATATATCCTATACTTTTCAGCGCTGTTTTTACGATTCCTTGTTTCAACATATTCCAATACACGATGACGTTATCATGTGGTTCTATGTCTCGTATTATATGAGTAAACGCAAGTGGTAGCATTTCCCGATCTTCTCAGGTCTCACTTCTTTGCCACAGCTGCTTCCTTCAGGTTTTTTCATTTTCATTTTTGTTTCTGCCATTATAAAATTGTGTGTCAAATGAAATTGACAGAAAGCGTAAACTGGTAAAGCAGGAATCACTGGAGGAGAAATGCAAATACTGCAGAAGCATGGTTGATATCAAGAGTGATAATCAGCGGTAATACTTGTTATTATGTATACAACATGAATCGTCAACAAACTAAACCTAATCAGAATATGAAGCAAGAGTGTGACATCCTGTGTTAAAATATAATTGTTTGCAGTAAATAAAAAATGTAGATTCACACTCTTTTGAAGACAAGTTCATGAAATACTTTATTAATAAATGCTACACTTTGTTGAGTGGAATGGAGAAACAGTTACGAGGTACGTTTTGCCTATGCAAGACCCCATAATACAAAGTCATGTGACTTAATCTGGAATGCCGTAAGTACAGTTTAACGAAAAGTAATGAGTATTTTACCGAAGTACCTTGTAGTTTGAAAACATACCACATAAAAATACATCTCGGGCCTTGTATTCGAGAGTGAAAGTGCTTATGGAAATTTGATTTACGTCAGTTATTTCTTTATCATGTATCTTTTCAATACTATGGTGTCACTGAAAATTCATTTTGCTTGTAGACTTGCAGTTCAACTTGTCTTGCACTATGTACACACTTAAAAAAACGTTTTACATCACATCGGTTCCGAGAGTTCTGGGACCCGTACAGAAATTTGGAATAAAGATCAACATAAACATCATTTCCGCCATTTTTACTGCTCATTAAAACCACACATTGCATGTTGTACTACCGTACAGCCAGACCTTCAGAGATAGTGGTCCGGATTGCTGTACACACCGCTACCTCTAAAACCCAGTAGCACGTCCTCTTGCATTCACGCATGTCTGTATTCGTTGTGGCATACTATCCACAATTTCATCAAGGCACTGTTGGTCCAGATTGTCCCACTCCTGAACGTCGATTCGGCGTAGACCCTCAGAGTGGTTTGTATGTCACGTCGTCCATAAACAGCGCTTTTCAATCCATCCCAGGCATGTTCGATCGGGCACATGTCTGGAGAGCATGCTGGCCACTCTAGTCGAGCGACGTCATTATCCTGAATGAAGTTGTTCACAAGATTTGCACGATAGGAGCACGAATTGTCGTCCATGAAGACGAATGCGTCGCCAATATGCTGCCGATATGGTTGCACTATTGGTCGGAGCATCAGCAGGGAGCCTCCACCTTGTTGCACTCGCTGGACAGTGTGTCTAAGGCGTTTAGCCTGACCGGTTTGCCTCCAAACACGTCTCCGACGATAGTCTGGTTGAAGGCATATGTGACACTCATCGGTTAATTGAACGCGATGCCAATCCTGAGCGGTCCATTCGGCATGTTGTTGGGCCCATCTGTACCGCGCTGCATGGTGTCATGGTTCAAAGATGGAGCTCGCCATGGACGTTGGGAGTGAAGTTGCGCATCATGCAGCCTATTGCGCACAGTTTGAGTCTGAACACGACGTCCTGTGGCTGCACTAAAAGCATTATTCAACATGGTGGCGTTGCTGTCAGGGTTCCTCCGAGACATAATCCGTAGGTAGCGGTCATCCACTGCAGGAGTAGCCCTTGGGCGGCCTGAGCGAGGCATGTCATCGATGGTTCCTATCTCTCTATATCTCCTCTATGTCCGAACAACATCGCTTTGGTCCACTTCGAGACGCCTGGACACTTCGCTTGTTGAGAACCCTTTCTGACACAAAGTAACAATGCGGACGCAATTGAACCGCGGTACTGACGGTCTAGGCATGATTGAACTACAGACAACATGAGCCGTGTACCTCCTTCCTGGTGGAATGACTGGAATTGATCGGCTGTCGGACTCCCTCCATCTAAAGGCGCTGCTCATGCATGGTTGTTGGCATCTTTGGGTGGGTTTAGTGACATCTCTGAACAGTCAACGGGACTGTGTCTGTGATACAATATCTACAGTCAATGTCTATCGTTAGGAGTTCTGGGAACAGGGGTAATGCAAAACTTTCTTTGATATGTGCATATTGCTCAAATTTTTACGATACTATAAAAATAACAAAAATGAAATACTTGATGTCCCGCAACTACTTACGGAGAAAACACTTTTCTGATTCTTTGGCCATTATCGTATTATACATTACTTCGCCTCACTTCACACGTTGATGATCTAAAACAGTTTGAAAGTAAAACATCAAGGATGTGACTCCTTTATTATTATTATTATTATTATTATTATTATTATTATTGCGTGTTCCGTCAGTTGATTCACTTAACGACACTGTAAGGGTTTGTTCGCCAGCAGGGATAGGCTACCAGCATGTTATACGGTACAAACTATCCTCCAATTATTTTGTTGTGCTTCCTTGAGCCTGAGCCTCCCTGTCGACAGTATTATCAATTTACTGATGTTCATACTTTCCATCTATCCTGACCATTGACATATATAGTATTCTATTCACTCCTTTAAGTAAAAGATCCCAAAGTCGAAGCTTACCTCCTCATTGAAGGTATGGTCTGTCAAAAAGTTGCGATGATTCAACTTAGAAATCCCAGCTGTTTCAAATTTTCTCTTTGCTGAGTTTGATGAGTAGCCTATATTCACACCTGTACATAATGTCTTGTAACGTTACAATATGCATTCCTTCCTAGCTCTATTCTTAGGAGTTATGTAGATAGTTTTACAGATCCCCTGGAGCTTTAACATCAGGTATGTAGAACAGGTTCTGGCACAATAGTTCCAGTTCCAGCCACCAATGATCGTCACTTCCTGTGGAAATTCAGTCGCCCTTCGAGTAAAATTAGTGATAAGAAATCCAAGACGGGATTGGTTAAGACAGTAGACTTCCGTTTGTGAGGTTAGTATACAAATACCCATCTGAAATCATTATTTGTTTATATTATTTTAATTCAGTGCTAGGAAGGTTTATTAAAAAAATCATTGTCGATTCATTTCTGCTCCTACTGAAATACCGCTTTCTTTGGTAGGTCTAATTTCAGTGCTACAGAGGCATTAAATTGTAACTTTCAATCTTACGTTCCTTCTCTTCAATTATATCAGATACTTTTTAAATAAAACAGAACTTTATGGTGTTTCAACATTTAGCGAAATAAATCGGTAATGACGCATCTATTTTCAGATTAATTTGAAACCTTAATTAAGGTCCACGCCTGACGATATCACCATCAACTGCCTCCATCGCCCGATGCTACTAATATGTTATATCAAATTTTTGGAAGCCAATTTATTTTTGGAAGCCATATTTCCTGCTTTCCTTCCTTTGATAAGAAATGTTTCAAATTTGTCTACTGTCCTGAAAATTCCCCCACCCCGCCCCCTCATATTAACAGATTGCCTTAAATATTCAGCCAAGCAATCCAATCTTAACTGAATTAACACTCTGGGAAATGAAACCGTGATGCTCTGCGTACACTTAGAATTCCCAGATCGTTCATTGCAAGAAAAAAATGCTGATTACTTCCAAGATGTATATTACATAGCCTAAAAATCCAGTTTAGTAGTGTACCATAGTCAGGAATGATGACTTTACAGATAATTATATACATCCTTCCACAAGCTGCTATAGTGTTGTCTCTGCTGGATACGACAATGAGGTGAACATTTTCTCTCACTTTAATGTCACTTTGCAAACACAGTGTTACTACAATTCCTCATACAACAGTAGTCCATGAGCAGTACCGTTTCTATTGCCTCATTCAGCCAAAATATTTGTCAACAGTTGTAGATGTTATGACTATGGGTACCACCTTGTTTGTGATGATCAGCATCCCACGTCTGGTCTGAGATCGTTTATACGTTAGACATATTTCGAACAATTCACCCTAGATTCCACTGTAGTAACGCTGCAAAATATATTTTCAGTAGTGGCATTTTATGTCACATGTACGGCTCACAGTTTTTCCCTGTAGATCGCAGCAGCAGGTTATTTTCGCTCGGTGTGCGTAGCCATAGCAGGAAATATTTCTCAGCGATCGACAGTTTTACTGCAGATATTGACATAAAGCCGCACTGCAGCTGTTATACTACGTTAAAAACACAAGCTCTTCGTAGCCGGTCCGAGACCAAACGATCTCTCTAACTGTTAAATAATCACGCAAAATATAGTCGTAACCCGCAGAGCAGCTATACACACCACAGCGGTCGCGATATTACATCGCTGAAACAAATTTGCGGTAGTTTATCATCAGGTGGTGGCGCCGTTCTGAAACAAGTTGGAATTCGAACGAAATTTATCACGACCGCAATGATGTGCCCACAGGTGTCGATACTGTTTGCTTTCGTGCTGAGTGGCAAACGTGGAGTGTTGGGACGAGCCCCTTTTGATCTGTACTACTGTGAAAGATGTCAGCTACCTATTTAACACTACTTTGATGCCAGTACTTTGATGATGGCAGTCTGACAGCCTCCATTTCTGAGCAGAAAAGTGGATGGATATCAAATCTGATTTATTTATTTACACGTGAAGTTCCGTAGGACCAAATTGCGGAGTAAATCTCGAAGGTCATGAGCCTTGTCAGTAAATGAAATTACAACATAAAAGTAATAAAACACAAAAATAAAATGTTGATGAACCCAAAAAAAGTCAAACCATAAGTTTCAGTAAGCGAAGTCAACAATATAACATAAGAAACAGGTTAATTTTTCAAGTAACTGCCAAACAGAGTAGAAGGAGTGATCCATGAGGAAACTCTTCAGTTTCGATTTGAAAGCGCGTGCATTACTGATAAGATTTTTGAATTCTTGTGGTAGCGTACTGAAAACGGATGCAGCAGTATACTGTACACCTTTCTGCACAAGAGTTAAGAAAGAACGAACCTAACGCAGATTGGATTTCTGTCGAGTATTAGCTGAGTGGAAGCTACTTATTCTTGGGAATAAGCTTATATTATCAACAAGAAACGACAGTAAAGAATATACAGGGTGAGTCACCTAACATTACCGCTGGATATATTTCGTAAAACACATCAAATACTGACGAATCGATTCCACAGACCGAACGTGAGGAGAGGGGCTAGTGTAATTGGTTAATACAAACCATAAAAGAATGCACGGAAGTATGTTTTTTAACACAAACCTACGTTTTTTTAAATGGAACCCCGTTAGTTTCGTTAGCACATCTGAACATATAAACAAATACGTAATCAGTGCCGTTTGTTGCATTGTAAAATGTTAATGACATCCGGAGATATTGTAACCTAAAGTTGACGCTTGAGTACCACTCCTCCGCTGTTCGATCGTGTGTATCGGAGAGCACCGAATTACGTAGGCATCCAAAGGGAACGGTGATGGACCTTAGGTACAGAAGAGACTGGAACAGCACATTACGTCCACATGCTAACACCTTTTTATTGGTCTTTTTCACTGACGCACATGTACATTGCCATGAGGGGTGAGGTACACGTACACACGTGATTTCCGTTTTCAATTACGGAGTGGAATAGAGTGTGTCCCGACATGTCAGGCCAATAGATGTTCAATGTGGTGGCCATCATTTGCTGCACACAATTGCAATCTCTGGCGTAATGAATGTCGTACACGCCGCAGTACATCTGGTGTAATGTCACCGTAGGCTGCCACAATACGTTGTTTCATATCCTCTGGGACTGTAGCCACATCACGGTACACATTCTCCTTTAACGTACCCCACAGAAAGAAGTCCAGAGGTGTAAGATCAGGAGAACGGGCTGGCCAATTTATGCGTCCTCCACATCCTTATGAAACGCCCGTCGAACATCCTGTCAAGGGTCAGCCTAGTGTTAATTGCGGAATGTGCAGGTGCACCATCATGCTGATACCACATACGTCGACGCGTTTCCAGTGGGACGTTTTCGAG